>NC_134090.1:44265618-44575704 GCF_000715075.1 Nicotiana tabacum | reverse complement strand
TCTTATTCTTATGTTATCAATGTTGTTGGTACTTCCTGATTCTTATAAGGTTTGTAATGAAGAGTTGGTCCTAATAACGTGTACAGAGGATACCGACCTTACGTCACTCCGAAAGGTTTAGAATGTGATTCCATGAGTCGAGCATGCATTATGTATATGTATCTATTTTACTCTACCGAGCCGCGCTATAGTCGGCCGGGTACGACACAAATTGTGCAACCACTGATCAGTTGGGTTTTATCGAGCTCCACGTGGCCGGGTACAATTCTACTGAGCCTTATGACGGCCTGGTACGTTTTTACCAAGCCTATATTGGCTGGGTACGATATGATGATGATGATGCCCATAGAGGCGTATGTTTTAAAAGTTTATGTATACATACATATGTATCATGCATTTCATGTCAGTAGCCCTCAGAGGTACTCAGATGTTCCAGGTTGTATATTCTTTATCCCTGCTTACATTACTGTTCGTATTTATGGTTCCCTGCCTTACATACTCAGTACTTTATTCATACTGACGTCCTTTTGTTTGTGGACACTGCATGTCGTGCTGCAGGCTCTAATAGACAGGCAGGTGCAGCTCCCCCACCACAGTAGGTTGTCCAGTGCAGCAGTGATTGGCGAGATCCCTTCTCAAGACTTGCCATGGTCTTGGTATGCATTTCTGTTATAGACATTATGGGTATGTCGGGGCCCTGTTCCGGCTATGTTGCGGGACTTATGTTCATTTAGAGGCTCATAGACAAGTGTCGACTCATGTATAGTTTGGTATGCCTTGTCGGCTGGTTTTTGTTGTATATTCTTTCATGGTAGCGTGGTAGCTCATACCTTATATGTAGTTTCTTGATTGTCTGGTCATCCCCTGCTATGTATGTTCATGCCGTCATATTTTATTGTTGGTTGTCCATGATCCAGGTCTACCATTTATATTGATCTCGTCAGCCCTAAAAGATAATAAAGAAGGTTAGATGAAATGTACGTTGGTGCTCGGCAAGAATTGTCGGGTGCTTGTCATAGCCCTCTAGTTTGGGTCGTGACAAACTTGGTATCAGAGCAAGTCTGTCCTTGGGATTGTCTGGTCATCCCCTACTATGTATGTTTATGCCGTCATATTTTATTGCTGGTTGTCCATGATCCAGGTCTACCATTTATATTGATCTCGTCATCCCTTAAAGATAATAAAGAAGGTTAGATGAAATGTACGTTGGTGCTCAGCAAGTATGGTCGGGTGCTAGTCATAGCCCTCCAGTTTGGGTCGTGACAAATACTTCAGGGGGAAACATCTTCTTAACTTAATATTGCGAAATGTGATATCGACATAATATTGTGGGGCGTAACAATCTTCCCCCTCAAACGTGACCGCAGAACCATCTTCGCGAACGCGTAGCTATAAGACCTCACAGCCTCACGAACGCTAAGCATTAAACTTCCACCAGCCCCAGCTCCTCTTCGAGAACACGAGACCCCACTCGCGAATGCGAAGAAGGAAACCAGAACTGGAGGCCTGCTGCAATTTTTTGCAATTCTCTAAGTCCAAAAATGACCCGTTGAGCATCTGAAACAAACCCGAGGCCCCCGGGACCTCAACCAAACATGCCAACCAATCCTAAAACATCATTCAAACTTGTTCCAACCGTCGGAATGCTCAAAAGAACTTCAAAACACCAAATTAACATCGGATTCAAGCCCAAGAACTCCAAAAACTCTCAAATTATGCTTTCGATCAAAAAGGCTATCAAACCTCGTCCGAATGAGCTAAAATTTTGCAAGCACGTCACATTCAACCCTACGTAGCTACTCCAACTTCCGGAATTCCATTCCAACCCCGATATCAAAATCTCACTAACGAACCGGAAACTTCAAAAATTCAACTTTCGACATTTCAAGCCTAAATAAGTTACGAACCTCCAAAACACAATCTGAACATGCCCCTAAGCCTGAAATCACCCAACGGAGCTAACAGAACGGACAAAAATAAATTCTGAGGCCACCTTCACACTGCTCCGACTACGGTCCAAATTCTAAAGCTTATGCTCTCTTTTAGGTTCTAAGTGTCCCAAAACACTCCGCAACTCAAATCCAAAATCCCGGCAAATCAAAATACTAGAAACAAACACGGGGAAAGCAATTAATAGGGAATCGGGGTATAAATTCTTAAAGCAACAGGCCAGGTCGTTACATCCTCCTATACTTAAAGATTCGTTCATCCTCGAACGAGCATAGAGACATACCTGAAGTAGTGAAAGGATGAGGGTAACAGCTGCGCATATCCTGCTCGGTCTCCTAGGATGCCTCCTTGGCCGGCTGACCCCAACACTGAACCTTCACTGATGCATTATTCTTTGACCTCAGCTTTCGAACCTACCTGTCCAATATCGCCACTGACTCCTTAACATAAGATAGATCCTTGTCCAACTGGACTGAACTGAAATCCAACACGTGTGACGGATCATCGTGATACTTCTGGAGCATCGAAACATGAAATACCGGATGAACTCCTGCCAGGCTAGGAGGTAAGGCAAGCTCATAAGCAACCTCCCCAACATGCCACAATATCTTAAAAGGACCAATAAACCTCGAACTCAACTTCCCTTTCTTCCCAAATCTCATAACGCCCTTCATAGGCAAAACCCGAAGCAGAACCCGCTCTCCAACCATATATAAAACATCACAAACCTTCCGGTCCGTGTAACTCTTCTGTCTGGACTGGGCTGTATGGAGTTTATCCTGAATCACCTTAACCTTCTCCAAAGCAACCTGAACCAAGTCTGTGCCTAATAATCTAGCCTCACTCGGCTCAAACCAACCCACAAGGGATCTACACTGCCTACCATATAAAGCCTCGTACAGTTCCATCTGGATGATGGACTGATAACTGTTGTTGTAGGCAAACTGCGCTAATGGCAAGAACTGATCCCAAGACCCTCCAGACTCAATCACACATGGACGGAGCAAATCCTCAAGAATCAGAATAGTGTGCTTGGACTGTCCGTACGTCTGAGGGTGAAATGTTGTACTCAACTACACCCGAGTACCCAACTCATGTTGTACGACCCTTCAGAACTGTGATGTGAACTGAGTACCTCTATCTGAAATGATGGAAACTGGATTACCATGCAGACGAACAATCTCCCGGATATAAATATGCGCCAATCGCTCCGAAAAATAGGTAATACACATAGGAATGAAGTGTGTGGACATGGTTCGCCGATCCACAATCACCCAAATGGCATCGAACTTTCTCAAAGTCCGTGAGAGCCCAACTACGAAGTCCATGGTGATCTGCTCCCACTTCCACTCTGGAATCTCTATCTGTTGAAGCAACCCACCCGGTCTCTAGTGCTCGTACTTCACCTGCTGACAATTAAGGCACCGAGCTACAAACCCAACTATATCTTTCTTCAACCGCCTCCACCAATAGTACTGCCTTAAATCCTGGTATATCGTCATAGCACCCGGATGGATGGAATACCATGAACTATAGGTCTCCTCTAGAATCAACTCCCGAAGTCGATCAACATTGGGTACACATACCCGACCCTACATCCCCTATATCCTATCATCACCAATAGTCACATCTCTGGCATCACCGTGCAGAACCTTGTCCTTGAGGACGAGTAAATGAGGGTCATCAAACTAATGCTCTCTGATATGATCGAATAAGGAAGATCGAGAGACCACGCAAGCTAGAACCTGACTAGGCTCCGAAAGATCCAATCTCACAAACTGGCTGGCTAAGGCCTGAACGCCTATCGCCATGGGCCTCTCTACTACTGGTAAATAAACTAAACTCCCCAAACTCGTTGTCTGGCAGCTCAAAGTATCAGCCACCATATTGGCCTTGCCCGGGTGATACAAGATAGTGATATCATAGTCCTTCAACAGCTCTAACCATCTCCTCTGGCACAAATTAAGATCCTTATGCTTGAACAGATGCTGCAAACTCCGGTGATCAATATAAATCGCACAAGGCACACCGTACAAATAATGATGCCAGATCTTCAAGGTGTGAAGAATAGTAGCTAACTCGAGATCATGGACAGGATAATTCTTCTCATGTACCGTCAATTGTCTGGACGCATAGGCAATCATCCTACTGTCCTGCATCAATACTGCTCCAAGGCCAGTCCTCGAGGGATCACAATAGATAGTATAAGACCCCAAACCTGTAAGCAATATCAAAAGTGGGGTTGTAGTCAAAGCTGCCTTGAGCTTTTAAAAGCTCGCCTCACACTCTTCCGTCCACTGGAACGGAGCACCCTTCTAGGTCAGCCTGGTCTTACGGGCTGTAATAGATGAAAAATCCTTAACAAATTGACGGTAATACCCTGCCAACCCAAGAAAACTGTGGATCTCTGTAGCTGATGATGGTCTGGGCCAACTCTACACTGCCTCCACTTTCTTCGGATCCACCTGAATACCCTCACTCGATACCACGTGGCCTAAGAATGCCACGGAATCCAACCAAAATTCACATTTCGAGAACTTTGCATATAACTTCTTTTCCCTCAAAGTTTGAAGCACTGTCCTTAGGTGCTGCACATGATCTTCCCGACTCCGGGAGTATACCATAATATCATCAATAAAGACAATGACGAGCGAGTCAAGATATGGCCGAAACACACTGTTTATCAAATACATGAAGGCTGCTGGGGAATCGGTTAGCCCAAATGACATAACAAGGAACTCGTAATGACCATACCGAGTCCTGAAAGCAGTCTTCGGGATATCTGGATCCCGAATCTTCAACTGATGGTAACCTGAACGCAATTCAATCTTAGAAAACACTTGTGCACCCTGTAGCTGGTCAAACAAATCATCAATACGGGGAAAAGGATAACAGTTCTTCACTGCAACTTTGTTCAACTAGCGATAGTCAATGCACATACGTATAGAACCTTCCTTTTTCTTCACAAACAAGACATGATCACCCCAAGGTGATACACTAGGCCGAATAAAACCCTTATCAAGCTATTCCTGTAACTGATCCTTCAACTCCTTCAACTCAGGAGGGGCCATACGATACGGAGGAATAGAAATGGGTTGAGTGCCCGGCAACAGATCAATGCCAAAATCAATATCTCTATCGGGCGGTATGCCAGGAAGGTCAGCTGGAAACACATAAGAAAAATCTCGTACTACTAAGACTGAATCAACTGTAGGGGTATCAATATTGACATCTCTCACATAAGCCAGATACGCATCAGACCCTTCTCAACCTTATGCTGAGTCTATTGGAATTAAATAAATCTACTGGAAGTATGATCTAAGGTACCCCTCCACTCTTCTCGCAGTACACCTGGCATAGCCAACATCACGTTTTTGGTGTGACAATCAAGAATAGCATCATGGGGCAATAACCAGTCCATGCACAAGATAACATCAAAATCTACTATGCTGAGCAATAATAAATCGGCTCTGGTCTCAAAACCACTAAGAGCAACCACACACAACCGATAAACACGGTCCACAACAAGAGAATCTCCTACAGGAGTAGAAACATAAATAGGGGAACTCAAAGAATCACGAGATACACCCAATTGCGAGGCAAAATGAGAAGACACATAAGAATAGGTAGATCCTGGATCGAATAAAACCGATGCATCTCAATGACAAACCTGTAAAATACCTGTGATGACTGAATCGGAGGCGACAGCCTCGGTACGGGCAGGAAAGGCATAATATCTGGCCTAGCCTCCCCTCTAGGGCGACTTCTACCTCCCCGATTTCCACCACTAGCTGGCTGGGAAGGTAGGGTAGCAACTAGAGCTGTAACCATAGTATGAGAACTTTGCGGGGCGCGTTGTGGCTGAGAAGTCTGTGGAGGTGCACCCTGCCCTAGTCTAGGGAAATACCTCATCACATGGCATATGTCACCACACTCAAAAAACCTCGCAGCTGATGTGGTAGAGGGAACTGTGCGGTACGGTTACTCTAAGACCCCTGAACACCTGAAACACTGTGTGAAGCCTGAGACACAAGCTAAGCTAGCTAACCCACAAAACCTCTACCATGTCGTACTCTTACTCCAAAATAAGTACCAGTGGGTCTCTCCAGTCTACGAGGTCTCCTCGCTTCCATATACTGTCTCTCCTGACCTCATATTTCCTCTCTCTCCTGGACCCACATGTCCTATACTCGGCGAGAGATCCTCACCACCCGCTGAATTGGGACCACAGGTTGTGTTGCCATTGCACCTAGAACCTGACCAATGCGAACTCACGATTCTGGAGTAGGGGCGGCGGATGTCTGGGTCCCTTCCTCGATCTATGAAGTAGTTGGTACAACCTAAATCAATCTCACCTGAACTAATGTACCACACATGCTCAGGAACTATGTTAAGGTCTCCTAAAGTGCTGGGGTAGTAGTAGCAGTAGGCGTATTAGGCGTTTGGGCCCCAGTTGGATCTGCTAGTGGCTCCTCTGTAGCAGTTCGCACGAGTGCCTTGGCTGCACCGCGTGTGCATCCTCGGCCTCTGCCCCAGCCTCGACCTCTAACGGCTCTCGCAGAGGGCACAGATGTCTGGTCACCTCCGGTAGCACGTGTCCTCACCATCTGTGAGAGAATGGAAGACTGAGGTTTAGGATTGCGTTGTCAAAACTCTCGCACGATAGGGAAATCAAATGAAGTGGGATTTTCCTAACGGTTACATAGCCTCTCGTAGATAAGTACAAATGTCTCCGTACTGATCCGTGAGACTCTAATAAACCGTCTTGTGATTCATGACTCCTATGAGCCTAGAGCTCTGATACCAACTTGTCACAACCCAAGTTCATCCTCCGTGAACAGTCGTGACAGCACCTAGTCTCTACGACTAGGTAAGCCTAACAATTTTTGAAAAAAGGGAAAAAAACAGATAAAACAAATAAAAACTGTGAAATTAACATAGTGAAGGATTAAAAATGCCGCCCGTCATATACAATAGAGTCTCTCAAACTGAACAACTTCCCAAAACCCATAATCTCATGAAATCACAAGCTGTTGAATAACTACAAGTGTCTAACTCCAAATGTCTAAACGAAAGTAAATACATAAGGGCTAATACTGTAAGAGAGAATGGAAAGGGACTCCTTGGTCTGCGGACGCGGCAGATATACCTCGAAGTCTCTGGAGAATCACCTCCACTTAAGGGTAGTAGGGCCGAGTCAAAGTACCTGGATCTGCACATGAAAAACATGCGCAGAAAGGGCATGAGTACACCACAACGGTACTCAGTAGGTGCCAAGCCTAACCTCAGACAAGTAGTGACGAGGTAGGCCAGAGCCCTACTGATTATAGCTGAAAAACGAGGTAAAATAGTATAGAATACGACATTATAATTAAATGATAATAGTATGAAGTAACACAAAATAATAAGAATAACAACAACTATACAAAGACAAAATAATCACAGAAGGAGTACAGCTCAACACAGAGATAACAATCGGGGATCTCCTTGGATACCGTCCTATTGTCCCAAATATAAATACTCGGGGATCTCTTAATATTCTGAGGATATCTTAGTATCCTCAATATGTGTGCTGAATATCTCTCGGTATCCCGATGATCTCTAAGCATCCTCAATATACGTGCTGGGGATCTCTCTGTATCCCGCACTATAGTCCAAATCAACATATATATGCAGGGGATCTCCCAAAATACAAATTCGTAGTCCCAAAGTAAACAGGCAGGGGGATCTCGTGGGATACTGTCCCGTAGTCCCAATGTAAACACACAACAGCAACATGAGGAATACTCAATTCAATTCAAATTTCCTACCAAGGTAAAACAGGTATTTCTAACCTCGCATGCTGCACAAAATCCAAATAAGGTAGTTTGAGCAAGTAAAGCAATTAAGTCAATTAGACATGCTTCCCTAAGCTAACATCGGGCTTAAATTGCAAGTAGTATAAATAGGAAAGGAAACACAATTATAGTTACTTAATGAAAATAGGATTTTCAACAATTAGCACAAGTACTCACTTGTCACCTCACGTACAAGGCATTTCAAATATCAAAAATACCAAATCCTAAGGGGAGTTCCCCAAACAAGGTTAGGCAAGCCACTTACCTCGAACCGTCTAAAAAATCAACTCGAAACCACGCACTTGCCACTAGTACTCAACTCCAAAGCCCAAATCTATTCAAATAAATTGCATAATGTAAATATAACTTCAAGTAACTGATTCCACTAATTAATTCTAAGCTAGCACGCGAAATGAGGAAAATGACCAAAACGCCCTAGGGCCCACATCTTGGGATCGGGTAAAAGTTACGGATTATGAACCCTCATTCACTCACGAGTCTAACCATACAAAAATTATCCAAATCAAATGTCAAATCCCCAATCAAAATCAAAAATTAGTTCTAAAAACTTTTCCAAATTTTTCCCCAATTTCTCACCCCAAATCTGAAATTAGATGATGAATTTACATTTAGATTAATGGATGATAAGCAAAAAGAATTTAAGAATCATTACCCAATCGATATATCTGAAAATCCCTCAAAATCCCACTCAAATCCGAGCACCCAAGCTATAGTTTTGATAAAAACGGATTAACCCTCAACTTTGAAATTTTATATTCTGCCTAGATAAATCCTTCTTCGAGAATGAGGAAGGACCCTCGCATTCGCGAAGCACAACTTCACATGGTCTAGCTTTCCTTCATCATGAACGCGATGTCCCTGTCGCAAATGCGGTGACCATCTTCCCCCTCCTACGTAAACACGGGACCATATTCACGAACACGCAGGTATAACACCTCACAGCCTCGCGAACGCGGGAACACCTTCGCGAATGTGAAGCATTAAACTTCCACCAGCCCTAGCTCCTCATCGTGAATGCGAGACCCTACTCGCGAACGCGAAGAAGGAAACCAGAACTGGAGGCCTGCTTAATTTTTTGCTATTATCTAAGTCCAAAAATGACCCGTTGAGCATCTGAAACGCACCTGAGGCCCTCGGGACCTCAACCAAACATGCCAACCAATCCTAAAACATCATTCAAACTTGTTCCAACCTTCGGAATGCTCCAAAAAACATCAAAACACCAAATTAACATCAGATTCAAGCCCAAGAACTGCAAAAAAATCTCAAATTATGCTTTCGATCAAAAAGCCTATCAAACCTCGTCCGAATGACCTGAAATTTTGCAAGCACGTCACATTCAACACTACGAAGCTACTCCAACTCCCGGAATTCCATTCCAACCCCGATATCAAAATCTCACTATCAAAACGAAAATTCAAAAATTTAACTTTCGGCATTTCAAGCCTAAATAAGCTACGGACCTCAAAAACACAATCCGAACACCCCCTAAGCCCGAGATCACCCAACGGAGCTAACGGAACCGACAAAATTCCATTCTGAGGCCGTCTTCACACTACTCCGACTATGGTTCAAATTCTAAAGCTTAAGCTCTTTTTTAGGGATTAAGTATCCCAAAACACTTCGAACTCAAAAACAAACATCCCGGCGAATCAAAATAGCAGAAATAAACACGGGGAAAGTAGTTAATAGGGTATGGGGGCGTAAATTCTTAAAATGATCGGCCGAGTCATTACATCGAGGAAGGCTTACCAGGTATTGTACAGATGTGATCCTATAGGCTAACAAACCTAGGACTTCCCTCATCTTATTTACATATGTGTGCTCGACTGCTTATCTGTTAAATTTCCTTTATCTTATATGTATGCTCAAACTACTTATATGTTAAATTTCCATGATCTTATATGTGTACTTAGACTGCCTATCTGCTAAATAACTAATTCACATAAACCGAGTTCAGTCAGGACCCACCATTGTGGACCGTGAGGGGTGCCTAATACCTTCCCCTCAGGGTTATTTTGATCCCTTACCCAATCTCTGGTAATGCAAACTGGTCCATGAGTTACTTGTTTTAGGTGCCCTAACACATCTTAAATCTGTTAGGTGGCGACTCTTCAAATTCAAATACCCAATTCCCAAAAGAAAATGAGTTGTTCCCAATGAATGTCAAAACCCGAACTCACGGGGAAAAAAAAGGGTGTGATAGCCAATAACCTTTCAAGGATCCGCAATTACCATTCTTCCCATGACACACAAGAATAGCCATAGATCCGGAACAAACTTCCATAGTCCACAACCAAATGAATCGAGCACCCTACAGCAATAAATTCTCACATGAACGATAGTACTACAATCTCTATACTTGGTTCCAATCTTCGATCAATCAAGTGACTACATGTCACACTTATACAATTTTCCCGTGGTCACGCTCCTACAACCTTTCGCATCAGGTAACAAGTCTGCACATCCATACCATCGGCCATACTAATGTTTTAAAGTGAATCAAGGATCCGCAAACCAGTACACAAAGCCTTTTACACATTACATCGACCTCAGGTGACACTAAAGACAATACCAGCTTGCTCTAAACATCTAAATCCTTTCCTGCTCATCTGAGCTCATGACACTCTTATCAACCCCAACTGCAACCTTGATCCTCAACTTTCAAATTCATGCCGCTCATCGCACCTATCCTAGCAATGCATGAAAGCACAAAATTTCTGTCATAACTCCTGAACCACTAATAGGATACACACTTCATCATATAGAAACTGTCACGACCCCAAATACCCGGTCATGATGGCGCCTATCATATTACTAGGCAAGCCAACCCAAACCATTAACTACAACAAATTCCTTTTATAAAACCATTTTTCTAACACGGTTTGAATACCAAATTTCCATAATAAGCGTTTAAAACGTAATTACATACGCGGAAGTAAAATAAACATGAAAACTACACAGCCCCAAATATTTGGTGTCATGAGTCTAGAGTCTCTACTACATAACTGACTGTCTGATACAACAAAAGCCTAGAAAAATGCGGAAAAGAACAAGATAAGAAGGAGAAAATAGGGCTGCGGACGCCATGCAACTATCTTGAAGTCTCTGGTAACCTCTGGATCAGCTGAGGACCCTCACTCTACCACTCGGGCACCTGGATCTGCACACAAGGTGCAACGAGTAACGTGAGTATGCCAACTCAGTAAGTAACTAAAGTAAATAAGGCCTGAAAGAAGTGACGAGCAATTAAAAATCATATAACTGAATAAACAACAGGATAACAAATCCATTTCACAGTTTAAAACCAGTTTCGTCGTAAAATTATCAACTTCAGTTTAAACACTTGAAATCATATACTTAGCAATTTTCCAACATAGGTTATTTTTAAAAGCAGAGTGAAATTAGTGAAAATGTCATAACTGGGCCCCTCGGGCAAAGTATCACTCTGAACATGGCCTCTTGGGCAGCCTCTCAGTCACTCGTGACTCACTCTCATCACTCAGTACTCACTTTCAGCACTCAGGCTCATTAATACCTCATAATAATAGAAATCATAGTAACTGCTGCGGCGTGCAGCCCGATCCGTAATTTATAGTCTACTACGCTCACTGGGGTGTACAAAACCAGTTTTAAACATTTAAATAGGTAAAACATGACTGAGGATATGCTTTCAACAAGTAAAGTGAGGAAAAACAGTAAAAATGCCCCTAAGGGTCTCAACAGGACGACACAAGGCCCCAAACATGGCGTACATCCCATAATACGGTATAAATGACTAAAGTACAGAATAATATAAGATTCCAAATCAAATACGCGGCTTAATAGTCACTACGGGATGGACCAAGCCACAATCCCTTCCGGTGCACGCTCACACGCTCGTCACCGCATTTATCAAAACAAGTCAAATACCGGGATTTGTACCCTTAGTTCCAGATTTACAATGGTTACTTACCTCAAACCGGTGAAAATGCTACTCCATGACGCCTTTTCCCCTCGAATCTGCCTCCACTCGCGTCGAATCTATCAAAATCAGAATCACAGCGTCAAAATATGCTAAGGGAACGAAGCCCAAGCGAAAACAATCAAATAATACCAAAAATCCCGAAATTGGCCAAACCCGACCCCGGGCCCATGAATCAAAACTCGATAAAAATCACATCAACGGAATCCTTATCCTCTCACGAGTCCATGCATACCAAGAACACTGAAATCAGAGTCCAAATGACACCTCAAATTCTCATTTTAAAGTCTCTTAATATCAAGCCCTAATTCATCAATTTTAGGCTTAGATTCTATGATTTATTAGGTAGATTTCACAATAGAATCGAGTTTTAAGTCCAAAATTCTTACCTCCAAGTAACTCCCCTTGAATCCCTCTTCAATCCCCTTCAAAAAGCTCCAAAAACAACCTACAATGGAAGAAATAAACCCCATATTCGCGGACAAGACGACTTTTTAAACCTTCTTTCCAGGCCTGAAATCCTTCTTCACGAACGTGGTCAAAGCCTCGCGTTCGCGAAGCACAAAATAATCTTGACAAAAATTACTCTTACGCGATCACGACAACCCCATTGCAAATGCGATGCTTCACTCAGATAGACCTTCACGATCACGTTACCCCTATCGCGAACGCGATGAACAAATTCTCCCTGAAGCTCAGCTGCCCATTCCTTCTATGCGAACGCGACAACACCCCCACGAGCGTGATGCATAGATGACTAGCCCTTCGCGAACGCGGAGCCTTCCTCGCGAACGCGGAGGCTAAATTTCCAGCTTCCTCAACTGACTCTTCGCGAACGCGAGGGTCCACTCACGAACACAAAGAGTAAAATACCTGCAACAGCTGAAACGAAAATCTGCAATTTCTTCAACTTAAAATGATCCGTTCAACCCTCCGAAACTCACCCAAGGCCCTCGGGACCTCAACCAAAGGCACCAACAAATCCCAAAACCTTATTCAAACTTGTACCAATCTTCAAAACACCTCAAACAACATCAATCGACCAAAACACTTCGGATTCAAGCCTAAGTTTCCAAAAACTTCTAAATTTCGCTTTTGATCAAAAACTCGACCAAACCACGTCTGAATGACCTGAAATTTTGCACACACATCCCAAATAACACCACAAAACTACTACAACTCTCAGAATACCATTCCGACCCCTATATTAAAATCTCACCTATCAACCGAAAATTGCCGAAAATCCAATTTTGCCAATTCAAGCCTAAATCTACTCCGGACCTCCAAAACCCATTCCGATCATGCTCCTAAGTCGCAAATCACCTCCCGAAGCTAACCAAACCATCGGAACTCACATCCGAGCCCTTTAACATATTTCGGATTCGATCCGACCAGTCCGATGCCACATAACACAGATAAATAAAAGCATAAAGAAGCAGAAATGGGGAAAACAGAGCGGTAACTCATGAGACGGCTGGACGGGTCATCATAGAAACCTTTCACTTAACTCATTTCAGGAGAACCATTGCAACATGCGACTGAATTCCCATAACCACAGATAATACAATCCTCAAGTAGGGCTCTATGCCACCATAACTCTTCTGGGGTCCGTCTACACTTATTAAACCATTATAATTTAAAATCTCTAAATAAATCAAATTACAGAGGCCGCCAAGCCTCGTACGTACTGCCACCAATCACCTACATAACTTAACACACTGAAGGAACTGATCATTGCCACCACCATGCCGATTCAACCATTTCTAACCTAACCAACTTCTTCTAATTTATTTTGGAATTTCCTTAGAAATAACAATGGCTCCATTCAAAATATAACGTACTCAATTCGTACTCATCTTGAGTGATCCCATTTCGTGAGACCACATTGTCTCAAAACCCACAAATCATCTCATACCCTTCTTGTGCGCACATTCACATCTTCAACTGGTACACTCATTCTGATAATTCCTCTGTTAATTCCAAAGTTATTTTCTTTCATTCCTTTAATGCTACACCGCAGACCGAAGATGACATAGAACACTCCAACCTTTATAATAATCCGCTGTAAAAGCTCGAAACTTAACTATACCACGGACTCGAAATCCTTAGGCACCGAACTTTAATTTTGAACCTACTAGGGCCATTGTTGATAGTCGTCCACTCTTACTAGTTCTCGAATATAATCACACTCGAACGCCCTGCTAGCACATGAACACCCTCTCCAAGAAGCAACCGGCTAAATTCCTTTCCTTATACATTACATCCACACGAAGCATAGACTAAGAGTCTTCCCAAAACCTGAACATGAACCGATAAGGCCAAAGATAGCACATATTCCCCGAATACTTTGCACAAATTACCACTGATGTTTCTTTTTTCTTAGTCATAATAACCCACCAATACACTGATAACCAGAAACCGCACAAGTAGACAACCACGCAGTCCAATCATAGACGGTGGAGTTCTTCCATTCATCTTAAAGCTATAATTACATAACCCTGAGACCCACCGAGGTTCCTTCTTCCCCATTGGCATCAGCTAAAAGTCAAAAAACTCATTCCAAAGTTGAAGTCATGTTGCACCTAAATAAAATCTGTGGACCTAGTTGTTGTTCACCATGAATTTTCCAAATGGCTCCAGACTTTCCTCAAGGCGTGTGACCATCCTACCACAAAAATCATATGTTACTCTACTACTCACCCACTTTGGTTCAACCCTCTTTTTTAAGAAACTCCTCGACTTCTACTTTTCACACTTCACCTTCTAGTAATTCAACCACCACAAAACACCTCCCACATGTGCTTCCTTGTCCTCTGTCCCCCAATTGTTGCCCAAATCCTAATCCATCTCTGTAACGCCCAAAAAAATGAGCCGCTACCAACTCTAAACCTCTTAGAAGGTCATCTTTCTCGAGCCATCAATACTAGAAGTACCAATTCGATTCTGAAATCACTACACTCCGTTATCTCTAACAACAACATCTCAAGCACCATTTCACAATACCCTGCCCCGAAGCAAAATTGAAGAAGGCCATAACATCAGCGAACCTTAATTCGTTCAACACGGACGATGACACCACATCACAATTGAGAACTCTACCAGGCTCAAAAATACCAAGCCTCGTTTCTCCATCAACCCAAATCCGAAGATTCCTAGTCCGATTGCCTTTCCTTCACTAGAAATAGAACATTGAATCTCTGAATGATGCATTGTGTAAAACCTTCTTTCAGGTCATTCACTGCCTCGACGCCTAAACAAGCATCCTAATTACAAAAATACTATGCGATAACAACGCATGAATTGTCACAACAATCAAAGCCAAATCTCAAAAACTTAGGTAATACTGATGCTTAGCTGAAATGACTGGACGGCCTTCTGAAAGACGACGGTAATAGCCCAATCAAATTCGCATGTTGAAACATCCTACGCCATATCTGTAGTACCATGACAATTCCTCAATTTCCAATCGATAACAAGTGTTTCATGTCGTATAAGATTGAATAGGAAAAAATAAAGGCTCAATCCTCAAAAGGATCAATTTGCACTATGAGGAATCAAGAAGGGAAGTGCTCCCAATAGCCCTGTAACCTCTTGAAGATAAGTACAGACGTCTCTGTACCGATCCGCAAGACTCTACTAGACATGCTCATGACTTGTGAGACCTCAGTGAACCTAGTGCTCTGGTACCATGTTGTCACAACCCAAAATCTGTTAAAGGTCGTAATTGTGCCGGAAACCACTATCAGGTAAGTCAACACAAAATAGTCAATTAAATTCTAATTTTTAATATTTTTGAAATCATAAATTTCCTTCAATTTATCTAGTGAAATATGAACTTTACAGAATAAATAATAATGGTTTCCACTTTCAATATTGAATATCCCATTGTCATCCCAGAACCCGGTGCCACAAGTGCATGAGCAATTACTAGGGAATAAAATAAAATACAATAAATGTTCGGAAGAAAAATTTGGACAGAAAAGAAAATACAAGTACTGTGAAAGAAACTCTTCTAGTTGTAGATCGTCTTATAAGATGCAACACACCTAAGTCCCCGTATCAACCACGCCGCTAAAGGCCAGTAAGTATCCAGTCTAATATCGAAGAAGTGGTAACGAGAGGTCGACTTTGACACTTACTAAAGGCCAACAATATGGAAATATGAAATTCTAATTAAGTATGATATACAACAATAAGCCTCAGAACAGGAAATAACTGAACAAGTCTTCACCATATTTAAAAAACTAAATCACTTTTTTCCTTTAAAACATATGATCACAAAAACAATGCATTCTCCAGATCTATTTATGACACAAGAATTCCTCCGACAACGTTCGGCCCGATCCAACATGAATGTAAATTGTGCACTGCCAAGGGTCGAACGGCGCGAACCATAGATGCATCTAATTAAGCGAATCATACATGCGACGCGGTCAAATATAAATTTAAGGAATTACCCTGCTTGTGGATCATACGTGCAATGAGGTTACACATAGGTTTCTTAAGTTATTATAGTATTCCTCAATTCTTTTCAAAATACGAAGTTCAAATGAAAACTTTTAAGTTCCCAATTTTTCCTCAATTTCAACTCCTTTCAAAACATTTAATAAGCTAACTCAATCAACAATAAACATAAACATAAATCCGAACATAGGTATAGCTAGTAGTTCACCTATGGGGTGACCACATGCGTATGTAGCCCCCCACAAATAGAAGCACATAATAAATTAAATACCTATGGGGTTAATTCCCTCTTACAAGGTTAGAAATGAGACTTACCTCTTCTTAAAGCCCACTTTCCGGTCATAATTTCTCTCTAAAGCCCTACCTTGGTGTTGTTCAATCCGAAACTAGTCAAATAACTTGCAAATTAATTAAAAAAAATAATCCAATGCTTAAAATTTAACAATTTATAAAAAATCTCAACTCCGCTCGAAAACTTGGAAGTGGGTCCCACGTCTCGAAACTCTATGAAACTCATAAAACCCGACAAACCATTCCGATACGAGTTCAACCATACCAATTTTATCAAAGCTCAATAAGAACTGGACCTCCAAATCTTAAATTTTCGTTCTTGAAATATTTTGCAAAAATCTTGATTTTTTCCATTTAGATCCAAAATAAATGACAAATATAACTGTAGAATCCTGAAGTATAATTTTTTCGGATATAGAACACTTACCCCAATCCATATGGTGAAAATTGCCTCAAAAATCGCTCCAATCCGAGCTCCATAGCTCCAAATATGTTTAAAATGGCCGAAACCTCGAAATGTAGCTTCTGCCTAGGTATTTACTCTTTGTGATCACAGAAAATTCTTCGCGATGGCGAAGCACAACATTTCTCAGCCCAAAATTTGCCCTTCGCGATCGCGAAGAACAAATGACTAGCTTTTCCAGACAGCCTCTAGTATATTGGTCATAAATATTTGTACAAAACTCCAAATTGCAAATGGTTTAACTTTTTGAAAAGTAGACTCAAAGGACTACAACTTTCATGATTTGCTCATTTCTAAGTTTTAAAAGTAAGCCCTGTGCAATAGAAATTTCTTCTTCATAATTTCCAAACTCTTCCTGAATAGTCTATAGTGTACTACTCATAGCTATTTGTACACAACACCAAATGCCAAAGAGCTACAACTTTTATTTTTGGATCATCTCTAAATTCCTTATAGTTTGCAAGATACAAACTTTCAAAGTCGGGTCAGTGTAGCAGAAACTTTTCTCTACGCGATCGCAAAAGGCCTTCCGCGATCATAAATCACCGGCCAATTTCTCCCACTTTACGCATCGCGATCGCATAGCACACTGCTTAACCAAAAGCCAGCAGCTAAAAATGGCCTAGAAATGGTTTGAAGCCACCCCAAAACTCACCCGAGCCCCTCATGACCCCGTCTGAACATACTAATAAGTCTCAAAACGTGTCACTGACTTAGTTGAGACCTCAAATCACATCAAAGAATGCTAAAAACACGAATCACACCCCAATTCAAGTCAAATGATACTAAGATATTTCGATTTCTATATTCGATGCCGAAACCTATCAAATCACGTCCGATTGACATCAAATTTTTCATAAAAGTCACATTCGACTTTACGAACCTACTCCAACTTCCAGAATTAGAATCGGACCCTGATATCAAAAAGACCACTCCGGTCAAACATTTCAAAAACGTTCAAATTTATATCTTTCGCCAAATGACCCCGAAATGACCTACGGACCTCCAAATCCACTTCCGGACATGCCCCCAATACCAGAATCACCATATAGAACTATTCCCAGACTCGGAATCCCAAACGAACATCGATAACATTGAAATACATATAAACCAAAATTTATGAAATTCTTCAAAAATGTCAACTTCCACAATAGGCGCTGAAATGCTCCCGAGTCATCCAAAACCCGATCCGGACATACGCCCAAGTCCATAATCATCATACAAACCTGTTGGAACCTTCAAATCTTGATTCTGAGGTCCTTTACTCGAAAATCACACTTTAGTCAATTCTTCCAACTTAAAACTTCTGAAATGAGAATTTTTTTTCAAAATCAACTCCGAATTTCCCAAAATTCAATTAAGACCATGCATGCAAGTCATAATAACTAAAGTGAAACTACTCAAGGCCTCAAATCGCTGAACGACGCACTAGAACTCAAAACAACCGATCGGGTCATTAGAGATATCAACTAGATAGAATCACTATACAATGCTATGGATTCAACCAGGTCACAATTCTAATGGTGCACGCCCGAACGCCTTTCACCTGGCATGTGCATCACCTCAATAACAATCACATACCACATAATTCAAGGTCTCTACCCCTCAGAACCAAGTTTAAAATTGTTACTTACCTCAATATGGGAAAAACTCTACTCCAAAATGCCTTTGCCTCTAAAATCGGTCTCCAAACATCCCGAATCTAGCCACAAAAAGTACAATACAATTAATATATGCAAAAGGGATGAATTCCACAAGAAAAACACAAAATTATAGCCAAAAATCCGAAATCGGCTTAAACCTGGCCTCCCGGGACCACGTCTCGAAATCTGCCAAAAGTCACAAAACTTGAGAGCCTACACAAGTCTAACCATACCAACTTTACCCAAATACGATAACAAAATCCCATTTAAAACTTCAAAAATCTAACTCAAGAACTCTTCCTCATTTTCCTTAATTTTCCACCCCAAATCACAAATTAGGTGATGGAATTAAAAGCATAATCATGAAATTTAGCTAAAACCAAGTAAGAATCACTTACCCCAATCAACTCCTTGAAAATCCCTTCAAGAATCACCCAAATGTGTGGTCCCTAGCTTAAAATATGAAAATGGGTTCAAACCCTCGTTTTTTAAATTTTACACTGCTGCCTAGATATCCATCATTGCGAACGCGACCTTTCCCTCGCATTAGCGTAACACAAATGATTCTGCTGTACAAAAACCTCTTTGCGAATGCGTCCAACTAACCGCAAGCACGATGCTTCATTGACCCCTCACTTTGCAAATGCGACTACTCTTCCGCAAATGCATAGACCAAATGACTGGGGTCCCCAACTGCCTCACTCCTCTTCGCAAACGCGTTACGCTCCTTGTGTTCACGATGCCTCCATTGATCACACCTTTGCGAATGCGGGCTCCTCTTCATGAATGTGTAGAGAAAACTTCCATTAGCCTCCAAGTACACTTCGCGAACGCAAGACCTCCCTCGCGAACACATAAGAGGAAACCAACTGATCCAAAACCCAACAACATCAGTTATTTCACCAACTCAAAACCAAGTCTGTTAACCAACCAAAGTAAACTCGAGGACCCTAGGACCTCAACCAAACATTCCATAAAGTCCCAAAACATCATATGAACTTAGTCGAACCATCAAATCACCTCAAACAACATCAAAAATACGAATTACACACGAATTCAAGCCGAATGAACTTTGAAATTTCCAGATTCTACAAACGATGTCGAACCCTATCAAATCAGGTCTAATTGACCTCAAAATTTGCACACAAGTCATGAATGACACCACAAACCTACTACAACTTCCAAAAATCCAATTCAACCCCAATATCAAAAAGTCCACCCTCGGTCAAGCTTTCCAAAATTCCAACTTTCGTCAATTCAAACTTAATTCTACTACGGGCCTCCAAATTACAATTCGGACACGCTCTTAAGTCCAAAATCACCTAACGGAGGTAACGAACCATCAAAATTCAAATCTGAGGTCATTTACACATAATTTGACATCCGATTAAGTTTTTCAACTTAAGCTTTCAATTAAGAGACTAGGTGTCTCAATTCACTTAAAAATAACTCCGGACCCAAACCAACAAACCCGATAAGTCATATAATAGTTGTAGAATATAAAAGGAGTAGTAAATGGGGGAACAATTATACAACTCTCAAAATGACCGGCTGGGTCATTACAAAGACCTGCTTCACCTGAACCCACTAAAGAAGTGTCTAAAATAGTGAGAGTATTAAAATCCTCAAGAGTTAGAAAACCAACAATTTCTAGTAACTGTGTTATATATTTCTAAGAGTATGATTATGATATTGGACTAAAAGATGATCCTTGCTTGGTTTACAAGCCATGAGTGGAGAAAATTCCACACTTTGGTATGTTGCCATGAAAGAAGAGTTTGAATCTATGGCTAAAAATAAAATCTGGGATCTCGTCGAATTACCAAAAGGAGCCTCTACTATAGGTTGCAAATGGGGTTTTAAAACTAAAAGAGACTCACCTAGTAATATTGAACGATATAAATCCAAGCTTGTAGACAAGGGTTTTACTCAAAGGGAAGGCACTGCTTACCATGAAACTTTCTCTCCGGTATCAAAGAAGGATTCGTTGAGAATAATCATAGCATTAGTAGCTCATTTTGATTTAGAATTACATCAATTGGATGTGAAAATAGTTTTTCTGAATGAAGATCTTGAACAGAAGGTATACATGCATCAGCCTGAAGGATTTTGTGATAAGGACAAAAGTTACCTTGATTGCAAGTTGAATAAATCCATTTATAGGCTAAAGCGGACTTCCTGCCAATGGTATATTAAATTTCATAATATTGTTTCTTCATTTGGATTTACGAAGAACATCATTGATCAGTGTATATACCTTAAAATAAGTGGGAGCAAATATATTTTTCTAGTCCTATATGTGGATGATATTTTACTTGCAAGTAGTGATTTGAAATTGTTGCGCGAGACTAAACAGTTCTTATCTAGAATTTGAGATGAAGGATATGAGTGAAGCCTATTATGTTATTGGAATAGAGATTCATAGAGATAGATCCCAAAGACTGCTTGGACTGTCTCAAAGAGCCTACATTGATAGAATTCTGGAAAGATTTGGGATGAAGAACTATTCACCTATAACAGCACCCATAATTAACAGTGACAAATTCGCACTAAATCAATATCCTCCAAATGTATTGGAAAAGGAGAAAATGAAAGACATTCCATATTCTTCATTTGTTGGGAGCCTTATGTATGCATAGGTCTGTACTAGAACTGATATTAATTTTGCGGTAGGAATGCTTGGCAGATATCAAAGTAACCCTGGTCTTGACCATTGGAAAGCGAGTAAAAGGTTGTGGAGATATTTGCAAGGAACCAATAATTTTAAGCTCATATACAAATAGTCGGACTCATTGGAGGTGATTTGATATTCAGACTCTAATTTTGGGTGGATGAAAAGATACTGGTAGATCCACTTCAGGATATATTTTTCTTCTTGTTGGAGGTACTATCTTGGAAAAGTGTCAAGCAGACCATTTTTGCATCATCCACAATGAAAGCTAAATTTGTAGCATGCTATGAAGATACATCACAGACACTATGGTTAAAAAAATTTATTTCCGGCCTTAGGACTGTCGATTCCATTTCAAGGCCATTGAGAATCTTCTGTGACAATTCAGCTGCAATGTTCTTTTTTAAGAATAATAAAAGTGGCAACTGAAGCAAGCAAATCGACATAAAGTACTTGATGGTTAGAGACTATGCGAAAAAGCAAGATGTGAGTTTTGAGAATGTTAGTACTACTTTGATGATTGATGATCCTATGACTAAAGGTCTGCCGGCTAATATTTTCAAGAATCATGTAACCTTATGGGTCTTAGTATCTCAATTTAGCCTTGCTTTATTCCCTAATAGTTTGTCTAGACATTATGTTTATTTTGATATACATGACAGTGCATATTTTGGTTTTTCATGTATTATTTTGTGATCATTGGATCAATAAAGTTGGACTCTGAATGAATTATATTAAGTTCATTCATAAAGTTATTTGATACTTTATTGGAACATATTGTACATTGTAATACATGTAAGGAATTGTTTGTTTAAGAGCATGACTGCCACGGTTCATGTGATGATATGTTCTAGCTAAAGTGATTATTGCATAATTTTTAGTTGAGTGATAAAGTCTATGGCCATATTATATGTTTTTCTGTCATAAAGGATTATCTGATTTTAATATGTGTGCCAAGAGAGAGAATGTTAGAAATTTACCCTCCCTTCTAGAGACTTCTAGTGTGGCCCACATATAAGGTAATAAATTAGTTACCTTGTCTTTCAAAGGAAATAATATATCAGATAATATTTTATAGTCATGCATACATGGTAGTTTCTTTGATGGAAAGAAATAATTTTTTATTAGGAGTCCCTAGGGCAATTATAATTTATGGAGAAATCCCTAGGGCTAAAGTATTTGCCTAAGAGTCCCTAGACAACCTATAAATATGCATGTGATTCCATCAGTCTAGCATCCTACGATAGGCACATGCTAGAAGGCTCTCTAGATTTTCTACTAAAGGTTTCAAAGGCAATTCTCCTCATCACTTAAACAACCATGGCTGAAGGTACGTTCCTATTAATATTCCGCTGCATAGGCTCTATGTATATACTTAAAATCTACATTAAATATTTCCAACTATGTCATAAACATTTGTATTTATGACCTTAATGAGCTGCAAATGCCCAAAAAAAAGTTATGGTGTTTCTCTTCCTCTCACTTTTTTGGGCATGCAGGGTGGAGATTATGGTTAAATTGAGGGAGATTTTATTTTTCTCTATTCTATTGTTTCTTATGGTTACCCGTTTTTATCTGCAGTGAGATTCCAAATAATATAGTTGTTCAATGAAGAGCTTGCAAGGAATTTTTGGAAATGTTTCAGTTCATCCAAGGAGATTGAGATGAACATGGGAGTATTTCAACAAAAGCATCGAGATCTAATCGACCCCTTGATGGAAAATAATGACCTTGGGTATTGTCTACAGTGGTACAACTTAAAATATTCAATATTATTTTCGGTTGATTCATTTTACGATTAATCTGCATGATAGTCCATATTCTATGCTGCTGTAGAAGACAATATTTCGCTCATGATTTGAAGCATATTTTACCGCATCTTTTGATGCAATTTCATCACAAAATAGGTTCTATATGGAGATTATTCTTGGTGGTGCAACTTGTGTTTCTGCCTTCTCAATGTCCTTCTGCTTGAGTTCTCCATCATTATCAAAGTTATCAGAACTTGAGTTATTAGTTTGACTGCTCCTTTGTGGTTGCTGGTAATTTAAAATTTGGTGCATTTCTTGGAGACAATATCCATCTCAATATTGAAATATGAACTTCAATGCACTTATCTTGCCCTCCCCTCCTCCCTTTCTTCCTTAAAAAAAGGACAGAGGAAAAGGGCTATACTTATGTAGAAAGTATAAGAAAAAATAATTGGAAAACATGGGTCTAAAAGTTGAGATAATTGACTTATAGTAAAATCTTGTAAATGGCTCTCTTCCTTGCGAGCGGCAGTTAATTGATCCCAGGGCAATCAATCTGATATACTAAAAATTTAAGTGAGAAATTGCCCTACTATTTTCGTCGATAAGAAGTGTGATGTTTATTTTTATGAAATTTCACCAACATCTCATGCTTATGGATGGTAGGTGATAACGGACGAGCTTGGATTATGCATTGGCAGTTTTGATATATCAATCTAAAAAGAAACAAAAGAGAAAAATATTGATAATGTGGAGTTGGACATGTTGAAATATGTAAATAGGTATGCTGATAATGTATGTTATGCTTTTGTTTGGTGTGTATGATCTCTTTAATATTATTTGATGGTGCAAGAGAATTAGCTCTCCAATGCAATTCTTTAGTCGTTATTTTTGGGTCATGTTGAATAACATGTCTCTATGACAAGGTGACTATTTCCAAGGATGACGTTGTTGTTCTTGACTCTGATGGTTGAAAGACATAGATAAAATATGTGAATGGGTTGTCTAGCTAGCATTTACAGTAATATCAATATACCTACATACTTATTATTCGAAATGGCAAAATGCGTGGTTAAACATAAGTTGGTCCTCTGTATATTAACATTTTAAATTAGTACTAACTCAGCTTAGAGCACCTGATTATGGCAAAGAGATGTTGTAGGAAGGATTAGCTATATAAGTGTTTAGCAACTTTTCATATGTGTAGACAGAATTTGCAATTTTTAATCTGGGATATTCATTCAATGAGGGTTTTTTTTCTTTTACTCTTACTTTACTTTATATTTGACTTTTTATAATTTTCATTTTAGTGTATTTTGCACTTTTATGGAATGCAATTTCCTTCTACCAATAGAGATTTGCTTGTCTAACTTTATCATGTAAGTGCTTATTGATATTATGCATGGTCCTTAGTTTCACTTCATTGTTTCCAGTTTCAAATAAACTTTTTTATTTTGCGTTTAGCAAGTTGCTTAAATTTCAATTGTCTTTATCCTTCTATCATCCATGTATATTTTGATGAAAGATGAAAAGACAGATAGATTCATTGTGTAATAGTTGTAATGACCATGACTTTAAGTAATTACACTTCAGTATTCTGACTTGCCATTCTTTTACAAGATATTGAGTTTCCCTTTTTGGAGAAGATGTATTCAATGGATCGTCACTTTACACGCAAGAAATATCGAGAACGTATAAGGCTAGAAGAAAGCTTGTAGAATGTGCTATTCTGGTTGAAGACCTATGGTTTGAGGTCATACCTTCTGAAAATCAAATCTTAATTTAATGTCTTTATTATAATTATTGAAGTAGTTTTGTGATATATGTAGGTGGAAAGCCTTGAATTTTGCAAAACTCGAAAGGAGTTCCGTGTCATTCTTCAATGAGGTGCACCAGTGCTATTTGTGAAGAAGAAAGATGGGACTATGCGGATATGCATTGAGTACCGTCAGTTGAATAAAGTTACCATCAAGAACAAATATCCGTTACCACATACTAAAGATTTGTCTAACCAGTTGCATGGTGCTAGGATGTTCTCTAAGATCGACTTGAGATCACGGTATCATCAATTGAAGATTAGGGACTCGGATGTTCCGAAGACTACTTTCTGTACAAGATATGGCCATTATGAGTTTCTGGTGATGTCCTTCGGCTTCATTAACGCCCCAACAACGTTTATGGATTTGATGAATAGGCTGTTTGGGCCTTATATTGATTTGTTTGTCATTTTCTTCATTGATGACATTTTGATCAACTCACGTAGCCTAGGGGAGCACGAGTAGCATTTGAGAGTGGTGCTTCAGACATTGCGAGAACAGAAGCTGTATGCTAAGTTCTTCAAGTGTGAGTTTTGTTTACCGTAAAAATGGTAACAACAATTAAATTTGTAAATATGATTCTAAAAATACGTGATCTATTTTTATGCTAATTGTTGTCGCGCCCCCTTTTTCCCTCTTTACATTAGAAAATCGGTTTATAACATATTTGGAGTAGGACAACTCATTTCTTTTGGGAACTGTGTTTGCATTTGATGAGTCACCACCTAATGATTTAAGGTGAATTAGGACACCTATAGGATTCATTTCTAAGTTTGTTTGATAACCAGAGATAGGGTAAGAGCTTCAAATTATCCTAAGGGGAAGGTGTTAGGCACCCCTCAGGATCCACAAGTGTGGTTCCCCGCCAGATAGTTTTGTGAATTTGTACAATTAGCAGACAGAAAAATATAGGCTCAAATAGTAGGGATTTATGTTTGAACACGTAAGAGTTTGAAAACAATTATTAAAAGGTGAATTTTGAAAAAGGAGTTACAATTCTACAAATACTTGAGAATATAAAAAGGAGGGGGTCCTAGGTTTATCTATAATATGGATCACATCAATGCGATACCCGGTATGACACTCCTCAGAAGAGGGGATACATGTGGTATTAGTGCACCGGCCATTATATCCATATCTACCCTTCCCACCACGTTAAGGTATTAAAGCACGGATTGGTCTTGACCTCTGTTGCATGCTATTACCCATCCCATTCCTATCAGTCCTGGAGAAATTTAGGACTACTATTCCTATAAGAGTGAGGATTTTAGGCTGACTCTTGGGTTTTAAAGGTAAAAAGGCTAAGGCAACATACAAAACATGTAGGGCTGCATATTAGTGGAAACATATAAGCAATTAAGAGGCTCATATATACCTTTGCAGACAATGCACATAATAGAACTACTTAAACACAAGTAGGGTCAAAATTTAAAGTATTAAGGCAAGGTGTTTTAATTGTTGAAGCAGACCAATTTATTACATAACTCAGATAAAAAGTCTGAATCAGGCCTGCCTACTGGTTGTAGCAGTTGCTAATTAACAAAGGCAGATTCACTTTTATCATTATTACCTAAGGCTTGCCTATGTGTGCATTGGTGATGTCCTATGAGCATGATATCTATTACTGTATTAGGAGTGCAGCAGAGCAGCGGTTAATTTTTAAACAGGTGATTTTGATCCTATAGGCATGCTCTCTAAACTGTATTAATAAAAGGAGTAGTTTGCTTAAACTGATTCAGAACAATACGAGTCAAACTGATTTTTAACTAAACTGGTTTCAGATCCTGTAGACATGATTTCTATTATAGCTGATTTTAATTCCTACAAGCATGGTATCTAAGTATTAAAGGCTCATTTTGGTCCTATAGGCATGGTATCTAATTGATCATGAAATGAAACAGGCAAGATTTATTTGATCACAGTGAAGTTCGTATAGGCATGATTTCTATAAAAATATTGATTTTAATCTTATAGACATGACATCTAATTTCAAAGCTGATTTTAACCTTGTAGGCATGATGTCTGATTATAGCCATTTAGATCCTATAGGCATGGTGTCTAAGTGTGGAAGTATAACATGCAGAATTTATTAAACAGATCCTATAGGCATGTTATCTAAGTGTGGAAGTAAAACATGCAGAATTTATTAAACAGATCCTATAAGAATGTTATCTACCCTTCTAATAACTAAAGCATGCATAATCACCCCATCCTTTTTCACTAGCCAACCCCAATATTTGTTACAAATTATTATAGACCAAAAATGATTGAATTACATCAGAAAAGTGCAAAATAAGAAGTTACAACCATAGGAAGTCTGATTCTTGACTTCCTCTCTATGTTATGGAATAAACTACCTCAAATGCCAAAGATTTTCAAAGCCTTTCTCATACCTGGGTGTGTCAAAGTTCCCTAAGGGTGTTAAGGGACCCCGGGCAGTGCTTACACCCAGGTTTGTATAACCAGACAGAAATGAGTGCAGTGTGGAAGGGCCAAACCTTATGTATCCAAGTTCAGAGGGAGCTTAATGGCCCCAAGGCAAGGCTCAAACTTTCAAAGTCGGGTCAGTGCAGCAGAAACTTTTCTCTACGCGATCGCAAAAGGCCTTCCGCGATCGTAAATCACCGGCCAATTTCTCCCACTTTACGCATCGCGATCGCGTAGCACACTGCTTAACCAAAAGCCAGCAGCTAAAAATGGCCTAGAAATGGTTTGAAGCCACCCCAAAACTCACCCGAGCCCCTCATGACCCCGTCTGAACATACTAATAAGTCTCAAAACGTGTCACTGACTTAGTTGAGACCTCAAATCACATCAAAGAATGCTAAAAACACGAATCACACCCCAATTCAAGTCAAATGATACTAAGATATTTCGATTTCTATATTCGATGCCGAAACCTATCAAATCACGTCCGATTGACATCAAATTTTTCATAAAAGTCACATTCGACTTTACGAACCTACTCCAACTTCCAGAATTAGAATCGGACCCTGATATCAAAAAGACCACTCCGGTCAAACATTTCAAAAACGTTCAAATTTATATCTTTCCTCAATAACTTGAAAATAGGCTCACAAGTTGTCGTGAGCTGAGCAATAAACATGCTGATGCAGTTCAGCCTTCCTAACAGACTCATCACTTCAGTCTTGTTCCCCAGAGGGGGAAAATCATGTATGGCTTTGATCTTTGATTGGTCCAACTCGATGTCTCGCCGACTGACTATGAATCCTAACAGCTTTCCGGATGGAACACCAAATGCACACTTGGCGGGGTTAAGCTTGAGGTTGTAGCTGCGAAGCCTCTGGAAGAATTTCCTCAAATCCTCGACGTGGTCGGCCTGATGCTTTGATTTTATGATCACATCTTCTACGTATACCTCAATCTCCTTATGTATCATATCATGAAATACAGTAGTCATCGCCCTCATATAAGTTGCCTCATCATTCTTCAAACCAAATGGCATTACCCGGTAGCAATAAGTTCCCCATGGCATGATGAACTTTCTTCATCATCTTCATCCATTAAAATCTGATGATACCCGGCATAGAAATCCACAAAAGATCCAATCTCGCGCTTGGCACAATTATCGATCAAAATGTGGATATTGGGTAGTGGGAAGTTATCCTTCGGACTTGCTTTGTTGAGATTGCGGTAATCGATGCACACTCTGATCTTGCCATCCTTCTTCGGTACGGGAACGTCATTAGCCAACCAAACAGGATATCGGGTGACCCGAATAACCTTTGCATCCAACTGTTTTGTAACTTCTTCTTTGATCTTCATACTCATATCAGCTTTGAATTTCCTCAACTTTTTCTTGATGGGAGGGAACGCTGGATCAGTGGGCAATTTGTGGACCACTAAATCAGTGCTTAAACCCAGCATGTTGTCATATGACCACGCAAAAACATCTTTGTACTCGATGAGTGTTTCGATTAACTCCTCCCGGATTTTTTGCTCGAGGTAGACACTTATTTTAGTCTCTCGTACATTGTCTGTGTCTCCTAAATTGACGGCTTTTGTGTCATTCAAATTGGGTTTGGGTTTTTCTTCGAAGTGAATTAACTCCTTACTAATTTCTTCGAAGGCTTCATCATCATATTCTGATTCGTAACCATAATCTACTTCTTGAACTAACATTTCGGAATCAGATTGATTTTTAAGACTGGGATGAGGATTCCTTATGCACGCCATGTCATTAGAACCAGCGAGAAAAGAACTGTATAGAAAAGAAAACAAAACAAAAGGAAAACCATCAGGAGTGATGAAGAAAGGGAAATTGTATTTCATTGATTGATAAAAGATAACAAGGTTCGCATACTCAAACAAAATGAAAAAATGAAATCTGGATTACAACCCTGGAATAATCTGTACAAACATAAAGGAAAATCAAAGCGAACTACCAAGACTCCTTCCGAGTAGGGAGAGGAGTAGCCTTCCCATTATTAAGCTTTGTTTTTTGCCCGACAAATTGCACTTCTGCGTTGCTAGAACCCTCTCCAATTTCCACCATGTTCACACTGTCGAACAACTGCTCAAATCTTTCAATCAACTCCTTGTCAGGATTAATCGTAGAACTGGGAATTGTTGTCACTGGGCGACTCCTTGTACCGGACTAGACAAATGATCCGGAAAGACGTGGGTCCGGCTTTGGAATGACCCATATCGTCTATTTCAATTTCCTGGCTCTTTTCATGTCTGCGGCTGTGGGCTTAAATCCCAGACCAAATGTTCCCAAGTTTTCAGGAAGAGACACGGGCTGTATGATGACTTGCAGATCTGACCCTAAACCATTTCCTGGTACAAAACCATTCTTCAGCATTTCATATGCTACCATGACTGATGATGCGTTTATCTTCGGACTTGGGATACACTTCCCTTCTGTAACTTTCTTGACTGACTTTGCTTCAGAAACTTGGTAGACCCATGGTCCCTTGTCATCTTCCACTTCAATGAAAGGCACAATGGTGTTGTTGTGAGCGCACAAATTATGTTCGCCGTGCACCACTATTTCCTGTCTGTCCCATTCAAACTTGACCATCTGATGGAGTGTTGATGGCACTGCTTTAGCGGCGTGAATCCACGGTCGCCTTAATTGCAAATTGTAGGAAACAGCGATATCCAGCACTTGGAATTCCATTGTGAATTCTACTGGACCTATGGTCAGCTCCAACATTATGTCCCCGACTGAGTCTTTGCCTTCGCCGTCAAATCCCCACACATAGATACTGTTCTTATGGATCCTCTCCTCTTCTACTTTCAGCTTGCTTAGAGTGGAGAGAGGATAGATGTTTGCACTTGAACTATTGTCAACCAATACCCGGGTAACCACAGCGTCCTCGCATTTCACTGTCAAGTAAAGGGCTTTGTTGTGCTCAGTACCCTCTACCGGCAATTCGTCATCGTAAAAAGTGACTCTGTTTACTTCAAAAATCTTGTTGGCTATCTTTTCCAGATGGTTTACCGAGATCTTGTCGGGAACATGGGCCTCATTAAAGATTTTCATCAGTGACTAACAATGCTCATCTGAATGGATTAGCAACAAGAGTAATGAGATCTAAGTGGGCGTTTTCCTCAATTGTTCTACAACAAAATAGTCATGCACTTTCATTTTCCTCAAAAGTTCCTCTGCCTCTTCATTAGTTACAGCTTTCTTCACTGGCGTTGGATCATTTTTAGTTCTTCTTAACTCCTGGGGAGTAAAACACCTTCCTGAGCGAGTCAAACCTTGTGCTTCACAAACTTCTTCCTTGATTTCTTTCCCTTTGTAAATCACCATCACCCGTTCATAATTCCAAGGAACAACCTTGTTGTTGATTACTCGAAGCTGAGTTACTGGTTTTATAGTAACAGGCTCTGTGCGAGCACCCTTCACGACCACAATAGGTTTACTTGCAACCCTTGGAACTACCACTTTAGCTTTCTCTAGTTTCACTGCAACAATGCTTGACGACCCTCTCTCTGCTACCACAGCTGGATTATCATCTACCCCTCTCAACTGGGCCACTGATTTCCCACTGGTTACTTTTTCCTTTGAGCTGGTTTCGCTGGAACGGATCATCATTACCGTCTGTGAGGGCTTCCTGGGCTCCCCCTCTTTGTGTATCAACTCAATCATGTGTGTCTCATGGTGAGTTGGCAGTGGGTTCTGATTGATATTTGGTGCTTTTGGGGCTTGAACCTCGATCCGATGAGTATCAATAAGCTCTTGCACAGCTGTTTTTAGTTTCCAACACTTCTCTGTATCATGCCCAGGGACCCCTGAATAGTACTCACAACTCACGGAGTGGTCAAGATTTCTAGGGGGAGGATTTGGCATTTTGGGATCAATTGGATTCAACATGCCCAACTGCCTCAATCTGTGGAAAAGACTGGTATATGATTCCCCCAGTGGAGTGAAAGTCTTTTGCTTCTGTGACCTCTCATTCTTGAGGGCTTGGTTTGGTTTGAAACCTGTCTCGGGGGGATTTCTGTAGGCCTTGGTGGTGGATATGTGTTTTGTGGAGCTGGATATGGATTTTGTAGAGCTGGCGTACGCCACTGTGCATGTGCTGGGGTTTGGATATAGGCATGTGCATGATGGATGGAAAAATGGGGATCTGGCGGTGAGTAGTAGTGCTGTGAAGGGCTATATGAAATGTGGGGGTAATTTTGGTGGCAGGGTCGTGATTGGCTATAGTAGGGTGACGGGCCTCTAGATCTGAACCAGGCTCCGGACTCAACAGTCGTGACATCTTCTTTCTTCTTTTTCCCAAGCACACCCCTAGTGCCGCTTTGAATGGACTGGGTGGTTGCCTTGATCGCTGAATAACTCATGATCTTGTTGGACTTAAGCCCCTCCTCGACCATGCCTCCCATTTTTACAACCTCATTAAAAGATTTGCCAATTGCGGACAGCAGATGACCAAAGTAGGTCGGCTCCAAAGACTGCAAAAAGTAATCAACCATCTCGCTCTCTTTCATTGGGGGATCTACCCTTGCTGCTTGTTCCCTCCACCGGAAGGATCCCTTTGAAGTCGGTCCAAATTGTTCATTATTTGCTTAACAAAGGTCATCACTGCTGCAAAGAATGTAGTGTGAGTCATATCCTCACAAATGTGGCACTTCATAACGATGTAGTCAGCGATGTTTCTAATTCTCTCTCTTATGACGCCTTTCTCTTAAAGCAACCGCCCTATTTGTTGATTACAGGCTTCTAACACTCGAGAGTCCTGCAGGTGTTGATTTTGCAACGGCTGCATTTCTTCCTCTATCCGAGCCACCAGATCATAACAACGTTCCCTATCAGCTTTGAAATCTTGAGCCTGCTTGATTGCCTCATTCTTGAGAGTGGCTATCCTTCTTCTTAGGATAGTGATGGTCCCTTCATAAAACCGTGCTTGCTCTTTTGCCTTCTTTATCCATTTCGCCTGGATTCTCGCTAGACCAGCTTCAGATTTTTCCAGGTTTTCTTGATACTCGAGGGATTTCTTCTTCAGACCGTTTATGAGCCTTTTATCAGCTCGGCTTCTCTCCAGGTTTCTTTTCATTTTCTGGATTTGAGCTTTGAGGACTTCATTTTCTTGAGCTAGTTTTTTCTTTTCTCCCTTATTTGCAGTGGCTTGAACACCATTTTCAAACTGAAGCTCCATGACTTGCTTCTCCAATCTCCTAATTGCGGCTCTATACTCATGTTCTTTAGTCAACCAATCCCACTGTCCTTGCGATGCCTCGACGAACTCCTGGAGATGGGGTCTTTTGGCTAGCCTCCCAAACTCGATTTCTCTCCTATACCAAGCAAGGTATCCCGGCGAAACTTCACCTTTGGACCGATCACGTACACACGTATTTTCCGTTAAGTATTAACACTCGCTCCAAATTTGGCAGACTGCTGCTTCATGAAATTGTCCGTTAGGCCCAATCTCGACTATTTGGCCACTAAGATCTTCATCTTTCGGAACTATTTGGCATCTCCCCAACTACCTCAAAACTCGATAAGGGGTATAGGGCTGGATACTCCTGAGCCCCATCAAAGGGAAATGAGGTCCAGTGGCTGGCATATATATGATTTCATCCACAGGCAACCATCCAAATGTCCATTCTATTTGGCTTGCAGTGACAGAATGGAGGCGCGCTGTCCACTCTGTGACCCCTTCTGGTAAGCTGATTCCATCAACCCTCGTAGGAAATTCCTCTATGCATGTTTTCTCCGTCGACCCATAACTCATAAAGTGAAGAAGATGACATAGGTGTTCGATCATCCACATCTGCAGCAACGCGTTGCACCCCTCAAAAAAGTCTCCCCCAGCTTTGCAGGCTGTGAGAACGCGGAAGATTTCAGCTACTATTATGGGTGCGAGGGTGTTGTTGGCCTGAGTAAGTAAAGTGCTGACAACCCCAGATACTCGTATGTCAATGTTCCCCAAGTCTGGATTGTGGACCCCCCTACTTATTTTCAAAGAATCTAGGAACATGTGTACGGCTACGGCCCTTGGAGCAATCAGGTACTGGTGTCTCAGAGGAACCTTAGGACCCCCGATGTATTCGGCTATTTCTTCCAATGTTGGGGTAAGTTCAAAATCCGAGAAGTGAAATACGTTGTGAGCCGGGTCCCAGAATGCGACCAAGGCCTTTATGATATCCCCCCTAGGATTAATCTTCAGCAACCCAGTGAGGCCTCCCAGGTATAGATTGACTGTGTCGCGCCCTGATTCGCCCAAGTCATCCCACCACATGTGCAACTCCAAAGGGATCTTGTTCACAATTGTTACGTGCAAATTCTGACTTGTGCTCATTCTGCACATCTATTAGGGTGGTTTGGCATGGACACTTTTCTCTCTCTTTTTTCATTTAATATAAGACCCGGTTTTGCCAATACGGTCTTTCAGCACCTCGGGGTCGAAGATTTTAAGGCTGTGTCGGCTAACCGGTGAAAGCCTAAAAAAATTGCCACAGGCGGCTGTTCTTGCAAAAATAGCCTTCTGACGCCCTTTTAGGGACATTCGGCTATTTCTAGCAAGAATGGCATCACCCTAATTATTTTCAAATAAAATATTTGTTCTTTTGGGTAATTTCGTAAAAAGTGAAGTTGGACCCGATGGGGGTTGCCTACGTATCTCACACCCTGTGGGAATCAAACTGGCGTAGTTCGGGCCGATAAAACAAACTTCTTTTGAAAACAAGACTCTTTTCATTGGCAATTAAAACTATTTTTTTTCTTTTCTTTTTTTTCATTTTCTCAAAAATTTGGCAGAGTTTCGACACTATTTGGACATTGTTTTTTTTTTCAAAACAGGCGATTAACTCTCTTTAACCCTCGTACCTCTATCTCTCTTTCCTCAAAATATTCAAAAAACCGGTCAGCATGCAAGTCCGAAGCAAACAAATGCACAAGTAGCAAGTAAGATGCATCAGGATAGTCTTTTGTCATTTTTGGTACACCTGTCCTAGAAAGACCCAACCCCTGTGTTGAGCCTCCAAAGTCAAATGCACGTGATGCAAACAAATGTTCCTACTAGGGATCCGGCATGAAGCTGAGTTATTCTAGGTTTATAACCTGGGTATTTCTTCTAGACTGTGTACCCGAGCGGACAACTCGAGTCGAGGAGGGGGCTACGTACCGGGAACCAAAAGGCCATCCGGCTTAGTAACTTGTCCTAACCTCTTTCTTATTTCAAGATATGATACTAACAGAATAGGGAGTCTCGACCAGCGAGCACATCCCCGAAGATGAGAAGAGAAGGGTTTCATAACAGTTTATATACAGTTCACATAATATCCAATCGGTAAAAGCAACATTTTGCACATTTAAACCAAAACGTAATAAAATCAGATAAAGAGTAAAGACAAATAATAACAATTATTCTATGCTCGAATTCTGGAACCCTGAACCAGAAGTTTTAGGTTCTTGGTCCCAAGCAGAGTCGCCAGAGCTGTCACACCTCCTTTTACCTGCGCCCGCAGGGGCGTAGGGGAGTTTTTTTCAATTAAAGAACAATCGAAACGGGATTTGTTATTTAATTCAGAGTCGCCACTTGGGAGATTTATGGTGTCCCAAGTCACCGGTTGAATCCCGAATCGAGGAAAAGATTGACTCTATATTATAGTCCGCGAACCAGAAAATCGGATAAGGAATTCTGTTAACCCGGGAGAAGGTGTTAGGCATTCCCGAGTTCCGTGGTTCTAGCACGTTCGCTCAAATGTTATATTCAACTTATTTATCTGATTTTAATACATGTTGGACCTGTGTGCAAATTTTAACTCTTTCCCGCTTTTATTGTTGTTATTTTAAGAGAGAATTGCAACGTCGTGAAAACACGTCTCGAACCACGTCACATCAATGCACCCGTGGTTATTGACACATTTCGACTCCGTTGAGATTTGGATTTGGGTCACATAAATGTGCACCCGAGTTTAAGAAAGTAATTTATTGAAAGCGCGCCTAAAGTTACTAGCGCGTTATTATTTTGAGGAAAGCCGTGAAATTCATTAGACGGTCTGTCCCGAAATCTAAAGTATTTTATTGCTATATTTACTGAGGGCCCCGCAACTTCTGCGTTTTATTTGGCGAGGCTCGTCTCATTTATTACTTAAAGGCTAATCCTAAAATGTCTATTCTTCTTCTATTTATTTGTCTTTAAAGAAATAAAGGGGGCCCCAATTGGTTAATATTAGAAAATCGTATAGTCTATCAATTGAAAATTAGTAGACCAAATGCCATTTCAACTTTAGGTCCAAAGAACCCAATCCATATGCTGGATCGAGTTTTGAACTACACGACTCGGTTATTTGATTTTGCTAACATTCATAAGTTAACTGATTCAAATTCAAGTAGACTATTAATATTAACCATTAACATGCAATTACTTGTTCCTACGTCGAAATAGTGAGCTTAACGAACAAAGGAGAGGACATCAATAACTAGCATGTTGGGCTATTTTTTTTAAAAACGCGTTTAACCTGAAATCGGAATAAGCACCACATGTTGACTTCTGGATTAATTGTAGGTCCAAACAATACTGATATTCGATTTTTAACTTCGATGTTAACTGAAATCAGTACCAAACTATACTAAGTCTACAACTAATGTACACGAATTAACAGTTTAAACAGTCCTAATTAGGTACAAACTTCACAGTCCACATTTCATTGAGTTATAGATCAAATTGGACTATATAACTACTTATCATCTATATCTACTGAGCTACAGATACAACATCAAATAATTAAGGGCCCGAGCACTTCCATTTCATGTTTTACATCTCAAGGCTACATCAAATTGAGCTTAGTTGTGTACCTGGTTTGGAGTGAACAGAAGAATAAAGAGGAAGTTAGCAACAGTAAAGCAGTAATACGAGCAGTAATACAAACAGCAATCCACAAACAGCCCAGTAACATATGCAGCAAACACATGTGAATTTGAAGACAGTTAAAACCAGAACACTCAAACTTAAACAGCTCAAACGACCTCAGAAATGAAATCAGAAAAACACACTACTGCAACACTACACCCAAACTCATCTCAAGTTGTCTCAAAACCTTTGAAATCTCGACAGAAACAAAACTCAATCAAAAACCTACTCAACTTTGATCAAAATTACTCAGCATGAAACTCTAAATCAATGTAACAGCATTTTTTTTATGGAACAGTAGCTCCTTGCAGGGTTGAATGCTATAACTTTTAAGAATATTATCTAAGACCCGACCTGAATGCCACAGTAGAACCCAAGTGTGTATGTCTATATTCTCAGCCTGTTTTTTTCAGCCTCAAAGACTCTATTAGCAATGCCGTTACAATACTCTCCAAAAAATGTCCTCTCTCATTCTAAGGTCTGCCCTGTTTTTTATACCCTAAGACAGACCCCTTTTCCAGCATGTTTTAACACTTAAATCATTAAGAAATGTGTTTCTTCCATCATATTCCCCGACAGCCACTACTAAGTGTCTAATTTCATTGTTTAATTCAAAGGTGTATGGGCCATGCTATATTTTAATCAATTCCTTTTAAGCCTCCGCATACCATTATGTTTTGTTTCCCACTAACTATTAAACAAATGTTTATTTAATGATACATTAGTACTTAGTGGACAGAATACTCGAACTACCAATTTCTTCAAGTTTTAAATTCCCAAATTACCCCAATGGAACCCCTGTGATTACTTCTTTCATATATAACCAATTCTTAAGAAAGAAACCTAATCACTAATTAACTAAACCTGAATTTAAACACAAGTTCAATTCCCTCGGACCCCAAACTTAAACAGAACCACAGTCAAGTTCAAACCACTAAACTCACATAACAATTGAACTCTGATCAGAACGAACAGTATTGCAACCAAGATGAATGGTTTAATGATTCAGGGAATAGACTAACACAATTCTACACTAAACCTAAATACGAGCAGATGAAACTGTAAACACATTTGAATGAACAACTAAATTCATATGCCAAGTCACGTCACGGAGTAGGGGACCAAACATCACATAAAAATGAAACAATTTGGCGTAACAGCAAACGACTTGACCAGAACTACTGAACTATAATTAAACCGAATTAATCGATAAAACTATTTAACCATATGTTAATCAACAGAAGAAAATTGGACCAAGAAAAAGGTCCGAAACAGGAGGAAGGACTACTTGACATAAATGATGAACTAATCAGTCAGAAATAAAACAACAACAAAAGAAAAAGGAAAGCAAAAGAAATACCTCAAAATTTCAGACCAAACCCAATCCGTTTCAGTCTGAACTTCTTCTTGAAACTTTGAAGCCAAACCGGACCTTAATCGAGTGTTCTCGACTGAGAACACTCGACTAAAGTCGGTCAAAACCTCAAATTTTTAACTCCATACACAGTCTGAAGTTTGGTTCTTTTAGGGTTTTCCTTTGATTTGAAATTCGAAAGGCTCTAACAAGATTCGGACAGAACTGGGGTGGGATTTGGGACGAGGGTAGCTAGGTGGTTCAATGGTGTAACTTTGGGACTGGTTGGGTAGATTTAGGGTTTTGCTCGAATCTTCGATTGAAGATTCGAAACAAACTAGGATGATTCGAGGTAAAAGGGGTAGGGATTTGTGTTGAGGGTGGTTAGAAGGTTCAGGGGTGTGAATTTGAGGGTCATCGGTCCTCAGGCTGCCGGGTTTTCAGTCGAAGGGAACGGGGGAGGCTAGGGTTTGGTGTCGTTTGGTTCGTCTCTGAATGAGACGACCGGGGGGTATGGCTTAGGGGGCGTGGGGTGAGATTTTTTAGGAATATATAGTGGGGTGGGGATTTGATCTTGGCCGTTGGATTATTCACGATCAACGGCCTTGATCACTTCACTAAGGAGGAACGATGCCGTTTGGTTTCAACTGGGGATTGGGTCGATCCGATGACAAAGGGGTCGGGTAATGAAAATGGCTATGGTCCGTTGGATCAAATTAAATCGACGGCCCTAATCAAAGTATGTCCAAACGACGTCGTTTGTTTCTGGTAAGGGCGGACCGGGTGGGGAACGGGTTTTGGACTGATTTGGGGCAGGTAATGGGTGTATTAGGCCTGGATATGGGGGTGACATTGGGCCTGAACTTCTCCTTTTTAAAAACCGGCCCAATCCGATTTACTCTTCTTCTCTTGTTTCTTCTTTTTCCTTTTATTTTCTTTTAATTCCTAATTACCAAAATTCTAAAATAAATTGTAAAGCCAAAATTAACTTAGAAAAATATTAATTAACCCTCAATGATAATTATCACACACAATTAAATACTAACTAAAAATAAAATCACACAATGGGAGATTAAATGCTAAAAAAATGCCAAGTACATATTTTTGTGATTTTCATTCTCGCAAATCCAAATATTATTTAATTAATTCCTAATTGTAAAACTAAATCCTAAATGCGCATGCAACACATATTTTATATTTTTTCTTAATTAAAGTAAAAATAAACGTGCACAGACAAGTACAAATAAATCACAAGCAACACAAAACTATTTTATTTTGAATTTTTGGGAGTAATTCTTGTAGGGGAAAAATCACGTGCTCACAGATAGTATGTGTCTTTGTCGGCTTGCCCTGCCGTATTCTGTATATATATGTATATATGTCTTTCTGGCATATTTTTCCGCGTATTTTATTCACATGGAAAAACCCACCTATTCCCACGAAATCAAGTACGCCAATGGCTTTGGATAATTATGAGTTGTGGGAGGGATCCAGTCGCTTAAATTTAATTCTAATAAAAGCCCATATAAGCCAAAGCATTAGGGGCTCTATCCCTAATAGCGATAAGGTCAAAGCTTACATGAAGGCAATTGATGAACAATTCGTAAGCTCTAAGAAGGCATTGTCCATCACCCTTATGAACAGACTCTCAAGTTTGACCATTAACAGAAGTCGTACAGCGCATCAACACATTATGAACATAAGAGATGTTGCTTCTAAACTCAAGGCCTTTGAGGTTGATATGTCTGAACCATTTCTTGTGCATTTCATTCTCAACTCACTTCCTATGGAATATGGTCCGTCCTAGATTTCTTACAACACACACAAGGATAAATGGATCAATGAACTTTTGACCATGTGTGTTCAAGAAGGAGAGAGGTTAAAGCATGAGACACCTGAAAGTGCTAATATGGTGATTAATGGTAAGAGAAATGCAAAGAAGGGAAAAAGTGCTCCCATGAAGAAGAAAAGCACCTTTGACAAAGATACTTGCCATTTTTGTAAGAAGAAGGGACATTGGAAGAAGGATTGCCTGAAATACAAGAAATGGCTTGAGAAGAAAGGTAATTTTACCTTTGTATGTTATGAATCTAATTTTATTGAAATTTTTGATAATACATTGTGGATTGATTTTGGTGAAACAATTCACGTTGCCAAAATCATGCAGTACTTTCTAACTCAGAGGAAGTCGATCAGAAGTGAACATTACGTCTATTATGGAAATAGGACGCGTTCACGTGTGAAAGGCGTGGGGACTTATAGGCTCATTTTGCAAGATGTTTTTCACTTATATTTAGAAAATAATTTTTATGTTCCGGACTTATCTAGGAATTTAATTTCACTTTCAAGACTATTTGTTATTGTATATGAATTGAATTTTCATTATCCTTCTGTAAAACTTTTAAAAGATAATAAAGTTATTTGTTTTGGAAATTTGAATGAAAATTTATATAAACTTGAGCTAGACCCCACATTTGAATGCAATGTTTTAACTTTGCATGATAAAGAAATTGGCACTAAGCGATGTATTATCAATGAGAACTCATCACGTCTTTGGCAAAAGAGATTGGGACACATCTATACTTATAGAGTCAAAAGGTTGGTTAATGATGGAATTCTAAAAGCTCTTGATTTTTCTGACTTTGCAACTTGTGTGGACTGCATAAAGGGTAAGCAGCCAACAAATCAATTAAAGGTGCCAAAAGGAGTTCTCAATTGCTTGAGATCATACATACAGACATATGTGGACCTTTTCCTACCATTTTCTTAAATAGTGAGAGATATTTTATCTCATTTATTGTTGACTATTCAAGATATATGTATTTTTATTTTCTGTTTAACATATCAGAAGCACTTGATGCTTTTAAAGTCTACAAAACAGAAGTAGAGAAATAAACTGGTGCTCAGATTAAAACTGTAAGATATAATAGGTGTGAAGAATATTATGGCAGGTACACAGATATGGGACACGTTAAGGGTTCATATGTTGAGTTCCTTGAAAGTGAAGGTATAATTGCTCAATATACCATGCCAAGAACACCACAACAAAATGGTGTGGCAGAAAGAAGGAACCAGACATTAATTGATATGGTAAAAAGCATGATTAGCGGATCAAGTTTACCGTTATCCTGATATAGTGAAGCCTTAAAAACTGTTATGTAATTATTAAGCAGGGTTCCATCCAAAGTTTTCCCCAAGACACCTTTTGAGTTATGGAAAGGATTAAAACCTAGTTTAAATCATTTACAGTTTGAGGATGTCCAACTGAGGTGAGGGTTTATAACCCACAACTAAAGGAGTTGAATGAAAGAACAATAAGCGGTTAATTTATAGGTTATGCGGTTAACTCTAAGGGATTTAGGTTTTATTGTCCTTATCATTCTCCTAAAATTGTTGAGGCTAGAAATGCTAAATTTCTTGAGGAGCATGAAGATAGTGGGAGTGGTTTGACTCAAAGGGTGAAATTAGAAGAAATAAGGGAACCACATGTGGTACCTTTATTTATTGGGAATTTCAATGTTGCTCAGAAAAAATCACATGAATTATTTGAACAAGAACAAGTTCAAAATCCACCACCACTTGAGGAGCCACATGAAAATTGACACGACCAAAAACCAACCGTCGTGATGGTTCTATCGTGGAACTAGGCAAGCCACTACTCAACGTCTCAACACAATAAAAACTTAAAAAATAAAGATGAAAACAATTAATAATTAAGAAAAACGTTTTTGAAACAGAAATAATCCGAATTACGATACGAACTATCCGAAAACTGGGGGTCACAGAGTACATGTGCGTCTAAACCAGAATACAATCCACTACAGTGTCCAGGGAAAAAAAAATTAAATACAGATAGAGATAAAGAAGGAGAGTCAAGTGCTGCGAACACCATATAGCTACCTCGATAGTCTCCAAGATATAACTCTTCAATCAACAGCCGCCGTGACCAAAAGCTTCTGGATCTGCACACGAGGTGCAGTGAGAAACGTGAGTACAACAAACTTAGTAAGTAACAAGTCCAACTTTTGGACTGAAAGGTAGTGTCAAACTTAATCAGCACAGTTAAAAAAATATAAATAACAGTGCAGAAACGTAGGCATGCTTTCAAGTTAAATAGATAGCTCAAAATAGTGAAATAGATAAGATCTGAACAATGTGAAGAATATAACTCTTGTACCCCTATATGCCAATGCATGTGATGCACCACACTGACAGCCTCATGTGCTTACACTCTCAAATACTCAATCACTCGGCATTGTATATGGCCCATACAGCCACAGAAGATCCATCCCGAAATATATTTACATCACTGACTATCAGTTACCCCAGTGTCGAGGAAAGCCAATCCAACCCTATGGAGAAGATCCATATCCAAGTATCGAGTGCTCCGGACAAGATTCATGTCTAGGGAAGATCCATCCCTCAATAATATCAACCGCGCTCACTAGGGGTATGTACAGACCCAGAGGATCTCCTACAACCCAAGTGCTATCAAAAAATCAGTATAACCGATGCGGCGTGTAGCCCGATCCCATAACTGTCACTCATAATCAAGCTCTCGGCCTCACTTAGTCATCAATCTCCCCAGTCTCACTCACGGGCTCAGAATGTCGCGAAAACTATCCCAAAACAATGATATGATGTATCAATAAATAATAACCGAGGCAAAGATATGATATGAAAAGAATGAATATGACTGAGTACAAAATATCAATGAAATCAGTAAGGTGACAACAAGAAATGACCACTATGGGTTGCAACAATACCGACATAAAGCCTAAACATGATATCTAGCATGATTGATAGCTCATTTACTTTATCACATGATGAAAACACGGATATCAACGAGATAGAATCACTATATAGTACCATGGAATCAACCAGGTTACAATTCTCACGGTGCACGCCTGCACGCCAGTTACTTGGCATGTGCGTCACCTCAACACCAATCAAATAACATATAACTTGGGGTCATGAACCCTCCGAACCAAGTTTGAAAGTGTTATTTACCTTAATCCGGGCAAAACTCCACTTTAAAATGCCTTTACCTCTTAAATCAGTCTCCAAACATCCCGAATCTAGCCACAAGCAGTACAATACAATTAATATCGGCTAAAGGGATGATTTCCACAAGAAAAAAACTAAATTATAGCCAAAAATTCGCAAATCAGCTCAAACATGGCCCCCCCGAGCCCACGTCTGGAAATTCGACAAAAGTCACAAAACCCGAAACCAGCAACTTCAGCTATTTTACCAAATCAAAACCAAGTTCGTTAACGACTCGAAATCAACCTGAGACCCTCGGGACCTCAACCAAACATACCATCAAGTTCCAAAATATCATACAAACTTAGTCGAACCCTCAAATTACCTCAAACAACATCAAAAACACGAATTACACAAGGATTCAAGCCTAATGAACTTTGAAATTTCCAAATTCTACAAACAACATCGAAACCTATCAAATCATACCCAATAGACCTTAAATTTTGCACACAAGTCATAAATGACACCACGAACCTACTCCAACTTTTGGAAATCTAATCCAACCCCGATATCAAAAAGTCCACCCTCAGTCAAACTTTTCAAAATTCCAACTTTCGCCAATTCAAGCCTATTTCTACTAGTGCCATCAAATTACAATCCAGACAAACTACTAAGTCCAAAATCACCTAATGGAGTTGACGGAACCATCAAAATTCAAATCCGAGGTCCTTTACACATAAGTCGACATCCGGTCAACTTTTCCAACTTAAGCTTTCAATTAAGAGACTAAGTATCTCAATTCACTCTGAAATCACTCCGGACCCGAACCAACCAACCCGGTAAGTCATATAACAACAATAGAATAAAAAAGGAGGAGTAAATGGGTGAATAGGGCTATAACTCTCAAAACAAGCTGTCGGGTCATTACATCCCCCTCTAAACAAACGTTCGTCCTCGAACGAGTTTAGAAACATACATAAAGTCTCAAATAGGTATGGATATCTGCTCTGTATATCCCGCTCGGTCTCCCAAGTAGCCTATTCCATGGCTGACCTCTCCACTGCACCTTCACTGAAGCTATATCCTTTGACCTCAACTTTCCAACATACCGATCCAAAATGGCCATCGGCTCCACATCATAAGTTAAATCACCATCCAACTGAACCATGCTGAAATCCAAAACATGAGTCGGATCGCTGACGTACTTCTGGAGCATAGAAACATGAAATACTGGATGCACACTCAACAAACTAGGTAGAAAGGCAAGCTCGTAGGGCACCTTTTCAATCCTCCGAATCACCTCAAAAGGCCCAATAAATCGAGTGCTCAACTTGCCCTTCTTCCCAAATCTCATAACACTTTTTATGGGTTAAACCTTCAGCAGAACCTTTTCCCCAACCATATAAGACACATCACGGACCTTCCTATCAGTATAACTCTCCTATCTCGACTACATCGTGTGAAGCTGCTCCTGAATCAATGTCACCTTGTCCAATGCATCGTGAACCAAGTATGTACCCAAAAGGCTAGCCTCACCTGGCTCACACCAACCCGCTGGAGATCTACATCGTGTCCCATATAAAGCCTCATATGGAGTCATCTGAATGCTCAATTGATCACTATTATTGCAAGCAAACTCTGCAAGCGGCAAAAACTGGTCCCATGAACCACTAAAGTCAATGTCACAAGCACATAGCATGTACTCCAATATCTGAATAGTGCGATTGGACTATCCATCCATTTGAGGGTGAAATGTTGCACTCAACTCAACCTGATTGCCCAACTCACGCTGCACGGCCCCTTCAAAACTACGATGTAAACTGTGAGCCTCTATCTGAAATGATGGAAACTCGCACACCTAAAGGCGAACAATCTATCTTTTGTAAATCTTAGCCAACCACCCTGAAGAATAAGTAGTACCAACTGGAATGAAGTGCACGGACTTGGTCAGCCGATCCACAATTACCCAAATAGCATCGAACTTCTTCATAGTCCATGGGTGCCCAACTACAAAAACCATGGTGATGTGCTCCCACTTCCACTCTAGAATCTCTATCCTCTAAAGCAATCCTAATAGTCTCTGATGCTCATATTTTACCTGCTAACAATTGAGACACCGAGCTACAGACCCAACTATATCCTTCTTAAATCTCCTCCACCAATAGTGCTGCCTCAAATCCTGATACATCACCGCAACACCCACATGGATGGAATATCGCGAGATGTGGGCCTCCTCAAGAATAAACTCCTCTAGCTCATCTAGATTGGGCACACATATCTGGCCCTGCATCCTCAACACCCCATTATCACCAATAGTTACATCTCTGGCATTGCCGTGCTGAACCCTGTCCTTGAGGACAAGCAAATAAGGATCATCATATTGATGCTCTGTGATGCGATCAAATAAGGAAGACCAAGAAACCACACAAGCTAAAACCTGATTGGACTCCAAAATATCCAATCTCATGAACCGGTTGGCCAAGTCCTGAACATCAACTACAAGAGGTCTCTCACCAACACAAATGAATGCAATACTACCCATATTCATTGCCTTTTTTACTCAAGGCATCGACGATCACATCTGTCTTTCCCGGCTGATACAAAATAGTGATATCATAGTCCTTTAGCAACTCCAACCATCTCCGATGCCTCAAATTAGATCCTTCTATTTGAACAAGTGCTGGAGGCTATGATGATCAGTAAATACCTCACAAGACACACCATAGAGATAGTTCCTCCATATCTTCAACGCATGAACAATGGCATCCAACTCTAATTCATGAACATGGTAGTTCTTCTCATTAGGCTTCAACTGGCGTGAAACATAAGCAATAATTCTACCCTCCTGTATCAAAACACATCCAATACCAATCCGAAAAGTATCACCATATACAGTATAAGAATCAGAAGCTAATGGTAGAACTAGAACTAGAGTTGTGGTAAAGGCAGTCTTTAAGTTCTAAAAGCTCGTCTCACACTCATCCAACCACCTAAAAGGAGCACCCTTTTTGATTCAATTTGGTCAATGGTGATGCAATAGACGAGAAACCCTGCACGAAGCGATAGTAATAACTAGCCAAACCGAGAAGGCTCCGAATATCTGTAGCTGAGGATGGTCTGGGCCAACTCTGAACCGCCTCTATCCTTTTCCAATCTACCTGAATACCCTCACTGGACACCACATGGCCCAAGAACGCCACTAAACTGAGCAAAAACTCACACTTGGAGAACTTGGCATAAAACTTCTACTCTCTCAACCGCTGCAACACAACCCTCAAGTAATGGGTGTGCTCTTCCTGGCTATGAGAGTACACCAAGATACCATCAATGAACAAAATAACAAATGAGTCGAGATAAGGCCGAAACACACTGTTCATCAGATGCATGAATGTTGTTGGGGCATTGGTCAGCCCAACAGACATCACAAGAAACTTATAATGAACATAACGAGTCCTGAAAGTTGTCATAAAAATATCCGAGCCCCGAATCTTCAACTATAATACCTAGACCTCAAATCAATCTTAGATAACACCCTCGATCCTTGAAGCAGGTCAAATAGATCATTAATACGCAGCAAAGGATACTTGTTCTTTATTGTGACTTTGTTCAACTACCTGTAGTCAATGCACTTTCTCATAGTGCCATCCTTCTTATTCACAAATAGAACTGGTGCACTTCAAGGTGACATACTAGGCCTAATAAATCCCTTCTCGAGAAGTTCCTGAAGGTGATCCTTCAACACAACTGGTGCCATAAGATATGGAGGAATACAAATGGGCTGAGCGCCTGGCACCAAGTCAATACCAAAATCAATGTCCATGTTGGGCAGCATGCCCGTCAGGTCTATAGGAAACACATTCGGAAAATCTCGCACCACCAAAACAGAATCAATAGTTGGGGTCTCTGTGCTAACATCACTCACAAAGGCCAAATAAGAGAGACAACCCTTCCCAACCATCCGCGGGGCCTTCAATTATGAAATCACTCTACTGAGAACATAGTCTAAAGAACCTCACCACTCAATCCATGGCAACCCCGACATCGCCAACTTCACTATCTTAGCATGACATGGAGACAACCAATCCATAACCAATATCATGTCAAAATCAACTATACTAAGCAACAAGAGATCAACTCTAGTCTCCAATCCCCCAATAGTCACTACACATGACAGGTACACACAATCTACAATAATAGTATCACCTACCGGCGTAGATACATAAACCGATGAAACTAAATACTCACGGGGCATATATATATAATGCGAAAAATACAAGGATACATATGAATAGGTAGAACTAGGGTCAAACAATATAGAAGCATCTCGATGGCATATGGAGACAATACCTATGATCACTTTGTCTGAAGCAATAGTATCCAGTCTGGAAGGGGGTATATAGAATCGGGCATGACTGCCACCTAATCAGCCTCCCCCTCTAGGGTGACCCTTAGCTGACTGATCTCTACCCCGAGCTGGATGCTAGGGTGGTAAAGTAACTGGTGTTGAAGTCGTTGACCGAATCCTCTACTGAGCTGAACCTCTTGTGAGGTGGGGACAATGTCTCTTGATATGACCCAAATCTCTATACTAATGGCAAAAGCTCCTAGCAAATCGCAGTGGGGGCTGAAGGGAGCCCCAAGCACCAGGATTACTACTAGAAGGCCTTGACATAGATGAACCCTAAGCTGATGGTGCATGAGACGCACTATAAGCTAGAAGGGCATTGAGAGATGAATGACCCTGATGAGAACTATGAGAACCATGGCCAAATGATGCACCACGATGAAATGGTCGAGCCGTCTGAGAATGTCAATAAGGACAACCCCTGACGTAGTGGAACTGACCTCCAGAAGGAACACCATTAAAACTACCTGATCCACGAGACCTCTTAACCTCCCTCTCGACCAGCTCTTGGCTGTTGGCTAACTCTATATATTGAGCAATATCAACAATCGCATCGAAAGTAGTACCAGACACCCTCTCTCTAGTCATAAGTACTTGCAGTTGAAATGTGAGACCATCAATGAATATCTTGACACTCTCCCTATTAGTGGGAACTAACCATATCGCATGACGGGCAAACACAGAAAACCTCATCTCGTACTGCATCACAGTCATATCTTCCTGATGCAACTGCTCAAACTGTGTATGCAGCTCCTCTCTATGAGACTACGGCACGAACTTCTACAAGAAGAGAACAGTGAACTCCTGCCAGTTAAGTGGTGTTGCACCGACCGGCCTACACCTCTCATAAGCCTCCCACCAACTAAAGGCAGCTCCAGAGAACTGAAAAGTAGTAAATGAGACCCCACTGGTCTCTAGAATACCTGATGTGTGGAGCATCCTCTAACACTTATCTAAGAAGGCCTGTGCATCCTCCGCCTATGTATTGAAAGATAGAGGTTGGAGCCTCCCAAACCTCTCCAATCTACGTTGCTCATCATCAGGCATGATAGGAACCACATTGTCCTTAGCAGCTATAACCGGCTGGGTGGGTGGTGCCCCCGGTGTCTAGAGTCCCTGCATCACCTACTCTAATGTGCCGATGGCGGAAGTCTGAATACCTCCCCCGACCTGAGAAGTGGTTGTTGAGTCTGGAATAGACCCCGCCTGAGCAAGACTGGTGCACGTGGTTAGAATCTTAGCTAAGGCCTGCTGAATGCCTGGAATTACAATGGGCACGGGCAGTGCCTTATCTAGCCCTACTGGCGCATCCACAACTGGGACCTACTCTTGAACAAGGAAAATTGGTGGATGTGCAGGTGCTGCCCTAGCTGCTATGCGAGCTGCACTTTTGCCCCTACCGTGGCTTCTACTATGACCTCGGCCTCTCGCGGCACTGGCTGGTGGTACTAGTGGTTGTCCGTCCAGCCCATTAATATGTTTCCTCACCATCTGTGAGTGAATAGAATAACAGAAGTTTAGTTACCAGAATCAATAGATTTGCATGACAATAATTCAAGAATGTGAAGTTCCTAAGGGTTCGGCAGCTTATCAAAGATAAGTACAGACGTCTCCGTACCTCCGCAAGACTCTCTTAAACCTGCTCATGACTCATGAGACCTATGTAACATAGGCTCTGATACCAACTTGACACGACCCAAAATCAACTGTCGTGATGGCGCTTATTGTGGAACTCGATGAGCCACTACTCAACACAGTAAAAACATTGAAACTAAAGACAAAAACAATTAATACTTAAGAAAAACCTTTTTGAACAAAAATAATCCAAAATACGGAATGAATTATCCTAAAAGCCGGGTGTCACAGAGTACATGAGCGTATACACTAGAATATAGTCCACTATAGTGTCTAGGGAATAAAAATTTAAGTAAAGATAGAGATAAATAAGGAGAGTCAAGGCCTATGAACGCCATGCAGCTACCTTGATAGTCTTAGAGATTTGACTCCTCAATCAGCAGCCGTTATGACCAGAAGTACCTGGATCTGCACACGAGGTGCAGGGAGTAACGTGAGTACAACCAACTCAGTAAGTAACAAGTCCAACCTTTGTACTGAAAGATAGTGACGAACTCAATCGGCACAGTTTAAAAACTAGAAATAACAGTGTAGTAACATAGGCATGCTTTCAAGTTAAATAGACAGCTCAAAACATTGAAATAGATCAAACCTAAACAATGTGAAGAATATAGCTCTTTTACCTCTACATGCCAATGCACATGTTATATGTGATGCAACATACTAACTATCATGCCCCCTTTTTTCCTCCGCGGAGAAAGTCCGGGGTTCGACATTCACGGGGGTAATAACTCATTTCATTTTGGAAATTTAGTATTTGAAGAGTAGCCACCTAACAGATTATGGTGTGTTAGGGCACCTAGAGTGATTAACTCATAGACTAGTTTGCATTACTAGATATTAGGGTAAGGGCTCGAAATAATCTTGAGGGGAAGGTGTTAGGCACCCCTCTCAGTCTACAATGGTGGGTCCTGACCGAACTTATATTCATGAATTAGTCCATTAACAAATAAATAGTTGAATCAAATAATTTGCAAGTAAAGCACGTTAGAGGTTGTATAACTCAATTAATAAGACAAATGTTTTGAACAAGTTGTATATAATACAAATTTTTAAACAGAAGCTATTTGGGAAAGGAGTGGTCCTAGGTTAGTTAGCCTACCGGATCACTCCACACAATGTCCGATAAACACTCCTCAATGAGGTGCTACACGTGACATTAGCGTGTATTCATCATATCCCATATCTACCCTTCCCACTCTATGGTCATAGCCTAAAGTGTGCTAGTAAACTTGACGATGCCTATGCGTGCACTACCCATCCCTTCCATATGGCCCTAGAGGTATTTTAGGACCTCTAAATCTGGGCAGTTCTAGACGACCCCTAAGGTGCTTAAAAGGAGAAAATTCTAAGGCGACAGGAAAGAACTATTAGGACCTTAGCACATAAGGCATAAAAGAAGCAATTAAAGGCTCAAGTTCACCTCCATGGATAATGCATATAAACAACACGACTCAAACACAAATAAGGGCAATATTGTTAAACAGTATCCTAAGACATGATGTCTAGGCGCATATTAGAACACATGAGATATGCAGATTTTGTTTTATTAATTCAAAAAAATGGCCCTATCCATTTGCCTACTGATTTTAAAATCAGAACAACATTAAGTAGTAGAATCAGTTTCAGAGTTGCATAATTTAAACTTACCCTATAAGCTTGCCTAAACGCTAGATAGTGGCATCCTAAGAGCATGATACTACATTTGATATAGTAAAACAATGGGCAGATTTTAAAACAAACTCTTGAGTTCCTATAGGCATACTTTCTAAAAGTAAATTAAAGCAGTATTTGAGAGAATTCATTTCAAGAAAACAAACCGTTAGTTAGACCAACTTCGAAGCAAACTACTCAAGAACTGGATTCACTTATTTAAACTAAACTGATTTTAGATCTAGGCAGAGTTTCTGATGTTATTTCCTGTAGGAATGACATCTAATTTTTTAAGAGATGATGTTAGAAACTTGTAGGCATGATAACAAATGAAAACACATGTAAACACTCATTATAACAGAAATTGAACTGGACCATATCCTATAGGCATGGTATCTACTTGTGAAGTTGATTTTAAGACCTATAAACATGATTTCTTTTATTGGAACCATTTGAGACCTATAGGCATTATTTCTAACATGGTAAGGCAAACATATCAAGTATACAACCTGATAGGCATGGTTTCTACCCATTTACCCAACAAATATGTAACTACCCACCCTTTTTCACTAGTCACCCCAATATTCGTTTACAAATTATTACATACCAGATGAATTACATAAATAGATAAAAAGAAAAGAAGAAGTTACACTACAGGGAGCCTGAAGCAGGCCCAAGTGATTTCCCAAGGCCTCCAATAGCCTCAAATGCCAATTTCATAGACAATATCATTATCTAGGTGCGTTAGAGTTCCCTAAGGATCTCAGGGATCCCGGGCAGTGCTCACACCCAAACTTTGTAACCAAATGAGTAAGTGCAGTGCGGAAGGGCCAGCGTCGGTGTGCCAGAGTTCAGAGGGTTCTCAAGAGGATCCCAACGCAGTACACACACTGGAAGGGGCAGAACCTAATGACTTAGGAGTAGAGTGAGAGTACTTGACACAGTTTAAAAGGTTTTAGTGGGAAAACAGTGTTAAAAAGAGATTTGCTTGAAATAGGTTTGTAAGAAAACACATAGGGAGTTACTAAATAAGACAGTTTAAAAAGTAAGGTGACTAACAATCTATCAAACAAAATACAGAACCAAAAAGAGGTTGATCAACACTTTAACATATGGAGTCAAACAGGAGCACACATCCACTTAGGTCTAATGGGGATTTGGGGTAAGAATAGGGCACATAGTAAGTACAGATGCACATAGATACATAATTAGAGGAGCCTTAAAAGGGGTCAAGGCTTTTAATGTATAGCATGAACTGTAGAGTTAATACATAATCAATAGGCTTAGGATAGCCAATTACTTCATACAAGAAGGTGCATGCCACGGATTAGAGAAATATAGTCACATTAGGTCATACTAGAAGGGGATCCTAAGGGGCATATAGCATGCAACAAAGAAGACAGTGAAGTATACATGTTAATTGCAGGTTGAACAACAAAACCATAGATAGAAGCATATTAGAAACATGACAAATTGAAGTTAGAGGAGAAGCATATTGTTTTGGGACTTGAATTAAAATTAGAACATACCAGTAAGGGGATAGTAAGCACAAAGTGAAAGAGAAACCAGTAGTTAGCCTTGGCTTGCAACCGACAGACTTTAGACAATAGTAAGTAATACAAAAGAGAGCAGAAAGCTTTTAGTGTGAAATAGAGAGATTTTTAAACCAATGTGTTCGTGTTTGTGTCAATGAGAAAATAGGTATATATAGTAGTTCGAAACTAGGTAAAATAAGGCAAGAATCACAATAGTATAATAATTATGGAACTCAGAACCAATTAGAGCAAAATCATTACAAGTATTCCCATAAGTTGACGGAATAAGTTCAAACGGTAAGAACAAGTAACAAATAAAGAAAGAAATCAATGTATGATCAATAAGGAAAGAAATCAATGTATGATTAATAAGGAAATATTTCAAATTCAGTAAGTATAGGGTAAACAATTAGGGCTAAGTTCAAAAAACTCTAATTAAGGAGATAATCAGTAGGAATAAAATACTAATGCAGACAAGGTAAGCAAATCAATCATATTTGAATAGAAAGAGTAGGAGTAGAAGGTTTAAAGGAAGGTCTTCCAATCAAACCATGAAATAGGGTATCCAGAATCAATCAAAGAGAAAGTCATGATTCAGTGTTCAACATATAAATAGAGTAAGATAGGAACAACCAAACATAGCAAACACGAAGGTTAAATAGCACTGATAGAAAGAAGCAAGTCTTTGAACAGTCAAGATGGACACAATCACATAGAATAGATATAAGTTAGGCTAAAATCTTAGTAGGAACATATTCGAGGAAAGATAGTCACAGAAACTCAAACAAGAAACAATCAGTCATGCTAATACACATAACCAAACGAAGAAACCTAGAAAATTAGGGCTTTCAACATAGACAAGTTGAAGAGGTAGTAAAATGATAGAAGCAGTCAAAAATATGCAAGAAATAGAAGTTCAAACACAAAGAATCAGTCAAACAAAATTTTAAAAGAAGTTCTGAAACCCTAATTTTTAGAAGAAGGTGAAAAGCACTTGAAATCAACGATTCTTGCAAAAGAGTTCCAAGGACAGTGTAAAACATTAAAGAAACAAACTCAAATCGTCTCAGATCTATACAGATCTAAGAGATATAGGAAGAAATTAGGGTTTCAGAAGAAACCCATACAGAGATGAAAGAACCTGTCTAGAATCCCAAGGATCTTAACAGATATCATGATTTTTCTCGAAATCACATTGGAGTAGCCAAGAACAGACAAGTGACGAACCCTAGATGCAAGTCGGCATGGCCCTGGGCCCTTGAAGACCTTAGAGAAGGCATGAATGGCATGAGAGAACCATTGGAGGCTTAGGAGACGATGATAGGTCACTAGAGATGACCAGAGAGGAGAGGCCGGCAGTTGAAGGGCTAGGATTTGGTTGAGAGTTACTGAGAGAAGAGAGGATCTTAGGGCAGAAGATTTGGAAAAATGGTTAAGGGGGTCGTTTGGAATACAAAAGGCAAGAACGAACAAGGGTCGTTGATCTTTTAGATCAACAGCCAGGATTTGATAGGTTTGGGGTTGGGAAGGGGTAATTAGGGCCTGGGTCGGGTTATTTAATCCGAAATTGTGCTGGGGTATTGGGTTCAATTAAGGCTAAAATTGAAATGCAATCTGGCTAGATTTTAATAGCTAATTTAATCCCCATATAATTTATAATAAATAATAAATAATTTCTAAAAAATAATTTGGTGTACTAAAATGATTTAAAATATATATTTAACATTTTAAAAATATAGAATATCAATTTTATGCATATAAAACATAATTGTACATTAATAGGGCTAATATTGTAATTATATGGAAATTAGCTTTTAAAATGCAAAATGCAATTATAAAAATGCAATAAAAATATTTTAACAATATTTTGGCATAAATATAGAATTTAGATGACTAAATAACCACAATAATAATTTGAGGGGTAATTATCGGGGATTTTATGAGTAAAAGAGGAGCAAATAAATCAATTTAAAATCTTTAAAACAATAGATAAATTATAAAGACCTTGTGCATGCTTATATATGCATATATATATGCTAATTTAAAAGTATTTATGTGTATTAAAAATATATAGGAAAAAATTGGGTATCAACACTAACAAGCCTCATGTGCTCACGCCTTCAAATGCTCAACCACTTGATACTGTATATGGCCCATACGGCCCAAGGAACATCTATCCCGGAATATATACATCTCTGACCATTAGTGACCCAATAACGAGGCAGGCCAATCCGGCCCATGGAGAAGATCCATCTCCAGGTATCAAATGCTTCGGACAAGATCCATGTCCAGGGAAGATCCATCCCTCAATAATATCAACCGCACTCACTGGGGTGTGTACACACTCCGGATGGGCTCTTATAGCCCAAGCGTTATCATAAAATCATTATAACCGATGCGACATGCAACTCGATCACATAACTGTCACTCATAATCAGGCTCTCGACCTCACTCACTTATCAATCTCTCTAGTCTCACTCGCTGGCTCATAATGTCATGAAAATTAGCCCGAAATAATGATATGATGTATCAATAAATAACAACTGAGACTAAGATATGATATGAATATGACTGAGTACCAAATATCAATGAAATCCGTATTATGACAGCAAGAAACGACCACTATGGGTCCCAACAGTATGGGCATAAAGCCTAAACATGATATCTAGCATGATTGAAAGATCAATTGCTTTATTACATGATGAAAGCGCGGCTATTATCACGACCCAAAATCCGATAAAGTTTGTGATGGCGCCGAACACCACTGTCAGGCAAGCCAACACTAAATAGTCAATTAAGTTCTCATTTTTAATATTTTTAATCATAAATTTCCTTCAATTTAACTAGTGAAATATGAAATTTACAGAATAAATAATAATGTTTTCCACTTTCAATAGTGAATATTCCATAGTCATCCTAGAACTCGATGTCACAAGTGCATGAGCATTTATTAGGGAATAAAATACAATAACTGTCCAGAACACAAATTTGGACAGAAAAAAAATACAAGTAATGTGAAGGAGACTTTACTGGCTACGGATCGTCTCATAAGATGCAGCTCACCTACGTCCCCTTATCAATCACGTCGCTGCGCCCACACGGTAACTAGACATACATGTGCCTATACAACAAAATGTACAGCAAGTGTAGTATGAGTACGAAAACAACGCGTACCCAGTAAGTATCCAGTCTAATCTCGAAAAAGTAGTGACGAGAGGTCGACTTCGACACTTACTAAGGTCCAACAATATGAAAATATGAAATTCTAATTAAGTATGATATACAACAATAAGCCTCAAAACATGAAATAACTGAACAAGTCTTCACCATATTTAAAAACCTAAATCACTTTTTTCCTTTAAAACATATGAGCACACAAACAATGGATTCTTACCAATTATAAAAAGGACTTCCATTTCTATTATGTCACGACCCAAACCGAGGGGCTGCGACGGGCACCTTGTACCTTACTCAATCGAGTACCAACGTAACGTATCTTTCATATCATTCTGTCAAAGGTAAATGAACTGGAGTAAATCATGAGGGAATACAAACTTATACATATGAAGTACGGGCCAATAAGACCAAAATAATCTCTCGTGTATTGAACATATGCCGACAAGGCCATACAATGTTTTACGTACATGACATTTGTCTACAAGCCTCTAAGAATACATTATTTTATTAAAGTTCGGGATTGAGTCCCTCCATACCAAACAATACACATCTACATCATATTAACCAAACAAGCAACTCCGAAGCAAATGGAGCGCACCAACATCTTTCACTGAGCCGATAGCCTATTTGGAGGGCTCTCGACCTGTCTATCGGGACCTTCGGGCATGAACGCAGCGTCCCTAGGCAAAAGGAACGTCATTATGAATAATGTACTGAGTATATAAGGCACATAAATAAGTACATAACAGACATGGAAGAAACATAGAGTAAATGACTCAACCTATAAGTCTGGATAACATTGTAAATCATGAAATACTTATAGTTTCATGCATATGCATATGAATTTCATGTCATGCATAGGTACATGTGTTCATAACATCATCAAGCCTATGAGGGTATCCCATCATATCATCTCAACCACTATGGGCAGATCATCAATGTATACCAGCTGATTAGGTGGTGATGTGTATATAACACCATAATCTTTTCCCATATCCCATATATATTTATATACATATATACGCGTATATAACGTCGTCTGAGTCATTGATAAATGCACATGTAAATGAACGCAATGCATGAGAAGTAAGTCAATAAAACTTCTCCGAACGTCATAAGACCATTATACCTCTGATTAATATCATGAAATAAACTTTTTTCAACTTACGTATTTTTCTGAGACTCATGAACATAAGATGTAATAACAAAACACATGGGAATTCAAGAGCATAGGCACCTCTAATTCTTCTATGAATAGAGTTATTTATGAAAGTTGTGTGTTTGCTCGTTTTGTTTGTATCATTTGGATCATGCCAAAAGGAAAGAAGGGATAGCCTTAACATACCTGCATGATATCTTCCTTATTACTCAACCAAGCTCGACATAATGTCTTGCATCTACAACAAGTGAAATGATATTGTCGTTAACATATAATGTTGTACCATCGTATTTGGCTAGTCGTATGGCTTAAGGAAAATCAGGCAGAACCTCCCCTATTTTTAATACATCCCAAATACCACTAAGGGTCATCAACAACCCAACAACAACAACTATAACTAACAATAGCAACAACAACAATGCAATCCAATATGAGTTTCTCCGATTATCTTAACAATCATATTGAGCGGCAAGCTCGTTTTTACTCATAACAAGATATGAATTGAATCCAACTCTTATTTCATAAATTAGTTTACAACCTTCAGAACATCATACTTATATGTGCCATATTATTTCTAGTTTAAAACATCCACAAAATGCCTTCCAAAACAGCCCCATACATCTAGCACCTTAATTTTTACTGCCAATCACTTGTTTTTCATCTTTTCTTCTTCAATCAACTTAATTAACATCTAGAAAAGCTTAACAATAGCAGACACAATAATATCAAATAATTTATCACAATTTCCAGCCACAACAAACCATATATTTAGCCATAAAATAGCCCAACCAAAGAGACAACCATATCTCATGTTCTTTCAAGTGCGATCTTATGGTTTTTCACTGAAACAACACAACCAGCACACGATTAGCCTTAGGAACAATCAAGAAGATGTTATACATACCTTGGACAACATGTACAACTCTAAACCCTATATCAACTTAGCTCACAATAGCCCTCAATCACACCACAATATCATAGAAGCATTCTCTTGTAGTCTTTAACACCTTTGATGATGATTTGAGTTGATTTTCATTTAGTTTGGTTCTTGGGATCTTGGACCAACTGTTAGAGAGAATTGAGAGTGTTTTGGTGTAAGTTTTCTGCGCATAATGATGACATATATAAGGGATAATATAGCTTATAAGCCCACCGCCTCAATTCTCCAAGTAGGTGGGTAAGCTTCCTGCTTGGAAACTTGAGCGCCGCAACTTCGAACGCTTGCATCTCTCTAATACGACATCGTATTGACAAACGGTTTGCAGCGTTGGAAACTTGACACATAGGGATTTAATTCCATATAAATATATCCATATAACTCTCAACATATTGGGAGAAAACTGCGTCGCATTTGGCCTATAAAACTGGCAGTTTCTCCGAAGTGCGGCGACGTGACTTGGCGACCCTACTATATAAATTAATATTTCTCTACTCCGATGTCGTATGAATAAACAATTTGGACCGTTGGAAACTAGTTTCCAAGACCTTCATTTTGGTATATAATATATCCCAAAATTACCTCGTATAACACATGAAATATATTGCTCAAAATGATTCATTACAAGGCAAATCCTTAGTCGGTTTTTCCGCAACTAAAATCCAATTTTTTCCAAATATTATATTTCATATCCAAACATCATACATAGTCATATCTTGACTTTAAACTCATTTAAATCATGATTAACAAGTCTCGTATTCATCTTAACTTGCTTAAGACTTTAACAAACCTTTGTTATCCTTGTAGAAGAATTTCGTCCTTTTTGATTTTACATTAGATAATCTTATAATGACAGTGACGTCTAAAGTACGGTGTGTAACAACATTAAATCACTTTATATACTTTCAAAGAATATCTCATTTCCAAGATTACATCAATTGACTTACGACCTACTTTCACGTACAAAAACATAGGGTGTGACGTATTATTACACACGAATTCCTCCGAGGATGTTCGGCCCGATCCAACATGAATGTAAAATGTGCACTACCAAGGGTCGAACAATGTGAACCATAGATGCATCTAATTACCCCGCTTGTGAATCATACATGCGACGCAGTCAAATATAAATTTAAGAAAATACCCCACTCGCGAATCATACATGTGATACAGTTACACATAGATTTCTTAAGTTATTATAGTATTCCTCAATTCTTTTCAAAATATGAAGTTCAAATGAAAAGTATTAAGTTCCCAATTTTTTTCAAAATTTCAACTCCTTCAAAATATGAAGTTCAAATGAGAGCACCCTCATTACGGTCCAAAAGCTGCGGCACCGGGATCTGCACATAGTGCAGAGTGTAGTATCAGCACAACCGACCCCATGAGCTGGTAAGTGTCTAGCCTAACCTCGACGAAGTAGTGACGAGGCTAGGACCAGACTACCAAATAAACCTATGCAGTTAAATCATATACAGGGGAAAATAAAGGCAGAAATGTACAGTTAAGGATAGAAGGGGGAAACTTGATGCGGGGAACATCAAGTAAGAACAGAAGAACAACAGATAAATATAACGAACACCAAATTTCAATTATCAACAAGAATCAGAAATAAAAGACAAGTGCACGGCATCACGCTTTGTGCTTTTGCTCTCGTCCTCACCATAAAATCAATAAAATCGACACTGCATCACCCTTATACTTTCACATAATCATGACATGGAATTATCCTTCGTGCATTATCACTCATATCATGGCAGGAATGGTATATCGTGCAGCACGGCATCACCCTTCGTGCTTTTACCTCGCAATATCCGCACGGCATCACCCTTCATGCTTTACACTCTTCCTCACCCAAGCAACAATCACAAAGCAATTTCGGCAAGGGAAATCAACAGTATTTCAGTAAAATCCTGGCAAGGGAACAATAGCATAACAACAATGTCCTGACAATGGAAACAGTATCATGAAAAATAACCTCCCGGAAAGGGAGATAATATCAAAGCAATAACATCCCGGCAAGGGAGACAATTGTCGTGCCCCCTTTTTCTTGCGAAATCGGGTTTATGACATTTGGTATGGGACAACTCGTTCCTTTCAGGAACTGGGTTATGCATTTTTGAAGAGTCGCCACCTAATGATTTAAGGTGCATTAGGACACCAATGGGGTTCAATTCTAAGTCATTTGAATAACCAGAGATAGGGTAAGGGCTTGAAGTTATCCCAAGGAGAAGGTGTTAGGCACCCCTCAAGATCCACTAATGTGGTTCCCAGCCAGACAATTATTGTGAATTTAGCAAATATACAAGTACGGTCTCAAATATTAGGGGATTTAAACACAAAAAAAAGTTTAATTAAAAGAAGAGTTAAAAAAAGAGTTTGCAAATAAAAGGAAACAGGATCCTAGGTTTATATTTAATATGGATCATGTCAATGCAATACCCGATAATCACTCCTCAAAAGAGGGGTTACACGTGGCATTAGTGCACCGGTCATCATATCCATATCTACCCTTCCCACCCCATTAAGCTATTAAGCGCAGATTGGTCTCGATTACTATTGCATGCTATTACCCGTCCCATTCCTATTAGTCCCGGAGGCACTCAGGACTACTAGTCCTAAAGGGTGGGATATTAGGTTGATTGGTTTCAAAGGATAAAAATCTAGGGCAACATACAGAAAACACATACTGCGTGTAAGGGAAGCATGTAAACAGATAAAGGCTCAAATATACCTCCTTGAACAAAAGCACATAACTAGCATGACTTGCACATACTTTTTAGGTCTGATTAAAATACTAAAGATGAAGGGAGTTTGATTATTGAAGCAGATTTGTTTATTACATAATTCAGATAAGAAGTCCGAATCACGCCTGCCTGCTGGTTGTAACAATTAACAAAGGTGGACTCAATTTACAGTCATTACTCTAATGCTTGCCTAAGTATTTAGACGGGGTCCTATAGGCATGATATCTACTTAATTCAAAAGGTGGTGAAACAGTGATAACTCAAAGCAAATTGTTTGAAATCTTATTGGCATGCTTGCTAAACCTCGTTAAAATAAGGGAATCAGATTATTAAAAAAAAGATTCATAATGGACGAATATTAAATTAGACTAGTTTCAGTTTCTGCAGATGACAGTATCCATTATTGCTGATTTTTAATCCTTTGAACATGGTATCTAGGATTACTGATTTTAGACCCTTGTAGACATAATTGCCGATTTTAAACCTTTGTATGCATAGTATCTGAATAATGTCAGACCCCTATAGGCGTAATATTTAGTAGACAATGGAAACAGGCAGGTTTTCACTTGGGATTTCCAATAAGCATGATTTCTATTCATTATGCTGATTTTAACAGGTGACTGGGTTATAGCAAATTGGGCCCTAAAAAAAACATGATATCTAAACGGTGACAAACATGCAGAATTTTAGGTAATTCCTATAAGCATGTTATCTAGATGTGAAGTTGAACAAGTAGGTTCTATAGATATGGTTTCTAAATGTGATGTGAATATGCAGAATTAAGCAGTCCTATAGGCGTGTTTTCTACCCTTGAGCATGTATAATTACCAACCCTTTTCGCTAGCCAGCCCCAAATGTTCATTACTAATTATTACAAACCAGGAATACTGAATCACATCAGAAAAGTACAAAGAAAATTTACAACCAGAGTAAGCCTGATTATTGACTTCCTCTCTGAGTTATGGAGTAAACCGCCTCAAAATGCCATTGATCCAAAGCCTTTCTTAGAATAGAGTGTGTCAGAGCTCCCTAAAGGCCTCAATAGGACCCCAGGCAGTGCTCACACCCAAGTTACATAACCAGAATGGAGATGAGTGTAGTGTGGAAATGCCAGCCATCATGTGTCCAAGTTTAGAGGAAGCACAAGGGTCCCAAGGCAAGGCTCACATGAGGGGGGCAGAACTTAAGTCCAAGAAGAGAGTGAGAGTGCAGAAACAGATTTCTAAGAGCTGGGGGAATAAAGGAGAGGGAAAGGGTGATGGGAGACAGCCATTAACATTTCAGGGAGTCAAAACACAAAGGGGCAGGGGATTGGGAATCCAATGCAAGGAACTTATACACTTAGGCATGGGTTAACTTTAGGCATGTAAAGAAAATAGGAAGTGCTGACATGCCTGTAAATCAACCAGAACACACAACATATAAGAGAAACATGGAGGTTATGATCCTAAGAGGATCAATTTTGGGTCATGCACATCAATGTCCAATGTTGTCATGCCCTAAACCAACCACAAGTATTAAACACATTGGGGTAGGGATTTAGAATTCACAGGCCATGATACATTGATTCAGAACAGGAGAAAGGAAATTACAGCATGCTAAACAATGGTACTAGGCTAAATACAAACAGTAGGTAGACAAGAATGCAAGAAACAGTAAATAAGCATATTGTTGTTGGTGCATAAAAAATAATTAGAACATACCAATAAGAAATGCAAATCTAGAAAATAAAAAAGTTTCCCCACAACCTAGCCTTGGCTTTCAGCCGGCTAGGTAAGTGTCACGCCGCAAAACCGAGGAGCGCAACCGGTACTCAATCGAGTGAACCCAACTGAGCAAGCCTAATCAACCACTATCTACCTAACTCAATAAGAATAAGGAAGTCTTGCTTACCTTTATTTAAACTAGAAGAGGTACTACATTCAACATCTTAGTTCATTTCATATCATAACATTAAAACGTGGTTGACTTCCAAGGTTCCATACAAGTTATATTGTAGAAGAAAGCAAGGGTACAAGGTTACAACATGGTCCATTGACCTATCCAATACCCATACATAACCCACACAAACGTCTACGGAGCCTGTAAGGATACGAAAGACATGACAGCAATGCCGGCAACAAGGCCCCGGCTATACCTCAAAAGTAAAAGTCCAAAACAAGAAGATGTGGAATATAGCCCCTCGAGGGAAAAGGGGTCTCACCAAGATCTTTAGAAGAAGGATGCTCCGCTACACACGATTAGCACTATCCGCTATGGAGCTACCCACATTCATAAATAAAAATGTAGCGCCCCCGACAAAAGGGACGTTAGTACCATGAAATAGTATTAGTATGTATAACTAAACACCATTTTACTAGAAAGAACTATCAAGCAAGTATGAGTAAGTCACGTGAGTAAATCAAATATGCAATTCATGCAATCCTTCATATAATTTCCAAAACTCAGTTTGGGGCATCTCTTTCATATGTTCATCACTGTTCTCAATGCCACCGCTATCTTAAGCGGAGTCCGATCACGACCCGACCGGCTAGGTCACCTCATTGGAGGCATATATGTCAATCAATATTTCATTTCCCTTATCCGGAATTCAATATCAGCACATTACCACCATGTGTGCGGCGTGGTGTCCGAACTTGACCCGATCGGCTAGGTCGCCTTATCTAGGAATTATCCCTTTCTCATTTGTAATCACGTCAGAATCTTTATTTCACATATACCGTATCAATCCCGGGGCGCTCAGGGTCTCCATTATCACCTCATTTTCCATTTTCAATATTCATCTTACAAGTTGTGATCATAGACATATACATAAATTCAAGTTGCAATCATAGGTAAGTGAGCACATAGATAGCATGAATAATTCTTTGTTTCGATCTTGGCTTGCAGCCTAAGCATTTAAACACATTGTGAGCACGTGATTTTTGCCCTATATATGAATAATTCCCAAAATCCCAAACAAAACATTTTTTCTTTATTTTTACAGTTTTTGTGCGTTTTGGTGTCATCTTCCGATAATTGTTGCATTTTTTTTTTGTGCATGTTAATTTTTACAAAATACAAAAATACGTATTTATTTTGCATTTAGGATTTAATTTTATACTTTAGTATTAATTAGGCAATAATTTGTTTTAGAATAGGATGTGAAGAAAATGACAAAAATAGTTTACTTTAGTGTTTTATTTTTTTTGAGAAACAGTCGCAAATAGTTATTAAGTTAATTTTAGGCATTAATTGGTTTTAGCTTAATTGTTAGCTTAATTTTACATCTTTGAAAAAAATCAGGAAATAAATACAAAAAATAAAAGATTGCAAAAAGAAATGAAGAAATACATAATGGAAGTGAGTTTGTTTGAGATCCGGAAATTTGGGCCATTTCTGCACATATTCTTTTAGCCCAAATGACTTAAAAACACCCCGTTTTAGCCCAGCCCAAATCCCTACCCGGTCCGCCCCCTTTTTAATGAAACGGCGTCGTTTCAGGGCCTCTGGATCAGGACCGTTGGATCTCATCAATCAAACGGTCCGGAACTAACGAGGTTCCCGGTATATAAGTGTCCAAATCGTTCCCCCACCTCCCATTTCCATCGTCTTATTCACCCTACCCCTTCTCCCCTAACCCTAATCCGCGCCGCCCTAAAAATCCCTGCCGGCGGTGAACGTGAACTACGCCGTTCACCCTGAAATTAACACCATGGGTTCCCCTCACCCTCTTCTTGCTACTACATACGATGGCTTGCCTCGAATAAGGTCGGAACTCGTCGAATCTTGATTTGAAGTTTTTCGGCCAGTTGATAGTTTGTCCAACTCGGCCCAAATTCACACTCTACAACCCCCAGCCCTTCCTTAACACTAATCTGTGGTTGTTTCCTTTCAAACCACCCTGAAACGACCCAAATCTTAGATCTAAGAATCACGGCCCAAAACATAAAATCAAATCCTTTTGATTTCGAACCGTAGCACCCTTAACCATGTGTTCTCGTGTAAGAACACATGGTTAGGGATGATACGCATCAAAAATCCGAAAGGATTCATATATTCATGACTGGCCGAAACCCTTTTTGCCTTTGTGAGTTTTTCTTTTCTTCTTTTACTGTTTCTTTTACTCGTATGATTAAAGTATTATTTGCAGTCATTGTTCATTATTTTCCTGTTAATTCTTTGGTTTAACTATGTTAGTTTAGGTTCTGTTAATTATTGTTGATTCTGAGTTTGTTAGTTGGTTGAATGATTGTAATTTCATAATTAGTTTAAGTTCTTTTAATGTAAATCATGGTAGCATAAGCACAGTTTATTTTCGTTTAGCTTATTTGAGTTGGGTAATTGAACTTGATGGGGTCAGTCAGTCTGATTGGTTGGTTTCTGATTGTTAGGTGATTAATTTTGGTTGTTTTCTGATTGTTAGTTAATTGATTTTAGTTAGTTTCAGACTGGGTTAGGGTATTGGGTTTAGTTATTAAGGATAAGGGTAGGGTCAGTGATTCTGAGAGGCTTTCATGGGTAATCTGGGTATGGAAAAGGGTAGTTCTGATAGGAATAGTAATATCAAGGTATAGGGAAGGGTAGTATGGGTATTGTATGGGTAGAGGAATGCCTTAGGACCTTCTAGAATGGGTCTCCAGTGTAAATTTTAATAAGTATACTGCAGTTACTTGTTTAGCAAGATAAGAATAGAGGGACCAAAGTGAAAATAGAGAAGGACTAATTAGAAAATCAGAACTTAGTTTATTCTCTTTGGGGTTGCCTATAAAAGGGCATTAGATGCCTTGAAAAAGGGGACTGCTCTCAGATTTTCTGCCTTGAGCCCTAAGTCTTAATTTGAGCATTCATTCCTTCTTTATTTTAGCTAGCATTTCAATTCTGAGGTTATTCAAAAAATAAAACATCAAAATATAGAAATCTGAAACAGTTTCAGGGTTTCATTATTAGTGTTGGGTTTCAGCTGTGAGGGACAGGGGTATATTAGACTGATCTGTGGAAATTGTCTTGCATTTCTGATTTTCGAAGTAATCTGTCTGTGTTTTTGTGGTATCACATTTCTGGGTTGTTGCTGCTGTTGCTCAAAGTGCCTGAATCCTCACCTTTTCTCTATTTCATATTCCAATTTCCAGGTACATTTCCCTGAATCTCAATCATGTATGTTTGTTGAAGTTGAAATGAAGTGTTCCAAGGCCTGTTATTCAACTGAAAGTAGCCTGCATCTTTGGTGATAGTAGTAGCGTACTCACCTGTTATGTAATTGGCAGAATGTGTATAATCAAACTTGTTCATTAGGGTAGATTACATGTTGAATGATGCATAGTTTAGAACTGTTTAATTGGACATTTGAATAAACTTTGAGCATGGGCCTGGGCTAATATGAAAATTCATGTTAGTTCCATTAGTCATCATAAGCAATTAAACTTGTGTGCATGACATGAAAACCCATGAGCAAGTTTGATGACATTTAGCTTAGTCATTGGTATTTTATCATCATAGTATAATAGAAGGTTTGCTTTTGTTTTTAAGGTGCTGAAATCGTTTGGAAGATCTTAATTACGGTTAATGAATTGGTATAGAAATCAGTTGGAAATCATGAAGCAAACTCATGCATGATTGACTTAATTCATTGAAAACAGCAGATCGTGATAGGCAATGTGTAGGATAAATCAATTAGGGATTCTGAGCATTCACATTTTTAGTATAAGGATTCATTGCTACATTGGAATTAAACCCATCCTCATTGGGCCGTTTGGATCACGCTGAGGCCACGGGCAGGCCTAATTTTCCTTTAAAATTTGGTATTTATTTATTTCATTGCAATCCCTTTCCAAAATTAACTAGTCTTTTAGAAGCATACAAATAAGTAGAAGATCGTAGCTATTTCAGAATTGCTACTCGCCTTGCCGGAATAAGTCACATGCGCGGATTGTCAACAATGGGTTACTAAAATGTTTAGAAATTAGGAGGGCCATTTAGCAAATTCCATGGTCCTCTTTAAAATCATATTACGTTATAATCTTTGGGTTCAATTTAATTGAATAAACTTTCTTAAACTCGGGTGCGCATTGATGCGACCCAAATCCAAATCTCGATGAAGCCGAAATATGTTGACAATCCGCGGGTGCATTGATTGTGACGTGGTTCGAAACGCATTTTTGCAACATCGTAATTCTTATAAAATAAATAATAATAATAGAAAAGAGGTTCACAAATTAAGACGAGCCTCACCACACAAAAATAAATAAATGTGGGGCCCTTAGCAAGTAATTATCGACATAATTAGAATTTGGGATGACCGTTTAGCGAACTCCATTGCTTTTCCCCAAAGTAACACTATGTTAGTATCTTTAGGTACGATTTAATTAAATAACCTTTTTAAAATTTGGGTGCGCATTGATGCGACTCAAATCCAAATCTCGGCGAAGTTGAAACGTGTTGATAATTACGGGTGCATTGATTGCGACGTAGTTCGAAACACGTTTTCACAACGTCGCAATTCTGCTAAAATAAATAACAATAAAAGTGGTTTACAAATAAAAGCACATAGTCTAGAATGTATTGAAATTAGATAAAATAAAATACAACAATTAAGCGACCGTGCTAGAACCACGGAACTCGGGAATGCCTAACACCTTCTCCCGGGTTAACAGAATTCCTTACTCGGATTTCTGGTTCGCGGACTGTTAACAGAGTCATAATTTCCTCGGTTCGGGATGCAACCGGTGACTTGGGACACCATTAATCTCCCAAGTGGCGACTCTGAATAAGTAGTAATCAAATCCCGTTCCGATTGTCCTTTAATTGGAAAAACTCCTTTACGCCCTTTTTGGGGTGTAAGTAGAAAAAGGAGGTTTGACACACATAATTGTATTCTTCATACTTCTCTAATTATCAAGAATGGTACATTACTCACATTGAGGCACAACCTTCACGTATATGTGTAGATAATTGCAAATCAATTAATGCGTAATAACAATCAATATACTAACCAATTCAGCTCTTACCACACTTTCGTTAATGCCAACGGAGCTCAATTTCTAATAAGAGGGGGTTTTATCATACATACCTTGTTTAAGATTTCCTTAAGTTACTACAACGTTCCGGAAATTCTAGCAATCCCAATCTACTTTGAGACATAACAAAATTGAACATAAATTAGGAAGGTATTCATGGTTTCAGCTCATTTGAGCATTTCATCAAATACTAGTTGAGCATCTTGATTTCAAATCTCTTTTACTAGGTTTCCTTCATTCCCCAACCCAATCTTTACTTGTTTATGTTCAACAATCTTTTCACAAACCTATTGTGTCCATGCATGTATACATAGTAGTATTACACCCAAGAATTATACCTCAATACCCCACCTTATACCCCAAACTCGAAATTAATGTCTAGGGTATAGAACCTTACCTCTTAGATGAAGAACTTGTGATTGGGTTCTTTGATTCTTGAAGATTGATGCAAGATTGGATGATTGAATGTTGGGTTCCTCCTTCGCTCTATAAAATGCCCTCATCTCTCTCTTAAATCAGTAAGAAATGACCCCAAAATGAACCCCTAATCCTATATATTAAAATGGAGTCGGGTTATAAAAATAAAAAAATTAACCCTCTGAAATCGGGTTTGCGATCGCAGAATGGACCACAAAACATGAATGCGGGTCGCAAAATGCATCGCAGAATCGGTGCCCAAAAATGGGCTTCACTGGTCCAGTTTGTGACCTGATTTGCGATCGCAGATCAAGTATGCGGACCGCATAATGGTTTTGCGATCGCAGAACTGACACAGGATTGTATTTTTCCAGCCTTTGGTAATTTGATCATAACTTTGTGTAGGAATGTCCAAATGACGAACGGTTTGAAGCGTTGGAAACTAGACTCGAAAACCTTTCATATGACAGGTTTTTCATCACATAATACTTTATATATTTAGATATACTCATTCAAAGTGTGGACTTGTGCAAACTCATTTGGAATTTTAGCCTATTATGAAATTTTCCAACTTGGCTTAGACTTAGGCCTCTCCTTAGACCCCAATTCACTTCTAATATGACTTATACACTTATTAATATATCCAATTTATATCCATAATATCCTTAATCCTCATTTGTACGCAAGATAAAATATGTAGCCTACCTTGGCACCATGAAATCTTAAATTACTAAGCAAAATTTTCTGGGGCTTTACATTCTCCCCCGCTTAAGATCATTCGTCGTCTAATGAGGATCAAGTTTCATTCATTAGTCATCCTTATGTAACCTCTGCTTTTCACATTATGAAATATATCATCAGCCCCGAATTTGGCTAACTCCTTAAATTTCCAAAAATTTTGCCAGAGTTTCCTTTGTAACTAGGACTATCCACCTGTCAGAGGGCCCCAGATACATATCCTAACAGCATATACATGTTCCATAGACATAAGATAACTTGTTCAACACCAACCATGGCCACATAGACAACATACATAATCAAAATGGAATAGTTCAACATAGATCAAATCAAAAGATAAGAGTTTATAGGAACCAAATGCATGAAAGCTATTATATAACTATTCAAACTAATGTGGGTACTTCTTTTTCATTTCTTCCTCGGCTTCCCAAGTGGCTTGCTCAACTTGCTGGTTCCGCCATAATACTTTCACGGATGCAATTTCCTTATTTCTCAGTTTTCGAACTTGCCTATCAAGAATGGCAACTGGGACTTCTTCATGTGATAGCTCTTCATTCACATCAATAGTCTCGATTGGCACGATGGTGGATGGATCCCTTACTACCTTCCTTAATATAGACACATGAAAGACCGGGTGTACCAATGATATCTCGGGTGGCAGCTCGAGTTTATATGCCACCTGACCAATTCTCTGAATGATTTTGTATTGTCTGACATACCTCAGAATTAATTTTCCCTTCCTTCCAAATCGCATGATACCCTTCATAGGGGAAACTTTCAAGAATACACAAACGTCTTCTTTGAACTCCAAATCTCTGCGACGCACATCCAAATAGGATTTTTGGTGATTTTGAGCAGTTTTCAACCTTTCTTTAATAAGCTTAACTTTCTCCATGGCCTGATACACGAGGTCTGGCCCTATCAATTCCGCTTCTCCAACCTCGAACCATCCGATAGGAGACCTACATCTCCTAACATACAATGCTTCAAACGGTGCCATTTGGATACTATCATGGAAGCTGTTGTTGTAAGCAAATTCTATGAGCGGCAAATGGTCATCCCAACTACCCTTGAAATCAATAGTACAAGCACGTAACATGTCTTCAAGCGTCTGAACAGTCCGCTTTGCTTGCCCATCGGTTTGTGGATGAAAAGTTGTGCTAACGTTTACCTGCGTACCTAAACCTTGCTGAAACCTCTTCCAAAAGTGGGTTGTAAACTGAGCCCCGCGATCTGAAATAATTGAGACCGGAGTGCCATGCAACCTGACTATTTCTTTGATATACAGCTGAGAATACTGTTCCGCCGTGTCAGTACATTTAACTGGCAATAATGCGCTGATTTCGTGAGTCGATCCACGATCACCCAAATTGAGTCGAATTTGCGCGGAGTGCACGACAACCCTACCAAAAAATCCATGTTAATCATCTCCCTTTTCCACGTTGGAATTTCTATGCATTGAGCCAATCTACCGGGCCTTTGATGTTCGGCCTTCACTTGTTGACAATTCGAACATTTCGCCACAAAATCCGCCACATCCCTCTTCATGTTGTTCCACCAATAAATTTCCTTAAGATCATGATACATTTTTGTAGAACCTGGGTGCACGGAATACTTGGAAGTGTGACCCTCTGCCATGATCCTTTCCCGAAGACCGTCGATATCAGGAACACACAAGCGGTCTTGGTACCATAGGGTACCATCATTCATGCCAACGGAAAAAGCTGTGGTCTTGTGTTTATGAATCCCCTCCTTCAGTTGTGCTAACAACGGATCGTTAAATTGCTTCTCTTTCACCTCTACCACGAGCGATGATTCAGCCCCATTCTGTACAATTACTTCTCCTTCATTAGAGTCTGCAAGGAGAACTCCCAAACTGGCCAATTGGTGAACCTCCCTGGCTAACGGTCTCTGATACGCCTCCAAATGAGTCAAACATCCCATGGATTTTCGACTAAGAGCGTATGCCACAACATTAGCCTTTCACGGGTGATAGAAAATATCAATGTCATAGTCCTTGAGTAATTCTAGCCATCTTCGTTGCCTTAGATTCAACTCCTTCTGCTTGAAAATATATTGAAGGCTCTTGTGGTTCGTGAATACATCCACATGGACCCCGTATAGATAATGTCGCCAAATCTTTAGTGCGAACACCACCGCTGCAAGCTCTAAGTCATGAGTTGGATAATTCTTTTCATGATTCTTGAGTTGCCTAGAAGCGTGGCTATAACCATTCCATGTTGCATCAGCACACACCCGAGCCCGACTCTTGAAGCATCGCAATACACCTCAAATCCCTTTGTACCCTCTGGTAGGGTTAATACCGGTGTTGTTGTCAACCTTGATTTAAATTCTTGAAAGCTCTTTTCACAAGCATCAGACCATTGGAATTTAACTGCTTTCTGCATCAATTTGGTCAATGGAGACGGAAGAGTAGAAAACCCTTCCACAAAACCTCCTGTAGCACCCAGCTAAACCCAAGAAGCTACGGATTTCGGTTGGAGTGGTAGGTTTAGGCCAATTCTTCACTGCTGCAACCTGCTGAGAATCAACCATAATTCCTTCCCTGGAAACGACATGTCCCAAGAACGTGACAGATTCAAGCCAAAATTCACATTTTGAAAATTTCCCATACAATTGATGTTGCTGAAGAGTCTGCAAAACTACCCTAAGATGGTCAACATGGTCCTCCCGACTTTGGGAATATACTAGAATGTCGTCAATGAACACTATCACAAAGGAGTATAGAAAGGGCTTGCAGACCCTATTCATAAGGTCCATGAAAGCTGCGGGGCATTTGTTAGCCTAAAAGACATCACCATAAATTCAAACTGCCCATACCGGGTTCTGAAAGCTGTTTTTGGAATGTTTTGTTCCCTTATCTTTAATTGATGATACCCGGACCACAAGTCAAATTTTGAGAAACACATAGCACCTTGCAATTGATCAAACAAGTCATCTATCCTTGGCAGAGGATATTTGTTCTTGATTGTGACCTTGTTGAGTTGCCGGTAGTCAATACACATCCGTAGCGATCCATCTTTCAGCCTAACAAACAAGACCGGTGCGCCCCATGGCGACACACTCGGCCGGATGAAACCCTTATCTAACAAATCCTTCAATTGTTCCTTTAGCACTTTCAATTCTACTGGTGCCATTCTGTAGGGTGGAATTGATATAGGTTGTGTTCCTGGCATCACATCGATACCAAAATCAATCTCCCGATTTGGGGGAACCCCAGGGAGCTCATCTGGAAAGACATCCGGAAATTCATTCACAACCGGTACAGACTCAAGGCTAAGCGCCTCGGCATCAACATCTGTAACCCGAACTAGTTGATAGATACACCCCTTCTTGATTCTCTTCGCGACCTTAAGGTAGGAAATAAACCGACCTCTAGGCACTACATTATCACCCTTCCATTCAATAACGGGATCATCAAGGGAATTCAAGCCTAATAGTTCTAGTCCGACAATCAAGCTTAGCAAAGCATGAATAAAGCCAATCCATTCCCATGATTACATCAAGGTCAACCATCCCTAACTCAACAAGATCGGTCGTGGTATCCCTACCCCGTACCATGATAATGCAACTCCTATAGACTTGAGCAGCCAAAATTGACTCACCAACAGAGTAGATACTAAAAATGGTTCATGAAGATGTTCTGGTGCTATCCCAAATTCCATAGACACAAAATGTGTAACATAGGATAAGGTAGAACCGGGGTCAATAAGTGCATACACATCAGGATATTGGACAGTCATTATACCTGTAACAACATCTGGAGAAGCCTCTACGGTCTGGCAACCACTCATAGCATAGAATCAGCTAGGTCCTCCTGAACTTTGCACATTACCCCTAGCTGAACCACGCCCTGCTGGTGCTGGGGTACCACGAGCTGGAGAGGGGGCTGAAGATGTAGTAGCTACTAGGCTGGAGGGCTGAGCTGTGCCCATACCCACTTCCTGGCGGGATACACGACAATGCCTCTGAATATGGCCCCTCATCCCACATCCATAGCATATGGGTAACTCCGTATAACAAATTCCCGAGTGCATCTTCCCACACTTAGGACATGGGGACCTCTGCTGCTGTTGGGACTTCTCTCCTGACCGACCCCACTGATGGGATCCCTTATTGCCCTGACCGGGCCTAAAACGATTCCACTGCTGCTGGCTGGGCCCTGATGGTGGTGCACTGGCTGAAGACTAGGCAATAGACTGGGAAGGTACTGATGATCCTCCCCTAAAAGCCGATCTTCCCCCACCTAGTGACTCTCTCATGTTGCCCGTAGATCGGGACTTACTGTTACCCTCTCTTTACATTCTGTTCTTTAATTTACGACTCTCTGTGGCTTGAGCAAATGCTACCATCTTCCCGTAGTTCATGTCAGAATTCAATGCAGCCGTAGAAGCCTCATTAATGGTGAAAGAATTAAGGCCCTGAACAAACCGGCGCACCCTGGCCTCCATTGTGGGCAACATATGAATGGCATACTTTGACAAGCGAGCAAACTCCATGTGGTACACCCACACACTCCTGTTACCTTGCCTCAAATCTTCAAACTCCGTTGCACGGGCTGCCCTTGTCTCGGCGGGCAAGAAATGATCTATAAAGGCATCAACAAACTCACTCCACCTCGTAGGAGGACGCCCCTCCTCATGGGAATCCTCCCACAACTCAAACCACGAATAGGCCACCCCTTTCAGACGGTAGGCAGACAACTCCACTCCCTCTGTCTTAGTTGCACGCATCACCCTGAGGGTCTTGTGCATCTCATCAATGAAATCCTGGGGGCCTTCTTCTGGATTGGCACCCATAAATACTGGAGGGTCAAACTGAAGAAATCTGTTCACCCTGGAATTGGTGGAATCCCCTTGCTGGCTGGATGAACTAGGTGCAACATTTGACCTCTGGGCCTGAGAGGCCACTAACTGGGTCAACATCTGAATAGCTCCCCTAAGATCTCCATCAGAAATACCAGACTCGGAAGCTGGGGCTGGAGGTAGAACAAAAGTATCAACGGGAGGGATAGTGGTACCCTCCGTAGGTATAGAAATTGGGGGAGTCTGCTCTGGAATAGAAGGATCTGGCAGAGTAATAGCAGGTTGACTACCACCATCAGCAACATCAAATAGTGAATTATCAACCACTCCTGGGGTGGCATTGGCTTCTTGACCAATTCTCGCTTTCTTCTTAGGTGTAATTTACTAAAAGATAGAACAACGCACTGATTAGGAAGGAAGCAGTTTCACCGCACGATCCAGAATATCAAAGAAGGGTGTTATTCCTAAATGCCCAAGTAGCCTCCAACTTATAGATGTGGTCGACTACACACCGATAAGAAGGACTTTACCAGACACGGCTCTGAGACATCCTAGGACGCTTTAAAACCTTAGGCTCTAATACCAAGTTTGTCACACCCCAAAACCGAGGAGCGCGACCGGCACTCAATTGAGTGAACCCAACTGAGCAAGCCTTATCAACCACTATCTACCCAACTCAATAAGAATAAGGAATTCATGCTTACCTTTATTTAAACTAGGAGAGGTAGTACATTCAACATCTTAGTTCCTTTCATATCACAACATTAAAGCGTGGTTGACTTCCAAGGTTCCATACAAGTTATATTGTAGAAGAAAGCAAGGGTACAAGGTTACAACATGGTCCATTGACCTATCCAATACCCATACATAACCCACACAAACGTCTACGGAGCCTGTAAGGATACGAAACACATGACAGCAATGCCGGCAACAAGGCTCCGGCTATACCTCAAAAGTAAAAGTCCAAAACAAGAAGATGTGAAATATAGCCCCTCAAAGGAGAAGGGGTCTCACCAAGATCTTTAGAAGAAGGATGCTCCGCTACAAATGATCGGCACTATCCGCTATGGAGCCACCTACATTCATAAAAAAATGTAGCGCCCCCAGCAAAAGGGACGTTAGTACCATGGAATAGTACTAGTATGTATAACTAAACACCATTTTACTAGAAAGAACTATCAAGCAAGTATGAGTAAGTCACGTGAGTAAATCAAATATCCAATTCATGCAATCCTTCATATAATTTCCAAAACTCAGTTTGGGGAATCTCTTTCATATGTTCATCACTGTTCTCAATGCCACCGCTATCTTAAGCGGAGTCCGATCACGATCCGACCGGCTAGGTCACCTCATTGGAGGCATATATCTCAATCAATATTTCATTTCCCTTATCCGGAATTCAATATCATCACATTACCACCATGTGTGCGACATGGTGTCCGATCTCGACCCGATCGGCTAGGTCGCCTTATCTAGGCATTATCCCTTTCTCATTAGTAATCACATCAGAATCTTTATTTCACATATATCGTATCAATCTCGGGGCACTCATGGCCACCATTATCACCTCGTTTTCCATTTTCAATATTCATCTTACAAGTTGTGATCATAGACATATACATAAATTCAAGTTGCATTCACAGGTAAGTGAGCATATAGCTAGCATGAATAATTCTCTGTTTCGATCTTGGCTTGCAGCCTAAGCATTTCAACGCATAATTGTATTCTTCATACTTCTCTAATTTATCATGAATGGTACATTACTCACATTGAGGCACAACCTTCACGTATATGTATAGATAATTGCAAATCAATTAATGCGTAATAACAATCAATATAATAACCAATTCGGCTCTTACCACACTTTCGTAAATGCCAATGGAGCTCAATTTCTAATAAGAGGGGGTTTTAGCCATACATACCTTGTTTAAGTTTTCCTTAAGTTACTACAACGTTCCAGAAATTCTAGCAATCCCAATCTACTTTGAGACATAACAAAATTGAACATAAATTAGGAAGGTATTCATGGTTTCAGCTCATTTGAGCATTTCATCAAATACTAGTTGAGCATCTTGATTTCAAATCTCTTTTACTAGGTTTCCTTCATTCCCCAACCCAATCTTTACTTGTTTATGTTCAACAATCTTTTCACAAACCTAATTTGTACATGCATGAATACTTAGTAGTATTACACCCAAGAATCATACCTCAATACCCCACCTTATACCCCAAACTCGAAATTAAAGTCTAGGGTATAAAACCTTACCTCTTAGATGAAGAACTTGTGATTGGGTTCTTTGATTCTTGAAGATTGATACAAGATTGGATGATTGAATGTTTGGTTCCTCCTTATCTCTCTAAAATGCTCTCATCTTTCACTAATATCAGTAAGAAATGACCCCAAAATGAACCCCAAAGCCTATATATTAAAATGGGTTCAGGTTATAAAAATAGAAAAATTAACCCTCCAAAGTCGGGTTTGCGATCGCAGAATGGACCGCAAAACATGAATGCGGGTCGCAAAATGCATCGCAAATCAGTGCCCAAAACTGGGCTACACTAGTCCAGTTTGCGGCCAGATTTGCGATCGCAGATCAAGTATGCAGACCGCATAATGGTTTTTGCGATCGCAGAATTGACGCAGGATCACATTTTTCCAGCCTTTGGTAATTTGATCATAACTTTGTGCAGGAATGTCCAAATGACAAACGTTTTGAAGCGTTGGAAACTAGACTCAAAGACCATTTATTTGATAGGCTGTGCATCACACAAATATTTATATAACTAGAGATATAAGTGTCCAAATTAGGCCTCTCCTTAGACCCCAATTCACTTCTAATATGACTTATACACTTATTAATATATCCAATTGATATCCATAATATCCTTAATCCTCATTTGTACTCAAGATAAAATATTTAGCCTACCTTGGCACCACGAAATCTTAAATTACTAAGCAAAGTTTTCTGGGGCTTTACAGTAAGGCAGCAATATAGTAGTAACAGAGAAAAGAGAGATTTGGTGGAGTGTGTGTTTGAACTCAAGTGTTTATGCCTTGTGTTCGTGTTTTTTGAAAGAAAAGAAGTACATGGTATTTATAGCTTTTTGAAAACGAGTAAGAGAGGGTAATAAGCTACAAATATGGAAACAATCATGATTCAGAATAAATTATATAAGTGATTGCCTTTAATTAAGGGATCACTTTGCTTAACGGGTAGTGACACGTTCAAAAATAATGAAAGAAATCAATTTATAAGCAGGTTGACAGTTGTCATAAAAGAAGTATTAAAACATTAAGTAGGCCATCGAGTCTAGGTATTAAGATACACTAATTATGGAAAGAATTCAGCAAGGCAAAACAGGAAAAGAAAATCAACTAACCCTAACAGGCGAGTGAAATCAGAATTTCACAAAGGAAAAGTTCGAAATCAGTCACAAGTTGAAGGTCAAACAAAGAAGGAAACTTAGCATATAAATAGGGTGCATAAACACTATACATGCGAGGCCAAGCCTGTTGGTAGAAGGAAATAGCATACAATAGTAGCACAAAATTCAGTGGATAGCAACATTCGAAACATGATAGCCCAGTAGGTCAAGTAGTGAAGAAAACATAGAATATCAAAGCATGTGAAGATTTCACAGTAGCAGGTGAAGAAAACCCCTCTTGAAAATTATGGTTTCGATCATAATCGATTTTCAGAGATGATAGAAAACCATAGTCAGAAGAATCACATAGAGGAATAAGAGATTTTGAGACAAAAAACTTCAAAATCGAGTTATGCACTTAAACGAACAGCCTCATCCCCAAAACCATAGGATATTCAACAATAAATGAGTTTTTAAAAGAGGATAAATAGACAAATCGGACAAAAACTCAGGTAAACAAACATTCGTCTGATAAACAGTCATAAGAAATTAGGGATATTAACATGAAAACTCAAGTAGAAGAAAGATATAGGGAAACACAGCAGAACATGTTAAAAATCATAGAAATGTTTTGAAATAAACTAACAAGAACCCTAATCAGAAAAGATAAGGGGTTTTGAAGGCAGATTTTAAAAGAAACTTCGAGAAAAATGCTTAGCAGTTTAGAGCAAACATAGATCTGAAACGGTCTAAAAGAGATCGAAAACACCTTAGTGGTTAGGGTTTTAGAAGAACCCCAAGTGATGAGAAAGGCTTTGAAAACCATCGATCTAAGCAAGAGAGTCAAGAGTTTGACTCGAATAGCATGGCTGACCGAAGAATTGTCATGAACTAAAATCGAACAGGGTCTGGACCAAGCTCTTTCAAGATCTACCCTTGAGACCATAAGAATCAAACACGTAGAAGACATGGGGGGTTGATACAGGTCTCCGATGACCTTGGAAGCCATAGATTTCGGAGGTATTAGGGTTGGGTTAGGTGGCAGCGGCTAGGGTTCATGAGGGATTGCAGAGAGAGTTGAGAGGCAAAGGGATTCAAGGGCGGCATTTGGTGTGAAATAAGGTGGGGTAAGGGGCCGTTTGAGGTTAAAAATGGAAAGGGCTGATATTGGTCGTTGATCTAAATGATCAACGGCAAGGATTGAAAGGGCTAGGTAGGGGATCCGGGTTGGGTTATTTAGATTGGGTCGGGGTTCGGGTTGAAATTGAAATTGGTTTGGGAAATTGGGGGCCTATTTTGGGTTATAATTGAAACTCAATTTGGGATATAATTGCAATAGCCACTTTTCCCTTTTAATTTTATAAAAAATAGTAAATTAATTCCTGAAAATAAATTGAAGGTACTAAAATGATTTGTAATACATAATTATCAATTTAAAAATACTGGACTTAATTTTTTATAAATATAAACGCATGTAAATCTAAAAGAGGCTAATATTGCAATTATATGCAATTTAGGTTTAAAAATACTAAATAAATTTGTAAAAATATGAAAAAATTATCTTGACTATATTTTAGTATAAATATGAGAATCCAATAAATGAATCACCAAGATTGATAACTTTGGGAATTATGATTGGGTTTTTTTATGAATAAAACAGAGGAATAAATTGGTTAAAATTCTTTAAAATTAAAAAAATTAATCAAATATTGGGACATACTTATATATGCATATATATGCTATTTCTAAAGTATTTTGCATATAAAAAATATACAGAAAAAAATTGGATATCAACTGTTGCACCTCTTTACTCGGGAAGGATGAAAGAGTTGTCGGGTAAAGATATGATGGCCAATTTTGACCAAGCGAAATGGTTTGAGAAATTAGGCCGCACCCTGGCTTCTGAGTTGCCTACATATCCTTGGTCTTACCGGAATCAGGCCATATGTAGTTCGGGATTCGTTGGCGGGGTATGCCGATGGAGACTTTCGAGAACGAACGCAATATTCAGGACGGGGGAATGGTTAAGATTGGACATGGCTGCAGGAACTAGAGAGGGATCGCTCCTGTAGAGATGGACGTTGCTTGCCGGTTTACCTTCAAATAAGCAATACAAGCATATATTGTGCATAAATTTAAACATGATGCAATCTCCCCTCGGACCATGAGGATTGTCTTCGGACGGTTAGAATGATGTCCTTAGACCATGATGTCCTGGGCCATGAAGCGTATAATAAACGATTCACATGCCATGAAATGATGCTCTCGGGCTATGAGGATGATGCCTACGAACCATGACGCCTTTGAATAATGATATGCAAAAGATTAAAAGGGGTCCTCAGGCCATGACATGGCGTTCTCGGGCTATGAACATGGTGCCTTCGAACAATGACGCCTTTGGATGATTTGGTGATCTTTCAGCCCATGAGGTTCAGTATTTTGCGATCTTTCAGCCATGCAAATGTGGATAAGATGGCGATCTTTCGGCCATGCAAATGTAGATAAGGTGGCGATCTTTCAACCATGAAAATGTAGATAAGGTGGTGATCTTTAAGACATAAATGTAGATAAGGCGGCGATATTTTAGCCATGCAAATGTAGATGAGGTGGCAATCTTTCAGCCATGCAAATGTAGATAAGGTGGCAATCTTTCAGCCATGCAAGTGTAGATAGGGTGGCGATATTTCAGCCATGCAGATGCAGATGGAGGTTGTGTTTAACCTCGAAAGGCAGAATGGTAGCCTTATGTAATGCGGAAATGCAGATGGAGATAGCGTTTAGTCTCGGAAGGCATAATGGTAGCCTTATGCAATGCAAATGGAGACAACGTTTAGTCTCGGAAGGCATAATGGTAGCCTTATGCAAGAAATAAAGTAGCAAACGGTAACAGAGCTTTCATAGCTGATAGTGGATTGCGATATTGTGACTGCTGGGAACGTGGTGACACATGGAACGTCACCAATATTCATGGATGGCAAATGTGAGTGAGTGCGACAATTTTGAGAGTTGTATTCCTGAATGATGTTTGTCTCGTGAGTGTATTGTATGTATGGTGCTTTCGTAATCCAAGTTCCTGCATCCAAAGAAAAATTGTGAGTTTTGTAAAGGGGGAAGGTTAGTTCGTATCCCCACTGGCTCCGCTTGACTTTCTCGACTTTGATCTGGTGATACTATATGTATCATTGGGGTAGTGTTGCTAAACAAGGCAATTTCAGTTATAAACATGCATGATTTGTAAAAATATAACATAGGTATATAATTAAGATAGTTTTTAGATGAACCGACGACTGTGACGTAGTTCGAGACATTACAACCTCTCTTGCTAGAGAATTTTGAGGGACCTCCTCAAAATTCTGCTGTAGTTTGATGGGTTGACGTTTTTGACTGATGCTCGTGCGGCGATCGGCTGAAATTACTTGGGAATTTTGAGGGTTCTCCTTAAAATTCTGTCCCAGTTTCCAATTTCAGGGGGGAAATGAAAATTTTATTGAGTTTTGACCAAACCCATAGGGATACCTACGTATCCCCTCTTAAACGGGAATCAGGTCAGGCGTAGTTCAATTTACATCATATAAGGGAACATAAAGATTACACATAGTAACGCTTGACTACATCTGAGTTGATAGGTTTCGGACAGTCTTCTTCGTCCATTTCTGCAAGTATGAGGGCTCCTCCTGTCAGAACCTGATGAACCATGTATGGATCCTGCCAGTTGGGAGAGAATTTCCCTTTGTCTTCATCTTGATGCAGAAAAATATTCTTTAACACCAGCTGCCCTGGTGTGAACAGTCTCGGCTTGACTCTTTTGTTGAAGGCTCTGGACATTCTATTCTGATAGAGTTCACCACGGCAAACTGCGTTCATTCTCTTTCCATCTATAAGGGCTAGTTGCTCATAACAACTTTTCACCCATTCTGCGTCGTCGAGCTCAGCTTCCTGTATGATCCTTAAGGAGGGAATTTCTACTTCGGTAGGAATGATGGCTTCTGTACCATAAACCAGCATATAGGAGGTTGTCCCGGTTGATGTGCGGACTGTGGTGCGATACCCCAATAAAGAAAATGATAACTTCTCGTGCCACTGTTTATGCTTCTCTACCATTTTCCTCAATATCTTCTTGATATTCTTGTTAGCGGCTTCTACAGCTCCATTTATCTGAGGCCTGTAGGTTGTAGAATTCTTGTGTTTGATCTTGAAAGTTCCACACATAACTTTCATCATGTCACTATTGAGGTTGGAGCCATTATCAGTAATGATTGACTCTGGAATACCGAATCGACAAACAATGCAGTCGCGGACAAAAGTCTGCCACGACTTTCTTAGTCACTGTTCTATTCGATCAGGCACTCGCCATCTATTTTCATTGTTCAAATCTTTGACAACGTTGGAAGTTGTGGGCTCGATTGGTCTAATAACATCCATTCCCCAAGCGGCGAACGACCATGGTAAGCTTGTTGCATTAAGCTCGTTTGGCGGTGGCAATTCTTGAATAGCTTTGACTTTTGACGGATCTAGTTCTATTCCTCTACGACTCACAATAAACCCAAGCAATTTCCCAGCGTGAACCCAAAATGCACATTTTACGGGGTTCAGTTTTAGGTTGTACCTTCGTAGTCTATTGAAGAACTTCCTTAAATTTTCCATGTGATTAGTGGCTCTCTTGGACTTTATGATGACATCATCTACATATACTTCAATCTCCTTGTGTATCATATCATGGAAAATGGTAGTCATGGCCCTCATGTAGGTGGCCCCTGCATTTTTCAACCCAAACAGCATCATCTTGTAACAATACATTCCCCACAGCGTAATTAAAGCCATTTTCTCAGCATCTTCTTCATCCATCTAGATCTGATGATAACTAACGAAACAATCTACAAATGATTGCAACTCATGCTTGGCGCAATTGTCGATCAAGATGTGTATGTTTGGCAAAGGGAAGTCGTCTTTTGGACTAGCCTAATTGAGATCCTAGTAGTCGACATAGACTCTGACCTTCCCTTTCTTCTTTGGTACAGGCACGATGTTGGCTAAACAAGTCGGGTATTCTACTACCCTGAGAACCTTAGCTTTGACCTGCTTAGTGACTTCTTCCTTGATATTCAGACTCATATCAGGCTTGAACTTTCTGAGCTTTTGCTTTACCGGCGGACATGTTGGATCGGTTGGCAGTTTATGAGCCACAATAAACGTACTCAGACCAGTCATGTCATCATACGACCAGGCGAATATGTCCTCATATTCCTTTAGAAATTCTGTGTATTCTTTCTTTTCTGATGGCGATAGGTGAACGCTGATTCGTGTTTCCTTGGCATTTTCTGCTTCTCCCAAGTTAACAATTTCGGTCTCGTCCAGGTTGGACTTGGGTCTGTTCTTAATGTTCTCAACTTCTCTTATAATTTTGTCAGGTATGTCATCCTTCTTTGAATCAATGTCCATTTGTTGCGTTGTCTCATTGCATGGCACAATCATTGGTTCATCAAGATAAGTAATAGTAATGTTGTATATGTAAAGTAATAAGAGAAAACGATAGCAATAAGTATTGATTCATAAGAAAAATCAAAAATGCTTTTGATGAATTGAATAATTTTTTTGAACATCGAAGATCTTATTGCGGGAATTGAAAATGCGAAAAGAAAATCACTCAGTAAATAAAATAGTGAATGATGCTTGTTTTAGCCTTGCTACCTCGAAGCTCGTCAGGCTTTGGTTATCCTGATGGTCCAATTATTGAGGCATGCTCCTCTGCTTACAGCCTGTATGGAAGGGCCTTCCTCCCCCTCCTCCTCGACAATAACACAACAGCCCATATCATTGTCTTCTAGGAACAAGTTCTTAACCACTGCCAGGGCTTCCTCCTCATCAGACCCATACATAATATCGGCCGGTTGGAAAGTCTGCTCCAAATGTGGTATTGGCTGCTCCAACGGATAGTAGGGATTGCGCCTTGGTGGTGACCAGCTATTGAATTCCTCCCATGTGTATCCATATCCTAAACCGAAGGTAGTGCCATGTTTCTTGAGTTTTATGAGTTTAGAGATTCCTTGAAGGTTCTTACCAAGACCTTTGTTCTTGCCTTTAATGGGACTAAGAAGAGAAGTGGGAGGAGGGCCCCTGGATCTCTTGGAATAGGATGATGTTGCTAGAGTGCACGAACCAACCTTTCGAGAGGGGAATAATAAAAACAAAAACAAAGAATAAAACAAAAGGTAACAGAGTTAGTGAGGATTATAGGAAGTAGTGCAATATTTATACACATAATGCGGGAATGTAAATCGTGTCCTAATTTGGGGACCTCTTTGTGCACGAGGTAGGCCTAACGACAAATTGATTTGGAGAACTTAGAATGCTGAATGCCTCATTTTATTGATAGAAAATAAGACGAATCCCAAATCGACACTAAATAACTAGGAAATAAATGTCACTACTGGCCATTGGCCTTATTACATTTTATAAAGCGAAAAAAAAACCCCTATCTACTTGGTCCCAGAAGGACCTTCCCCAGATTCGTCATCTCAGCTTTTCCAACTCACGAAGTCCCAGCAATAGGTAGGCTCTGGCTAGATGTCCTCCTTCATTTCCTTCAACATTTTGGCAGTCTTCGACCTTCTTGAGAAACTTCCTTTCCAATTCCACTATGCCCCGCTCCAAGTATCCCAGTCGCTTGTTTGCACTGACAGCCATGTCCTTCCACTCCTCAATTAACTTCTGGTTGGCTTCTTGTATCTCACGATGCTCGCTTTTGCACTCCCGAATCCTCTTGCGCAGTTGGTTGTATTTGACCTGTGCCTTGGCCCTTTCATCTATGATCCTGTGGCTCCTAGCGAACCCTGGTTGGCCTAGACCATCGTGATTATCTTCCAACAAGCCTAAATAGAAGGGAGCACAACCAGCATGGTATCTGTCTGGCTCGATGGTATCTCTCCCCATGACGATCTTGCAGTGCCACATATGCTGAGCTTGGCACTTATAAGGACTATCATCAGCCTGAAAGTCAGCCCAGAAATGACTCATCTTATCGACCCTGGGTATAACCTTCTTCCTACCAGCTTGCCTCATAACCTGGAGAGGGACATAAGGGTATGTTCCTCATAGACCGATTAGTAATAGGAAAGGTGCATCTCTGGATTGGGCAAGGAATTCCTCAGTCGGAAACCACTCGAACATCCATTGTACCTGGTCCTCAGTTAGATTCTCAAATAACTCTACCCATCCTTAGGCATCTTCTGGCTGGGCGAACATATTAGGCATGTAATTCATTCACTTCGGATGATGGAAAAAGATATGATCATCCTAGTCTCTTCACGGATCTCTTATCGGTATTCACCCCTTTGGAGATGCTCCATGAGCCAGAGCTGAAGTAGCAAATTGTAGCCTTCGAAGTGTTTGGCTCCCTGTTGACACTTATCTAGGGCTCGGTATATTTCCGCAATGATCATGGCCACAATGCTGAATGGTTGTCCACCAATTCCCTCCATTAAGGTCCTAGTTACCATAGCCTGCCTAGTAAATTCTTGCTTTCTTCAAGGGAAACACGATTAACCCGAGGAAACAATACATGAATACAAACACCCTTCGGCGAATATGCCCTAATAATGTGATGGCAAACTCGTCAGGATAGGTATGGTAGGATTTGATGTGCTCGTACCTCTCATGCAAATAATCAAAAGGGATGTAGGATTCTTTCAAACATGTCAGTTCTGGGTTCTTCTTCAAACCCATCATTTTGAGGAAGCCCATGCCCTTGCAGTTCTCAGGCATTAACAAACCCGGAGTTTCCCATGCTATCCCGGCCAATCCTCTTATCTCTTCTAGCAAGGGTGTCATCTCAATGTCCCCAAAGAGGAATACAACCCTCTCACAGTCCCGAAACAAAGTAGCAACTTCTATGATCCTGTTGTTGGGTTGAATCTCCGGAAGAGAAGGTAGATTGCCCAGATATTTCCGGACAAGAGTTTGATCACTAAAGTGAAGGTTCTCCCACCAGCTTAGCAATTTTGGGTGGATGTTGGTGACTATGCCGAATCTGGGGATTTCGTGCCTCATATTTCTACAAGACAAAGAAGGTTAGGCCCTTACCCCTACCAGACTCGACTATTTAATAACAACAATCGGCATAAAGCATTTAGTTCTTCGAATAAATTCAAAGAACGTGGTGATGTCTGTTTGGGTTTAGGGAAACCTAGTGGACTTTGGACAAGGCTTATCTTAAAGAGTCATTATGCGGACCAACATAACAGACTCGGCTAGGTTTGACCATGATGCATGCACAATTTAGACAGAGTAAGGTTTCTATGGGGTTTTAGACTGGTACCCTTGAGCGGACAACTCAAGGGGGAAAGGCACGGAACCGTCGACTGCACTGTTGATCGACTAGTTTTACCGCAAATATGCCTTTTCCAAATTTAGGGGGTAATAATATAGGAAGAGAGCAACCACTCATTATAAGCATTGCTATGGTATTTGTTTGGGCACGAGTGGGATATGATGTTGATCATGATTATGCAATAATTAAAAGAATGTTGGCATGTATTTGCATGTTAAGAAAGCAGTAAATACAGCAGTTTCATAATTTGAAGCAGTAATAAAAAGACGAAACAAAAAGAGAAGTCAGTTTTGCAATTGAAAAGGGAATTGAATGCTTAAAGAAATTAAACAAGTAATTGCACATAAAGGAGCATAATTCACAATGATAGATTGAAATGGTAAAAGCCTAAAAATCCCCAGCAGAGTCGCCATAGTGTAAGGGCTTGAAGTTATCCCAAAAGAAAGGTGTTAGGCACCCCTCAGGATCCACTAGTATGGTTCCCGGCTAGATAGTTATTGTGAATTTAGCAAATATACAAGTACAAGATCAAATATTAGGGGATTTAAACACATAAAAAAGAAAGAACAATTAAAAGAAGAGCAAAGAAAAAGAGTTTGCAAATAAAAGGAAATAGGATCCTAGGATTATATTTAATATGGATCACGTCAATACAATACCCGGTAATCACTCCTCAAAAGAGGGCTTACACGTGGCATTAGTGCACCGGTCATCATATCCATATCTACCCTCCCCCCCCCCCCGTTAATGTCCGTTAATGTATTAAAGCGCGGAATGGTCTCGATTACTATTGCGTGCTATTACCCGTCACATTCCCGGAGGCACTCGAGACTACTAGTCCTAAAGGGTCGAATATTAGGCTGATTGGTTTCAAAGGATAAAAATCTAAGGCGACAAACAAAAAACATATACTGCATGTTAGGGAAGCATATAAACAGATAAAGTCTCAAATATACCTCCTTGAACCAAAGCACATAACTAGCATGACTTGCACATACTTTTTAGGTCTGACTAAAATACTAAAGACGAGGGGAGTTTGATTATTGAAGCAGATTTGTTTAATACATAACTCAGATAAGAAGTCCGGATCAGGCCTGCCTACTGGTTGTAACAATTAACAAAGGCAGACTCAATTTTATAGTCATTACTCTAAGGCTTGCCTAAGTATTTAGACGGGGTCCTATAGGCATGATATCTACTTAATTCAGAAGGTAGTGAAACAGTGATAACTCAAAGCGAATTGTTTGAAATCCTATAGGCATGCTTGCTAAATCTTGTTAAAATAAGGGAATCAAATTATTAAAAAAAGTTTCAGAATGGACGAATTTTAAATTAGACTAGTTTCAGTTTCTGCAGATGACAGTATCCACTGTCGCTGATTTTTACTCCTTTGAACATGGTATCTAGGATTACTGATATTAGACCCTTGTAGACGTAATTGCCGATTTTAAACCTTTGCATACATAGTATCTGAATAATGTCAAACCCCTATAGGCGTAATATCTAGTAGACAATGGCAACAGGCGGGTTTTCACCTGGGATTTCCTATAAGCATGACTTCTATTCATTATGCAGATTTTAACAGGCGACTGGGTTATAGCCAATTGGGCCCTAAAAAATATGATATCTAAACGGTGACAAACATGCAGAATTTTAGATAATTCCTATAGGCAGGTTATCTAGATGTGAAGTTGAACAAATAGGTCTTATAGATATGGTTTCTAAATGTGATGTGAATATGCAGAATTAAAAGCAGTCCTATAGGCATGTTTTCCACCCTTGAGCATGCATAATTACCTAACCCTTTTCACTAGCCAGCCCCAAATGTTCATTACAAATTATTACAAACCAGGAATACTGAATCACATTAGAAAAGTACAAAGAAAAGTTACAACCAGAGGAAGCCTGATTCTTGACTTCCTCTCTGAGTTATGGAGTAAACCACCTCAAAATGCCATTGATCCAAAGCCTTCTCAGACTTGAGTGTGTCAGAGCTCCCTAAGGGCCTCAATAGGACACCGGGTAGTGCTCACACCTATTTACATAACCAAAATGGAGATGAGTGCAGTGTGGAAATGCCAACCCTCATGTGTCCAAGTTCAGAGGGAGCTCATGGGTCCCAAGGCATGGCTCACAAGAGGGGGGCAGAACATAAGTCTAAGAAGAGTGTGAGAGTGCAGAAACAGAGTTCTAAGAGCTAAGGGAATAAAGGAGAGGGAAAGGGTGATGGGAGACAGCCATTAACATTTCAGGGAGTCAATAACTTCACACAAAGGGGATAGGGGATTGGGAATCCATTGCAAGGAGCTTATACACTTAGGCATGGGTTAACTTTGGGCATGTATAGCAATAAGAAGTGCTGACATGTCTGTAAATCAACCAGAACACACAACATATAAGAGAAACATGGATGTTATGATCCTAAGAGGATCAAGTTTGGGTCATGCATAGCAATTTCAAATGTTGTCATGCGCCAAACCAACCACAAGTACTAAACACATTGGGGTAGGGATTTAGAATTCACAGGTCATGATACATTGATTCAAAACAGGAGAAAGGAAATTACAGCATGCTAAACAATGGTAGTGGGCTAAATACAAACAGTAGGTAGACAAGAATGCAAGAAACAGTAAATAAGCATATTGTTGTTGGTGGAGAAAACATAATTAGAACATACCAGTAAGAAATGCAAATGCAAAAAAATAAGCAAGTTTCCCCACAACCTAGCCTTGGCTTTCAGCCGGCTAAGTAAGGCAGCAATATAGTAGTAATGGAGAAAAGTGGGATTTAGTGGAGTGTGTGTTTGAACTCAAGTGCTTATGCCTTGTGTTCGTGTTTTTTCAAAGAAAAGAAGTACAAGGTATTTATAGTTTTTTGAAAACGAGTAAGAGAGGGTAATAAGCTACAAACATGGAAACAATCATGATTCAGAATCAATTATACAAGTGATTGCCTTTAATTAAGGGATCACTTTGCTTAACGGGTAGTGACAGGTTCAAAAATAAGGAAAGAAATCAATTTATAAGCAGGCTGACAGTTGCCATAAAAGAAGTAGTAAAACATTAAGTTGGCCATCAAGTCTAGGTACAGAGATACACTAATTTTGGAAAGAATTCAGCAAGGCAAAACAGGAAAAGAAAATCAATTAACCCTAATAGGCGAGTGAAATCAGAATTTCACAAAGGAAAAGTTTGAAATCAGTCACAAATTGAAGGTCAATCAAAGAAGGAAACTTAGCATATAAATAGGGTACATAAACACTATACATGCAAGGCCAAGCCTACTGGAAGAAGGAAATAGCATACAATAATAGCACAAAATTCAGTGGATAGCAACATTCGAAACATGATAGCCCAGTAGGTCAAGTTGTGAAGAAAACATAGAATATCAAAGCATGTGAAGATCTCACAGTAGCAGGTGAAGAAAACCGCTCTTGAAAATTAGGGTTTCGAGCATAATCGATTTTTAGAGATTATAGAAAACTAGAGTCAAAAGAATCACACAGAGAAATAAGGGATTTTGAGATAAAGAACATCAAAATCGAGTTATGCACTCAAACGAACAGCCTCATACCCAAAACCATTGGATTTTCAACAATAGAAGAGTTTTTAAAAGAGGATAAACAGACAAATCAGACAGAAACTCAGGCAAACAAACATTCGTCTAATAAACAGTCATAAGAAATTAGGGATTTTAACATACAAACTCAAATAGAAGAAAGATATAGGGAAACACAGCAGAACATGTCAAAAATCAGAGAAAAGTTTTGAAATAAACTAACAAGAACCCTAATCGGAAAAGATAAGGGGTTTTGAAGGTAGAGTTTTCAAAGAAACTTCGAGAAAAATGCTTAGCAGTTCAGAGCAAACATAGATCTGAAACAGATCTAAAAGAAATCGAAAGAACCTTAGAGGTTAGGGTTTTAGAAGAACCCCAAGTGATGAGAAAGGCTTTGAAAATCATCGATCTAAGCAGGAGAGTCAAGAGTCTGACTCGAATAGCCATGGCTAACCGGAGAACAGTCATGAACTGAAATCGAACAGGGTCTGGACCAAGCTCTTTCAAGATCTAGCCTTGAGACCATAAGAATCGAACACGTAGAAGCCATTGGGGGTTTATACAGGTCTCCGATGACCTTGGAAGCCATAGATTTGGGAGGTATTAGGGTTAGGTTAGGTGGTGGCGGCAAGGGTTCATGAGGGATTGCAGAGAGAGTTGAGAGGAAATAGGATTCAAGGGCGGTGTTTGGTGTTAAATGAGGTGGGGTAAGGGGTCGTTTGAGGTTAAAAATGGATAGGGGCGATATTGGTCGTTGATCTAACTGATCAACGGCCAGGATTGAAAGGGTTAGGTAGGGGACCTAGGTTGGGTTATTTAGATTGAGTCGAGGGTCGGGTTGAAATTGAAATTGGGGGCCTGTTTTGGGTTATAATTGAAACTCAATTGGGGCTATAATTGCAATAGACACTTTTTTCTTTTAATTTTATATAAAATAGTAAATTAATTTCTGGAAATAAATTGAAGGTACCAAAATTATTTGTAATGCATAATTATCAATTTAAAATACTTGACTTAATTTTTTATAAATATTAACGCAATTAAATATAAAAGAGGCTAATATTGCAATTATATGCAATTTAGCTTTAAAAATACTAAATAAATTTGTAAAAATATACAAAAATTATTTTGACTATATTTTAGTATAAATATGAGAATCCAATAAATGAATCACCAAGATTGATAACTTTGGGAATTATTATTGTGTTTTTTTACGAATAAAACAGAGGAATAAATTAGTTAAAAATTCTTTAAAATTTAAGAAAATTAATAAAACATTGGGACATACTTATATATGCATATATATGATATTTGGAAAGTATTTCCCATATAAAAAATATACAGGAAATAATTGGATATCAACAACAATAATATAAAGCATGAACAATAAGAAACGGAGTCACATTAGTTATAGTATACGACTCACGGGCATGCTTGACACCAACGTATAGATACTCGTCACCATGCCTATACGGCGTACTCAACAACTAACTCGTAGCAAATAAGACACAACTCCTAATCCCTCAAGCTAAGGTTAGACCAAACACTTATCTCAATGCCACGAACACAATTCAAGCCTCAACTACCGCTTTACCTCTTGTTTCCACCACCAATTCGCTTGTATCTAGCCACAATTTACTTAGCTATATCAATAAATGCTAAATGAATCAATTCTAATGCATAAAAATAAGTTTTCCAATGATTTTTCCAAAAAGTCAAAAATCGACCTCGGGCTCACATGGTCAAAACCTGAGGTTCGAGCCAAAACCCGATTACCCATTCACTCACGAACTCAAATATATAATTTTTTTTAAATGAGACCTCAAATCGAGGTCCAAATCCCCAAAATTTAAAAATCCTAAGTTCTTCCCACAACACCCAATTTCCCACATGAAACCCTTGATTTTGGATTGAAATCATGTGAGAAGATGTTATAGATTAAAGAAAATGAGTTATAAATGACTTACAATTGGTTTGGAGATGAACTTTTCGTTAGAAAATCGCTCAAAAGTGTTTAGGTTTTGAGAAGGTTTGAAAAATGGATGAAAATGCGTCTAAGTCCCAATTAACTGGTCTCTGATTTCGCCATTTCGACCAGGGTTCACAATTGTGAACCCCTTCAGGACCTGCTATCTTCACATTTGCAAAGAATATGTCGCATTTGCGACTTTGGCCTTTTTCGCATTTGCAATGAATTTGTGGCATTTGTGATCAAAGCCTACCCAGGCCATCTTCGCATTGCGATAAAGCTTCGCATTTGCGAGCTCCCATATGCGAGCCAGGCTTTGCAATTATGAAGCCTGCAGTCCTGCAACATACCAACAATTTCCGAAGTCAAATTTCACTCCGTGGCCTATCCAAAACTCACTCGAGCCCTCGAAGCTCCAAACCAAACATACACGCAAGTCCAAAAACATCATACGGACTTGCTCGTGGGATCAAATCATCAAAATGACATCAATAACTATGAATTTAGCATCAAAATCAAAAAAAAAATCTCATGAACTCTTAAGTTCCATTTTTATCAATCGATGGTCCGATTCACATCATATCAAGTCCGTTTCTTACCAAATTTTACAGGCTCAACTCAAATCCCATATAAGACCTATACTGGGGGAACCAAAATGCGAGCCTGATACCATCAAATTCAAACATATTTAAATTTCTAAAAACTCTTATAATTTAAGTTAAACAATTTCTTCAAAAATTCATTTCTCGGGCTTGGGACCTCGGAATTCATTTCCGAGCATAGGCCCAAGTCCGATATTTTCCTATGGACCCTCCGGGACTGTCAAATTTTTGGTTCGGGTCCGTTTACCCAAAATATCGACCGAAGTCAACTTAAATTTATTTTAAAAGCAAAATCTATCATTTGTTTACAGATTTTCACATAATGGCTTTCCGGATACATGCCTCGATTGCGCATGCAAATCGAGGTGAGACAAAAAGATGTTTTTAAGGCCTCGAAACACAGCATCAACTTGTAAAACAAGTGATGACCTTTTGGGTCATCACACTAAGACACAAACTATCTAACTACATATGATTGTCTACTTACCTCTAATAGAGTGTACACTGTATAAAGGACGGGACAGGCCATGTTATACCCATATGTACACAAAAGTATCGTTCCAAAACTCAATAGCAGTTGCGGATCAAATGGAGCACACCAACTCTCGTTGAGCAAGGATCCTAAAAAAAGGGATCGTCAGCCTGTCTATCTGCAGCTGCGGGCATGAAACGCAGACCCCCAGGCAATAGGAGCGTCAGTACAAATAATGTACCAAGTATGTAAGGCATTAAAATCAGTATATAAAAGACATGAAAGAAACATGGAGTAAAGGACTCAACCTGTAAGTCTGAATAGCTCTGGGAATCATCAAACATTTATAATGTCATGGATAGCGTATAAATGTCATGTCATTCATAGGTATATGTGTAAATAACATCATCAAGCCTCTGAGGGCATTCCATCATATCATCTCAGCATCTATGGGCGAAATCATAAATGTATACCAGTTGATCAGGTGGTGGTGCGTATAGAACGCCATATCCTTTCCCCATACCCCATATACATATACTATACGTGTATATAACGTCATCTAGTCATGGGTCAATATACATGTATAAATGGATGCAATGTATAATGAAGTAAGTCAATAAGATCTCTCAAAACGTCATGGGACCCATCAACAAACGATATGATAGTAGGACATATGGGGAATCCAGAGCATAGGCAACCCTAGTACTTCTAAGAATAGAATCATTTGTGAAAGTTGTGTGCTTGCTCGTTTCATTGTAACATATGAATCATGCCAGAAGGAAAGGAGGGATAGCTTTAATATAACTATAGTCGTTAATACAACTGCACAACAAGCTTATGATAACTAGCACGCCAACCCTATAACAAAGAAATATATGTACGACTTAGATGGCACTAGTGTATTACGTAATTCAAACGATTAGCCAATTCGGAACTCGATTCTAAAATAAAATGGGTAGCATTTCGCCTGATTTTACTGCTCCCTCAAGCCTACTATAGGCGAGATACAAACACAATACAATTAGCAGCTCAAAACCAACCGAATTACAATTTAGAACCTTTAATACAACAAAAACCCCAAATATACCATAACACATCCAATCAACAACTTATTAATTAGCCTGAAAATATAACGATGAGCGACCAACCTACTACCCTACCACATCGGGCGTTTCTCCATGCCTTTTTATCCTTCCAAACACCATCAATCAGTAGCAAAATAGGCCAGCACAAATGGACTACAAAACAGTCCACTAAAAGTAGAAAAAAATCTAACTCACGCCTTCTAATCACCATCCCGTGAGTTCTAACTATTAGGATACTAATTTATCAACCTTCCTTGATATTTAAAAACTTAAGTACAGAAGTTACATGTTTTTTAACTATAAAGTATCTTGCAAAAATCGAACTACAAAGAGAAAAGAGAGACAGTATAATATAATAATACTTACGTCGTAGGGATTGTTCTGATGTTATCGCTTCTCGATTTCGTACCTTAGATGTTAGTATTCTTTGAAACCCTTCGGAGAGCTTAAGTATAGGGTTTTATGGTATTCTTTGGTCAGGCTCTATATAAAAGTGAAGAAAGTGACGAGCTAAAACCTATATATAAACTTTTGTAAAGTCAAAGAGGTGCTAGCTTGGCTCCATAGCATTGGCCTATCTTCGGACGCTTATACCTCTTTATGCGGATGTCGTATGAACGAACGGTTAAGTGAGTTAGAAATTAAATTCCAAGTCCTTCAATTTGGTAGATAATATGTCCCAAAAAGACCTCATATAGCACATGAAATTTATTTCTCAAAAAGCTCTGTACAAGGCAAATCCTTAGTCGGTTTTCCGCAACATAAATCCGATTTTTTCCAAACATTATATTTTCTATCCAAACATCATATATAGTTATATTATGACTATAAACTCATTAAAATCATTATTACAAATTCTTATATTCATTATGCTTCACATTGGGACACACATGATGTAACAACTAATATAATATGGAGTGCGCGATCTCGCTAAACACTAAATACATGACAAGTATATGCAAATAAGAACTTATGGCAAGAAAAAACAGAATGCTTCCATAATTTAAAAGTCAAAATTATTCTCATATAACCAAATATGCAAACACACAAGAATCGAAAGGTTTTATGATTACCAAAGAGACAACAACAATTGTTTTCTTGTCAGATCACGTGGGTTTACCAACCTCTTTCTCTTCAATTGATTTTTATTTTATTTTTTATTATCTCAAACAAATTCACCAACACCTTGAAAGAAATATTCTTACAGCAGATCTCCTAATTTACTATTTTAAAATAATGCAAGCTCATAAGACATATTACTTACTTGTCAATATCTCTTTTAAATCGATTCGAGCACCCAGATAGTAAAGCCCCATTGTCAGCGTGAAACTTTTTACGCCACCAAAATTCTATCTAGTTAGCATAAACCTAAGACAACCAAAATTCCTGACATCCAAAACCGTTTCAACGCTTATAATAAGGCAAGATGAGGCAAAACACATAGACACCAAGTGTACAGGAAGTACACAAGTTAGCGATACGTATGATGCATACTACGTAGACAATATCAAAATCTTTTCAAAACACTGAACAATACAGCTAAAAGGCCGGCTCTGATGCCACAATGTAGATTTTAAGCATATACATAGAGCCTACGCAGCGGAATACTAATAGGAACGTACCTTCAACCACGGTTGTTCGAGTAATGTGGGGAATTTCCTTTGAAACCTTTAGCAGAAAATCTAGAGAGTCTTCTAGCATGTGCCTATCCTAGAATACCAAAATGATGGAGTCACAGACGTATTTATAGGTGGGTTAGAGACTCTTAGGAAAATACTTTACCCCTAGGGACTTCTCCATAAATAATAATTGTTCTAGGAACTCCTAATAAATATTGTTTCTTTCCATCAAAGAAACTACCATATAAGCATAACTACATAATATTATCTAATATATTATTTCCTTTGGAAGACAAAGTAAATAATTTATTACCTTATATAACGGCCATAGTAGAAGTCTCCAGAAGAGACGGTAAATTTCTAACATTGAAGACTCAACTATTTTAGATAGTACAATATATTATCAATTAATACATAGATCAGATGGTTCTTCTCTATTTTCTGTGGAATCTTTAGAGATCATTTTTTCACGACTAACAAATTGTCTAACTATAAACTCTCTAGAATTTGCTCTTGATTATTTATCATTTTCAGATCGAAAATAGATATTGATGGACACAATTGAAAATGACTATATATTTGGTAATGACAATTTCTTTTGTTATCCTATTAGGCAGTAAGTGCAACTGTGTTGAGCGGGAGGTAAGATGGCGAACATATAGCTAAAAGTGCAACAATAAGCCCGCCCTCAGATTAGCTCAACTTTCGTTACTTTTTCGTTCATCTGAAGTTACTATTTCCTAATATGAATGGAAAATGATGTAAGCTTCCACATGGAAATAAGAAAAAACTAGATGAATCAAGCTATATAATATCAAAATAATCAATGTGTAATTCATTATATCCCCTATTAACTCAAAATTACTACTAAGAATGTTCTCGCCAAACTGGCTCTCTGTATTACAGAAACTAGTATAGCACATGTGCGACGCACGAAGAATATCAATCATGTTGTGTGATTTAATTTGTTTGACCATATTATATCTTTAATTAAATTTTAGTTTTCTTTTTCTTATCCAACGACACATGACCAATAAGATACTCGGATAAAATTAGAAAAAGATCCATATGGTCATCAAATAACTTTTTAGTTTCTCACTTTTATTTATTACATATCTACTATACTTATTAATATTTTATTTGTTATTATGACGTTTTATTAGCTTGTTACTTGAATTAATATTTTTGTTAATGATCTCTATATTTTTTCCCCTTACTCCTAAAATTATTTCTTGAAACATTTTTTCCATTCTACATTTTCATTTTAATTCGTCAAAAATATTAGTTAATTTTTTCTTTATTAGTTATAAATCTACCAATTTTTAAATAATTGATATTTTTGTATTATAGGCCTAAAAAATAATTGATATTTTTGTATTATAGGCCTAAAAATTAAGTTTTACTTCTCATTTGATTTCTTATTAAATGTAACGATTCGATCGGTCATTTTGAGCATTTACACTCCTTTCAACTATTTGAGTTGAATATCTTCTTATGATTTATTATGACATGTGTGAATCATCGGATTTGGTTTTAAGGTATTTCAGAGTCATTTTGGAAGAATAAAATTCAAAGTTTAAAGCTTAAGTTTAAAGGTTGACAGGATGTTGACTTATGCATAAATGACCCCGGAATAAAATTTTGGTGATTCCAGTAGCTCCGTATGGTGATTTTAGACTCAAGAGCATGTTCGGAAAATTATTTGGAAGTCTATAGTTCAATTAGGCTTGAAATGACTAAATTGAAAATTTAAGTTTGGAAGATTGATCGGGGAGTAGACTTTTGATATCGGGATTGAAATCTGATTCTAGAAATTGGAATAGCTCTATTATGTCATTTATAACTTGTGTGCAAAATTTGGGATCAATCAGACATGATTCGATAGGTTTCGGCATCGGTTGTAGAAGTTTGAGGTTTCAAGTTCATTAAGCTTGAATTGGTGTGCAATTCATGTTTTTGTTGTTGATTGATTCGATTTGAGGGCAAAGTTTGTATGGTTTTATTAGGACTTAATGGTACCTTTGGTTGAGGTTTTGAGGACCATGGGTGTGTTCGGAGGTGAGTTTTGAGCGAGTCCGGGCATTTTGGCACCCTGATATTGTTCTGGTACTTTTGGAAGTGCGGACGCACATTTTGGAGTGCTGAGGCGAAGGAGAGGTGCGGACCGCACATAAAAGTGAGGACCGCAGCAGAAATATGCGGGCCTTAGAGGAGGAGTGTAACGACCTAATTGGTCGTTTTGCTTTCTAGAACCCCGTTTCCCTAAATAAGACTCCCCGTACTTGCTTTTACTTATTTATGACTTGTGGGGATGGTTGGCTTGGTTTCTTAAGGTTGGCTTAAAAGGCCAAGTTTGACTTCGGTCAATATTTTGAGTAAACTACCTCGGAATCCGGATTTGAAGGTTCCAACAGGTTCGTATGATAATTTTGGACTTGGGCGTATGCTCGGATCATATTTTGGGTGATGCGGGAGAGTTTTGTCGCCTAATAGTGAAAGTTGGTTCTGGAAGGTTTTTAGAAGTTCTTTAAATTTGGTTTAGAGTGGGTTTTTGTAATATCGTGGTCCAAATGGAATTCCGAGACCGGGAAAAATTCCGTAATGTCATTTAAGACTTGCACTCAAAATTTGGTGTCATTCCAAGTAGTATAAGTACATTTCGGCACATTGGAAGTAAATTGAAGAACTTGAAGTTCATAAGTTTGATTAAATTGATTTTAGGGTGTGATTTTTAGTTTTAATATTGTTCTGGGCGTTCCGAGAGTTCGAGCAAGTCCATTTTATGATTCCAAACTTGTTGGTATATTCTGGCAGAGACCCGGGGGCCCTAAGCATCAATCGGAAGAGGCTCGGACCAAGATGAAAATTTGAGCAAGAGCTGAAGCTCCAGCTGCTGTCATAACTGCAACTGCGGTTGGTCAGCCGCAGGTGCGAGCTCGCAAGTGCGGTTGGCACTTCACAGATGCGGCCCAAGGAGAGGAGCCTGGGTTCCGCAGATGCGGCTCTTTTTTTTCAGAAGCGGGGTATCTATCCGCAGGTGCAGCCCCAGCAGGCCCAGACCAACTCCGCAGAAATGGGAACGCAGGTGCGAAATTGTTGTGGCAGTGCACTTCATTAAATACGGGAGTTAGGCATTTTTCTCTCATTATTTACACATTTGGGCTATTGGGGAACTCTCAAAGAGGGGATTTCGACTTAGCATCTTGAGGTGAGTAAATTCTACAAAATGTGAGTAATCATGAGATTTGACCACGTCATTGCTAAATTAGTGAAAATTATGGGTTTAGGTGAAAACCTACGTCATTGCTAAAAATGAGATTTGACCACGAAATTTGTCATGGAATTTAGTAGAAATCATATATTTATGTTCATAAGGTTATGGGTAACAACTTCCTTTCAAAATTTCTGGAATCCGAGCATGTGGGCATGGGGGTGAATTTTAGGAATCTTGCAATTTAGGTTGGTTAATCACTTAAATGGTGGAATTATGAACTTTTGAGCGTAGATTGATTAGTTTATGTAATATTTGACTAGTTTCAAGTCGTTTGGCGTCAAATTTGGAGATTTGGGCTCATTCTTAAATTGGGAAGTAGGCTTGAGACAAGGTAAGTCTCCTTGATAACCTTGTAATAGGAAATTAACCCCATAGGTGAATTAAATACATGCTTGAACCTATTTATAGGGCTACGTATGTACGAGGTGACGAGAGTCCATACGTAGCTACTAGTATGCTATTGTTCGGGTAGTTTAGGTTCTGTATCATGCTATAATTGGAATGTTGAGCCCTTACTTGCTAAAATAATCACTTAAACCATGTTAGAAATCTATAAAGGAATTGTATGAGGTTCAACTCACTTACTTGAAGGTATGCACGAAATACTTGACTATAAATGAAAAATTTGTGTTTCTTGAAAATAAATTGTTATTTGTGAATCGTGCCGAGCGCCTCGGTAGTAAATAGATGCATCTATGATTTGCGCCGTTCGACCCTCCGGTAGTGCATATTTTAATACTATGTTGGATTGGGTCGTACAACCTCGTCAAAATTGCGAATGTTAATTATTTGAAACTCTTCGTGATCTATACTGTTTAAATGCTTTGAAATGTAAGTTGTTACATGATATGACTGAAATTGACATGTTATTTATGAAAGAATATCTTACCTCTTCCTGTTCATAAACTATCATAATTATTCATGCTTAGCGTAACACTTTAATTATATTATTGTTTGCCCTGGTAAGTGTCAAGTCGACCCCTCGTCACTACTTCTTCGAGGTTAGACTGAATACTTACGGGGTACATATTATTTATGTACCCATACTATGCTTCTGTACTTAATTGTACAGGATCTGAGGCAGGTACATCACTCACCCGCCCGGTGCGCATACTTGAGCTTGGACTGAGACTTCACGGTGAGCTTCCCCCTTTCGAGTCGTTCAGTAGCATGCCAGAGTTTCTCTTTTGTTTATGCCTGTCTATTCTATTTCAGACAGTAGGATATTCATTTGTATATCTGCTAGCTGCTCACACACTTGTGATACTAGATCTTGGAACATATTAGTAGACTTGATTTTTGGGTTGTACTTCTATGGTTATGATTTCTTCTAGTGGTTTCCGTTTTTCTTACCTAAAAAAATCCGTTATTTATCAAACGCTTTGAATTTGAGTAAAGTTAGATGTTAAGGATTGCTTAATAAAAAATGGAAATTCACTAGTTGATTAGTATTGATTTGCCTAATAATGGTGTTGGGCGCCATCACGACCTATATTGGAATTGGTGTTGTGACAAGGAGTGCGGAATGCACAATTCTACCTTCAGCCGCACTCTAGGGAGATTCTGCATATTTGCCGGTCCAACTTTGGAAGATTATATCTTTTGATCTATAAGGCATTTTGAGATTATTCAAAAACGAATGTTGTAGACCTTCATATCTAGTTTCTAGAAAGTTAAAGAAATTATCATTTAGACATATGTAGAGAAATTTATGGCCAAAATACTAAGGCCTGGTAGTGTAGTCAGCGAAAGGTGCGGCCGCATAAATTTTGTGTGATCGCATGAGCTGGGATGTGCGACCACACTTGGAATTGTGCGGACCACACATTGGGAGTTCAAAGGTGTACTATATAATCGAGGTTTAGGGTAATACTTCACATTTTGGACCTTGGGAGCTCGGTTTGTGGCGCTTTTTGTGGATTTTTCAAGAAATTCATCAGGGGTAAGTGATTCTAACTCAGATTTGGTTTATATACATGCATATATCATCATTTAATTAGCAATTTTAGATGAAAATTTTGGGAAAATTGTAGAAATTTCATAATATGAATTTTTAAGTTTTGAGCATCGAATTGGACTTGGAATTGAGTGAAACTAGTATGGTTGAACTCGTAATCGAATGAGTTGTCGGATTTTTTAAGTTTTGTCAGTTTTCGAGGTGTAGGACCGGGTGAGATTTTTTGCCGAATTTGGGATTTGATTTAGGATTCTATATTTATCATTTGTAATTTTTTCCTTGGGTTTTATCTGATATATTTGAGTTGCTTTTGGTTAGTTTTGAGTCGTTCGGAGGTCGCTACGCGCGTGATGGCATTTGTGGAGAATCGTTTGGCTTATTCGTTGTTTGCAATTGGCTTGTTTAAGATAAGTAACTATTCTAAACTTAGTGCTGAGGGTATGAAATCCCGAATTATGTGCTTTGTGATTGGTGTTGAGGTGAGGCACATGCTAGGTGACAGGCGTGTGGTTGTGCACCCTGTGAATTATGACTCTGTTGTATCCCTGGCACTGTTTATTGGCCTTATTTTGTTGATATTTGTGTTTTCACCATTTTATTAAGTAACTTAGCTCTCAATCATGCTAGATATCATGTTTAGACTTTATGCCGATACTATTGGGACCATAGTGGTTGTTCCTTGCTGCCATTTTACTTTTTTCATTGATATTTCGTACTCAATCATATTCATGCATTCATATCATATCTCAGTCTCACTTGTTTTTTATTGATACATTATATTATTGTTGTCGGGCTGTCTCCATGACATTGTGAGCCCGTATGTGAGACTGGAGAGATTGATGACTGAGTGAGGCCGAGAGACTAATTATGAGGTTATTGATAACATAGCACGTGAGTTGTCCATGCGGATTCTGATATTGATACTATAGCACTTGAGTTGTCAATGTAGCACGTGAGTTGTCCATGCAGATTCTGATATTGATACTATAGCACGTGAGTTATCTGTGTAGCACGTGAGTTATCCTAGTGGATGCTGATATTGATACTATATCATCTGAGTTGTCCATGCAACACGTGAGTTGTTTGTGCAGATTATAGTTATTGAGCTGTAGAAGCCCCTCTGGAGTCTTCACACCCTAGTGAGCGCAGTCGACTATGTATGTATATATGTGGATCGAGTTGCATGCTGCAACAAGTACTATACAGTGTTGAGTGATTGAGTGTGCTGAGTATTGAGCACGGTAAGAGATAATGTGAGTTAGTGAGGTTGAGTACCCTGAGAGTGTGAGTACAGAAGTTCATCACTGAGAGACATTGCATTTGACATACGTACTTGAGATACATGCATATGAGATGCATTTTTCTTTTGTTGCCCGGTTTTGGTAACATTCATGACTTTTACCTGTATCTTGATATGTAGGCATATGGATGTACTTTACTTATGCTATCAAAAAATGAAACATTTACCTAATGAAAAGTTTTTGCAAAAAGGTTACAGTTTTGAAACTTACTCACATTTTTGACGATTTTTGTAAAGGATTTGGGTTTTCACTGATATACTTCAAAAGCGTAACTATTTTGGAAAACTATGAAAAGGCTGAGCACTTTATCTCTGAGTTACTTCTTTATTTACTTGCTTTACACTGTTATGAACTGCTATTGGTTATTGATGTTGGACCCGACCTATGTTCCAGCTCGTCACTGCTTTCAACCTAAGGTTAGGTTTGTTACTTATTGAGTGCATGGGGTTGGTTGTACTAATACTACACTTCCTGCACATTGCGTGCAGATTTCGGATGCCGATGTTGTTGTGCATGGAAGGAGTTAGCATTGAAGGTGTACCTGCATTCCAGTTGTAGTTGCTTCTTGTTCATGATAGCCTTAGATTCCTAGAACTCTGTTTATGTACCTTTCAAAAGATGATGTATTTACTTCACACAGTTTTTGTAAACTCTATTATTAAAAGCACATGATTCGTACTACCAGTCCTTGGAGAATGTATAAAATTAAGTTAACTTATCTATTTAATTGTTTTATTGACTTTATTGAAATTGGTTAGTTAATAGTTGACTTACCCAGTGGATTTGGTTAGGTTCCATCACGACTAGTACATTTTGGGTCGTGACAGATTGGTATAAGAGCTCTAGGTTCATGGGTTCTACATGTCATGGGAAAGTGTCTTAAAGTCTTGCAGATCGGTATGATGAAGTCCATACCTATCTTCGAGAGGCTACACGGCATTTAGGATATGCTTCCCATATTTCTTTCCTTATCGTGTAACATTGATTTGGCTTGAAGCGTAATCCTTTGAATTCTTTTCACGCATTTGTATGCGCACATGAGCGCTCGGTATTAGCTGTGCATCGATGATTTATGATTCTAGGAATGAGGTGCGAGATGTGATTTCAGTATGCTGATGATGGGCCAGTCTGGAGGACTAGAGACCGGATTTTGACTGTAGCTTGAGCATAAAGATGTCGATTGTGCAAGCACGTGCTTTTCGACTTAGATGTCCGGTAGTGTCCCTATTTGTGGAATTTTTGGTAGGATGTCTATGTAATGAGTATGATGTGACAGCGGGAAGTATTCATATGGTTTTAATGTCACAAAAAGAGTTTGATTAAGATGTAAATTGGTGCTTGATTTGTATCTTGATTTGACGTATAATCTCGAGCTATGGGTGTCTGGAAGGATCCTTTTCATGATGTTTGGTTGAGAAGTGGAGTAGATTTTTATGTCATGCTATGAGTTTAGACTCAGGAAGATTAATGGTTGCGTAATAGTTGTGACTGTAGAAGGTTATAGGAAGATGTCAGTTTGAGGCTAAGCATGTGGGTTATCTCCTTCGATATGTCTTGAGGTTGTGTGATCCCTATGTTATTTTATTGAGAGTTCTCTTTTACCAGTGAATCATATGTAGTGCAATTTGAGTTTGGATCGCTTGTGAAAGTTGTCTTTACTATTACGATGATGAATGCGAGTTTTACAAATGATTTGAGGTATCATATGGTTTGTGTTACATGACCTTAGGAAAGATTTAGTTGAATCCTATTACGGTGTTATGCTAGTATAGGGGTGGCTATTGTAGGTTATCAGATGCCTTATTCCTTGGCTTTTTGCCATGTGGGATTGTCTGCTATCGACAAGCTTATTGCACTATTATGTGTTGTATTGGTTTCTATTCGAGGTATACTGGTGAATCAATTAAGGCTTACAGAGGTTGAGATCGAGGATGACTCGAGTAAAGGAAATTTTGATAAGGGTTGTGTTATGCTTTATGGGTATTTGAGAAACATTGGATGATTGAGTTGTTATTTGTAAAGGATGTAGCGTGCATGAGGTATGGATTCACTTGGTTGCTTAGAAAAGTGGATTACTTCCTCGGGTTTTATTGTGCTAATGGGGAACAGTTCATTCGGTTTGTTTGATCAGTTTAATAGAGATCTGAGTAGAGTGGAAGACTCTCAATAATGGTTCAAATGGATGCAAGATTTAAATGAGGCAATTGGGAATTTCGCGGATTTATACATGGCTAGAATCGGAGGGTTACATTGGATGGTGTCGAGACTTGTGACATTTCTATATCCTTATGGATTCTACATTTCAGTATCAACAAGGAAAAATGAACAACTTTAAATTCACAGAAGGTCTCTTTAGAGTGGGTATCTCGGTAGTGGTACTTTTCGGGTGCTTAAGAGAGCATTCAGCGGTTTTTGAGCCTTAGGGCTGTGTGATTTTATGCTAGGGTCTCGTGTGGTGAGTCTTGGTTCAGGATTTTGGTATTATGGCGAGGAGAGGCATCAATTTGAAGTTAATTCAGAAGGGACTCGGAGAAATAGGGCAAATTATTAGTAGGTTAGATCAACATGGTAACAATATGATCGGTTCTTTAGGTGCCTATGATGTGGCTAGTCTTTACAGGTGATTCATGGCAATGCACTTAGGTTTTTGGTGGCCTGTGTAGCTTGGTTGAATTAGAGAAATTTTGTTTTGATGGCTTAATTACGTGCAAGTGGGTTTCGAAGAAATCTCAATAGTTCCTACCACAGTTCGAGGAGTATATTTCCTACTTGCGTGAGGAGTATGTGGTGTATAATGATTTTCTCCCGGATGAAATCAAATGGAAGGTCCTGGGCTATTTGAGTATGTAGCTGCTTGTGACTCGGAGTGGATTATGAACTACTCATATTTTTAATATGATGGCATGGTATGTGTAGTGTGTTATGCATGATGGAGATTTGCATGAGCCAGGTTACATTTCAATTTTGAAAGGGAGATCATAAAAGTCTTAGGCAACATGGACTGTTCAGATGAATAGGTAAATGATATTACTATTGACGTGGCTTGATAATAGTGTACACTTCAGGAGGGGCAATCTGTTTTGATTTATGGATACTTCATTGGTATTACGGCACTCTCCTAGTTGATCGACTGCTGATATTCAAATTTTTCTATATGAAACGGAAATTTTTTAGAAGTATTCCTCGTGGGATGATCGTGTATGAGAGATGTGTTAGATATTCGGGTGGCAGAGTTGGGATCAGATATGGTGATTCATGTGTGCTATGGAATTGGAGACTAGGAGTTCTCATAAGTAGATTGTTCGTGGGTGTGGACTATGAAAATGTGGCCAAAGCTAGTCAGAGGATGGTATGTGTTATGGTTAGGTCGTTGTGGATCTTTCAGAGAGTTATTTATCTAATTGTTGTTGTCTAGAGCTAATTTGGGGGGTCCTATGGTAGGCCCAATTAGGGTGTATATTCTATACCGTGCCGGATTGGTTGGCTCCATACTGCTATTGTTAAGGGAATGCCATTCGATTGTTGTTGGGCTTATTCCTATACTAAAATAATCAATGAGTTACTCTTCTATGCTACGAGGAATTGTAGTTCGTTAGTTATATGCACATATGGTGCGGTTCTACTGAGGCCTTATGGAGGAATTTGAGCTAGAATAGTATTGGGTATTGCTTGGTTGATAGCGTATTGGTTATGCTCTTTCGGGTTTTATGTGGCGTTGTGTCACTTGCTTCTCCGTAGTTATGGTAATGCACTTTGGGAACTTGATATCGAATTTCAAGTGGTTATGGATTTTGAGTAGGGTGGCTTGAGGTATATATAATGGACCAGTGTTTGGATGGGGACACGCATTGTAGCGGAGTTATATTGAGATATGATCCTTTGTGTTAGATTTGTGTGTTTTGTTTCTGTGGTGTGTGATGGGTTCCTAGCATTGCATTGTGGTGGAGCCTGTTGAGTTTGCGGAATGGTTCTCTTGTTTGAATCATTTTCCATGTTTGTGTACATTTGGATTGTTGCTTATTGGTGCACAGATTGCACGAGTTGTAGCCTTAGATTTTATTGATGTGTCATGTTACTAGAGTGGTCGTGTTGGGTGAGATGGAGTCACTGGACCTAGAATGAATACTATCGGAATTAATTATAGTATGGTTGGAAGGATAATATCGAAGGTCGACCAAGATATTGGCTATAGTTCTTGTCAAAAGAGAGGGAGATCCATGACTTGTTGATCTGACGAATGCTTTTGAGTTTCTGCATGTTTCACTCATCATTGGAAGTATATGAAGGTGTTGGAACGGGGCTTTGTTTGATAAGAGGTTTATTACTTCCATTGAGTTATTTTGAGTAGCTACGGTGATTGGAAATTATCGCTATGAGTATTTGATTTTTGCGGTATATCATGTGATTACATCTTGGGTTATGATGAAGACTTGATATAGCTTGTACAAACTTACACAGTGTGTAGATGCGAGGTTCTAATCTTATAGTAAATTTCGGATGTTAAAAATTGAATTCTAAGGCTTATGGGCTAGGTTAAATTATGAAATTTCAGTTATATTATGTTATAAGAACTATATGGGATAGGGTGACGTAGGATCACCTCCTGGTATGCGCATGGTAAGGTAACGCCGCAGTTTGATAGCTTTGAGAATAACTCTGGACACGTTCGAGGACGAACGTATGTTTAAGTAGGGGAGGATGTAATGACTCGATTGGTCATTTTGGGCATTTACGCTCCTTTCAACTATTTGAAGTCTTCAATATCTTCTTATGATTTATTATAACTTGTGTGAATCGTTGGATTTGGTTTTCAGGTATTTCGGAGTTAGTTCGGAAGAATGAAATTCAAAGTTTAAAGCTTAAGTTTAAAGGTTGACGGGATATTGGCTTATGTGTAAATGACCCCAAAATAGAATTTCGATGATTCCAATAGCTTCGTGTGGTGATTTTGGACTCAGGAGCGTTTTCGGAAAATTATTTGGAAGTCTGTAGTTCAATTAGGTTTGAAATGGCTAAAACGGAAATTTAAGTTTGGAAGTTTCATCGGGTAGTTGACTTTTGATATAGGGATCAAAATCCGATTCTGGAAATTGGAATAGCTCCATTATGTCATTTATGACTTGTCTGCAAAATTTGGGGTCAATCAGACGTTATTTGATAGGTTTCGACATCGGTTGTAGAAGTTTGAGGTTTCAAGTTTATTATGCTTGAATTGGTGTGCGATTCATGTTTTTGTTGTTGATTGATGTGAGTTGAGGGCTTGACTAAGTTTTTATGGTGTTTGTAGGACTTGATGGTACCTTTGGTTGAGGTCTCGAGGGGCCTCGGGTGTGTTCGAAGGTGAGTTTTGAGCGAGTCCGGGCATTTTGGCACTCTTATATTGTTCTGGTACTTTTGGAAGTGTGGACCGCACATTTTGGAGTGCTAAGGCAAAGGAGAGGTGAGGACCACACATAAAAGTGGAGACCGAAGTAGAAATATACGGACCTCAAAGGAGGAGTGCGGCCGCACTCCAGGGAGATTCTACAGATTCGTCGGTCTGATTTTGGAAGTTTATATCTTTTGATCCACAAGGAATTTTGAAATGATTTGAAAAGACATATTGTAGCCGTCTCTAGTTTCCAAAAAAGGTAAAGAAGTCATCATTTGGACATCTGTAGATAAAGTGATGGCCAAATTACTAAGGCCTGGCAGTGCAGTCACCGATAGGTGCCACCGCACAATTTTTGTGCGACCGCAAGAGCTGGGATGTGCGGCCGCACTTGGATTTTTGCAGACCCCACATTGGGAGTTCAGAAGTGTACTATATAAATGAGGTTTTGGGTATTATTTCACATTTTGGACCTTGAGAACTCGGTTTGTGGCGATTTTTCATGTGTTTTTCAAGAAATTCATCGGGGTAAGTGATTCTAACTCAGATGTGGTTAATATACATGAGTATATCATTGTTTTCATCATTTAATTAGTATTTTGAGATTTAAATCTATAGAACTTTCATACTATGATTTTTTGAGTTTCGAACATCGAATTGGAGTCAGAATTGAGTGAAACTAGTATGGTTGGACTCGTAAACGAATGGGTTGTTGAATTTTGTGAGTTTTATCGGTTTCCGAGCTGCGAGACCGGGTGAGATTTTTTGCCGGATTTGGGATCTGATTTTGGATTCGATCTTTATCATTTGTAATTGTTTCCTTGGGATTTATCTAATGTAATTGAGTTGCTTTTTGTTTGTTTTGAGTCGTTCGGAGGTCTCTATGTGCGTGATGGCATTTTTGAGTATCGCTTGGCTTGCTCATCGTTTGAAATTGTCTTGTTTGAGATAAGTAACTCTTCTAAACTTAGTTTTGAGGGTATGAAACCCCGAATTATGTGTTATGTGATTGGTGTTAAGGTGACGCACATGCTAGGTGATGGGCGTGTTGGCATGTATCCTGTGAATTTTGACTCTGTTGTTTCCATGGCACTTATTAGTGACCCTATTTTGTTGATATCTGTGTTTTCACCATGTGATTAAGTAACTAAGTTGTCAATCATGCTAGATATCAAGTTTAGGCTTAATGCCGATACTGTTGGAACCCATAGTGGTTGTTCCTTGCTGCCATTTCACTGATTTTATTGATATTTCGTACTTAGTCATATGTATGTATGCATATCATATCTCAATGTAACGACCCGACTGGTCGTTTTGAGCTTTTGCACTTTGCTCGCCAGTTCTCAGGCATGACTGGCCCCGTGTGATATATTATGACTTATGTAAATCGTTGGATTTGGTTTTCAGGGTAATCAGAATGAATTGGGAAGAACAATTCTCAATTTAAAGCTTAAAATTGGAAACGTTTGACCAAAATTTGACTTGTTAGTAGATGACCTCGGATTGGAATTTTCATGATTTTGTTGGCACCGTTAGGTGATTTGGGACTTAATAGCGTGGTCGGAATGTGTGTTGGAGGTCCGTGGAAGGTTTAGGCTTGAATTGGCGAAATTGAAATTTTGGCATTTTCCGGTTGATAGGTAAGATTTTGATATAGGGGTCAGAATAGAATTCCGGAAGTTGGAATAGGTCTGTTGTGTCATTTTTGATACGTGTGCAGAGTTTTAGGTCATTCGGACGAGGTTTGGTATATTTCGTGATCGAAAGCGGAATTTGGAAGTTCTTGAAATTATTAGGCTTGAATGCGATGTGATTTTGGTGTTTTGATGTTGTGTTGAGCATTTTGAAGGTTAGAAAAAGTTTGAATGAGGTTATGGGATATGTTTCTATGTTTGGTCGAGGTCCCGAGGGCCTCGGAAGAGTTTCGGGTGGTTAAACGGATAAAATACTTGTTTTCAAAGTTGCAGGTTTTTGGACCTTCGCGTTCGCGATGGATGTCCCGTGTTCGCGAAGGGTTGGGATGTGAGGCAGTGGAGTTGGCCTTCGCGTTCGCAGAGGTGGTCCCTTGTTCGCAAATGGTTGAGGTCTATGGTCATCGCGTTCACGAAGGTTGTGCCACGTTCGCATGGAGGAAGTGGAATAGTTGGGACCCCAATGCATTTGTTCTACGCGTTCGCGTAGTAGGGGTCGCGTTCGCGAGAGGTTTCTCATGTTCGCGTAGGAGGAATTCCGGTCAGTGAAGCTATGTGCTTCGCGAACGCGAGGGAAATGCCGCGCTCGTTATGAAGAAATATCTGGGCAGACAGTTTGTATATTAAAATCGAGAGTTTAAGTCCAATATCATAAAAGCCGTTGGAGAGCTCGGGAGAAGGTGAAATTTGAAGGGAGTTTCAGTGGAGCAATTGGGGTAAGTATTCTTTACTCATATTTCGTTTAATTCCATGATTTAGTCTTGAATTTTATCATTTAATTCGAGAAATTGGAGTGGAAATTGGGAAAAAATGGAAGAAAAGTTTGAGAATTATTTTGGGGATTTGAATGGGCAATTTAGGTCGGATTTTAATGAATATGATATGGGTAGACTCGTGAGAGGATGGGGATTCTATTGATGTAATTTTTATCGGATTTCGAGACGTGGGCCCGAGGGCCGGGTTTGAACAATTTCGGGATTTTTGATGCAAATTGGATATTTTCAAGTGGGTTTTGTTCCCTTAGCATATTTCAACGGTTATGTACTGATTTTGGTTTGATTTGGAGCATTCGAAGGTCGATTCGAGAGGGAAAAGGCATCGCGGGCTAGAGTTTTGACCGGATCGAGGTGAGTAATAATTGTAAATGTTGTCCTGAGGGTATGAAACCCCAGGTTGCACATCGTTGTGCTATATTGAGGTGACGCACATGCTAGACGACGAGCGTGGGGCCGTGCACTATTGGGGATTGTGACTTAGTCCGTCCCGAATGACTGTTTTACCGCGTATTTGACTAAAAACTATTTGTCATCATGATGTTTTGGGCTGGATGCCATATTTGGGCCTTGTGCCAACTATTTCGAATAATAAAGTTTCAATCTTTACAAAAATATAAAAATCGACCCAAAAGTCGACTCCCGGGCCCGCACCTCGGAACCCATCAAATTTTACAAAAATCCGATCACCCATTCCAAAATGAGTTCAACCATACAAAATTTATCCAATTCCGATACCATTTGGTCCCTCAAATCATGATTTTTCACTTTGAATTTTTTCTTCAAAAGCCAACTCTTTCCCCAACCCAAAACACAATTTAAATGATAAAAATGAAGACATATTAATGGAATATATTTACTCTAGTTGAAGAGAACTTACCCAATGGAATTTCGTGAAAAACCCAAGAAAAATCGCCAAGAACCGAGCTCTAGAAGACAAAATGTGATGAAAATGGTGAAACCCTCGATTTTGGGATATATTCTCTCTGCCCAGGTTTTTATGCATCGCGAACTCGTAGAGAGGGTCGCGTTCGCGAAGAAGAAAATTTAAGGCTGCCCAGGTTGCTCATCGCGAACGCGATGATGAGCTCGCCTACGCAAAGAAGAAAAATGCAAGGCTTCGCGAATGCGAAGGGAAGGTCGCAAACGCGAAGGAGGAAAATGCATGGCTTCGCGAACGCGAAGAGAAGGACGCGAACACGAAGAAGGATTTCGAGGTGGTCAGCACAAGGCATCGCGAACGCGAGAGGCTGTTCGCGATCGTGAAGAAGGATATCAGAAGCAGCAAAACAGCAGTTCAAAAAATGGGAAAAAAATACCCGTAGCCCACCCGGAACACACCCGAGGCATCCAGGACCCCATCTAAACTCACAAACAAGTCACATAACCAAACACGGACACGGTCGAGGTATGAAATCACATCAAACAACGCTGAAGCGACGAATCACACCATGAATCGAACTATGAACTTCCAATTCTTCCATATTCGAAAACTTGTGCCGAAACCGATTAAATCAACCCGGAATGATGCCAAATTTTTCAGACAAGTCCAAAATGATATGACGGAGCTTCTCCAACTCTCGGAATCACATTACAACCCCAATATCACAAAAGTCAACTACGGGTGAAACTTCTCCATTTTTCAAACTTCAACTCTTCCAACTTTCGCTGAAATGCCTCAATTTAACCTATGGACCTCCAAATCTGAATCCGGATGCACGCCTAAGTCCAAAATAACTATACGAATATGTTGGAATCATCAAAATTTCATTCCAGGGCCGTTTACTCAAAAGTCCAATTTCCAGTCAAATTCTCACCGTTCAAACTTCCAAGACTAGATTCCTTCTTCCAATCTGACTCTGAATCATCCATTAACTAAATTCAACCATCCATGCAAGTCGATGCTCATATTATGAAGCTGTTCAAGACCGTATACCGCCGAACGGAGCTTAAATTCTCATAATGACCGCCCGGGACGTTACATCATCCCCCTCTTAAAACCAACGTTCGTCCTCGAACGTGCCAAGATTCGCCTCGAGTCCTCAAGTCACTGAATACACACTTCCAACATACACCCGCGGGTGATCCCACGTCACCCCAATCCACATAAGCCTGACGAAACCATCTCAACTGAAATTTAGCCTTTCTAACAATGCCAATAAGCCTTAGAACCAGAATTTTCATCTTCCATCCATTTTCAAAAGACCCGATTCTAAATCCATACCCGATATCTGTCTCAACTAGCTGCATCAATTAATACCAACGCCCATATAGTACACCCTTACAACACGACACATCACATATAGGCCCACAGTAATATTTCTGATAATAATATTCGCCCGGAATCAAATTTAGCACCGGCCATAAGTCTCATATCCCATAGGAACCTGTTTCAAACCCCCACCACACTGGAGATCATACAATAACCATGAAAGCCACATAACTAAACATCCGAATCACCAAATCTCAGCTAATACCAATGGGCACACACCCACAAGCTGAAAACACAGAACGAAAATGACTGAATATGGGAAGGGAAACATATAAGGGAACTACCAAACAAGCCATACAAGCACAAATTTTCTATCAACACTAATCTACAAAACAATCTAACAAGAAAAAATTAAGGCATATAAAAGAATCACAAGGCTCTCATACTGACATAACTCCCATCGCGGTACACAGCTCGGCCTCAACACATCAAAACACATGAAATCATGAGGGTCCCGCCTTCCACCCTAAATCACAAGTAGGGTACACATCAAATCAACTAAGAACACTCACTAGATCAATTTCGTCACCAAGATTACAACACGAACTAGCTCCCGCACTAGTGGAGCATAAAATCACAGCTCGTAGCCAAAGATACTAAAAAATCACATCAAACCTACCGAAATGGACAACATGAATTTTACTACTAGTCTCATAACTCCCGACAATGGCAGAAACAGATGATAGACACGGCTAGCACTCATAGAACCTCCCAATAGGGCAATCACATAAACAGAGTGCTCATCATGAAATGCACCCATAAATGGAGCAACAAGTAGGGAAACTCACCCCGATAAGCAGAACTATAATGAACTATGGATGGTGCTCCTATATAACAAACCAAAATCATACCTGAATGACATTCAGCTAGCGCGGCGGCCTCAAGCCTACTATATGACACACATCAATGAGCCAGGCCTCCCCCTCTTGGGCGCCCTGTACTCGCATGTACCTCGCTATGACACATCGGCCCGAAGTCTGTGACAATCTCTCACCATATGGCTAGTATCTCCACACTCAAAGAAACCTCTCTGCTGATGATGTTGTGGAAACTATGCGGTACGGTCACTTCGAGACCCATGAACACATGAGTCACTATGCAAAGCCTGAAGCACGAACTGAACTGGCTGACCCACAAAGCCTCTACCATGTCGCACCCTGCCTCCAAAATAAGTACCAGCTGATCTCCCGAGTCTACGAGGCCTCCTCGCCTCCTCATACTCTCTCTCCTGATCTCGTCTACCCTCTCTCTCATGGCCCCGCCTGTCCTCTCTCTCCCTAGCATGCATACCCTCTAACCTCATAGCAATGCTCACTACCTGCTGATAAAAAATATCTATCTCCAACTCACGAGCCATACTAGACCTGATGCTGGGATAAGCCCCTCAATAAACCGGCGAACCCTCTCGGGAACAGTAAAAACCAAGGTTAGGGCACGTCTAGCCAAGCTGGTGTAACGGATAGCATACTCCTAGACAGTCATAGTACCTTGGTGCAAATGCTCAAACTCTATGCGCCATGTATCCCTGAGGCTCTGAGGGACAAACTCTATCAGGAATATATCTTAAAACTGGGTCCAAGTCGGTGAAACTGCCTCATCCGGACTATCTAACTCATAGGTGCGCCACCACTCATAGGCGGCTCCTCGAAGCTGGAAGGCAGTGAAAGAAACCCCACTCGATTCCGATATACCAATGGTACGAAGAATGCGGTAACACCCTAATAAGCAAACTCACAAACAAGTCACATAACCAAACACGGACACGCTCGAGGTCTCAAATCACATCAAACAACGCCGAAGCGAGGAACACACCATGAATCGAACTATGAACTTCCAAATCTTCCATATTCGAAAACTTGTGTCGAAACCGATCAAATCAACCCGGAATGACGGAAAATTTTGCAGACAAGTCCAAAATGACATAACGGAGCTGCTCCAACTCTCGGAATCACATTCTGACCCCGATATCACAAAAGTCAACTATGAGTCAAACTTCTCCATTTTTCAAACATCAACTTTTCCAACTTTCGCCGAAATGCCTCAATTTACCCTACTAACCTCCAAATATGAATTCGGATGCGCGCCTAAATCCAAAATCACCATACGAAGCTGTTGGAATCATCAAAATTTCATTCCGGGGCCGTTTACTCAGAAGTCCAATTTTTGGTCAAATTCTCACCGTTCAAACTTCCAAGACTAGATTCCTTCTTCCAATATGACTCTGAATAATCCATTAACTGAATTCAACCATGCACGCAAGTCGATACTCATATTATGAAGTTGTTCAAGACCATACGCCACCGAACGAAGCTTAATTCTCAAAACGACCAGCCGGGTCGTTATAGTTATTAAATTTAATTATCTTTTAAAACTATGCTTTATTTCTTGATATTCTTTCATTACCTAATATTTTTAAATTTTGACTTTATCTATTAAGATTTAAGTTATGTGATATTTTAGATATGTATGATTTTTGTCATTATAACTCAAAAATGCTTTCTAATTTGAAATTCTATTACATATTATCATTTTATATCTTATACCATATTCAATATATAAAAATTATTATTTTCGTAAAAAAATAGTTAATTATATTTAAAAATTAATAATTAAATTATATAAATTTATTATTTCGTGATATGCAGTGGGATAAATTTTAGATCAAATATAAAACATTTAGAATAATAATAATAATAATAATTGTTATTATTATTATTTGTCACTACCCGGAATTCTCACCTTCGGGACCGTGATGGCGCCTATCATTTCACTTGCTAGGCAAGCCAACGTTAGAAAAATCGTTAATTCAATTATTATTCAAATTCAATGAATAAAGTCAAGTAATCCAAAATGAAATAAAATCGAGTGTGGAATAACATAAATGCCCAATATATTCTACAATGTAGATTTAGAGTCTCAACTCACTAGCTTCTACAATTTACTACAAATAAAGTATGAAAGAAATAACAAAATAAGAAAAATAGAAGGGGACTTCAAGGTCTGTGGACGCCAGTAGATCAACCTCGAGTCTCTGAATAAGAAGACCCAAGCTGCTCCAACTCACGGATAGCTAAGGCCGGTACCAAAATCTGCACAATAAGTGTTGAGTGTAGTATGAGTACAATCGAACTCATGTACTCATAAGTCTCGAGATTAACCTCGCCGAAGTAAACCCATGTACTCATAAGTCTCGAGATTAACCTCGCCGAAGTAGTGACGAGGCTATGACAAGACTCCTACATAATAAACCTATGCAAATAACAATACATGTATAAGATAGCAACAAATAAAAGCTAGACATGTAATATCATGAGGGGGACATGCTAAGGGGAATATACAAAATACGAGAATTACAGCGAAAATAATAATCAGGGCATTCAATATGCCTTTAACCAGTAAAAATGAGTAAATATAATGAATAAAATTGCACGACATCACCCTTCGTGCTTTTACTTTCAACCTCACAATAAAATGATGATACTGCACTGTTGATACCTAATTTTTCCCTCACATATTTCAAATATGCATGTATATCTTCAAAATATTATTGCATCACAAATAATTTTATAATAACTTATTATCTAATTTTTCATCATTTATATCCTTATTAACTTTTATATATTTTTATATATATTTATTTTTTTGCATCCTTAGGCTAAAATTACATATTTTGCAATAATAGCCCATATATGTGCATAATTACATTATTTATATAAAAATGACTTTTCATACTTTTATAATGTTAAGTAATTAAATTATTTTCATTCACAAGTGTTATTTTTGTTATTTATTAATTATTTTTTATAAATTATTTACTAATTTAATTGGGTATTTAAAAACTGGCCCTAAATTACTCCTATTTTCGGACCTAAAATGACCCAATACACAAGCCCAAAACCTTTACACCAACCCAGTATCTCCCGAGCCCAAACTAAACAACCCCTATTATAACCCGATTGGTACCCATTTTATACGACCCGCCCTGCTTACCTTTAATCCCAACCGTTGCTCTCTCAAGATCAATGGCTCCCATTCACCCAACCCCTTTAAATATACTAACCCCTCTAACCCTAACCCATTTTCCACTTACCTGCCGCCTTTGAATTCACCCAACATTCCCTTTTCTCTCTGTCAAACCCTAAGTGCTGTTACCTAAATCCCCTCCAATTACCCTTTGATTTTTCCAACCAGATATGGAATCCCTTGGTGATTTTCTTACTTTATCGGTCTCATCTTGATACTGGCTACTCGATTATGGTATGACCTAATAGCTTACCTAAAATAGAAAGCCGATCTCCTTCACTTTGAACCGAATCTGGATCGAACTTTCATTTTCTTTCCTTCTATGTTCATTCTTCGTCTCTTATGGTATGATTCTCATGATTCTTCATTTTGCCCTAAAGTTAGGGTTTTCAAATCTCTAATTTGAACTAGATTTGGTTAAACTTTAGTTCATTTTAATGTTATTTTTCGTCTATATTTACTTTTCTACTCATAAATCTACCTATTTTCCGTTAAATCTTTTACTTACCTAAACTAGGGTTTTAACCTTCTTTAATCGAACCAGATTTGGTTCAAATCTCCTCTTTTATTTAATAACTCTCTGCCTATGTTCTTTTGTTAAAACAAACGATCCTTTGCCTTTATTGCTCTATCAATTTGTGTTTACTTAAAATTAGGGTTTTCAGATCTTAGTCGATTCTGTTATCTTTTAAACTCCTGTCTAAGTTCATTATGTGACATTGTGCTGATTTTATGATTTGACTTTTGAATATTCTCTTGTCTACCTTATTTCACTCCACTGATTTTATGGTTTACCTAAAAATTAGGGTTTCAAAATCTTTTACTGAGATTTTAGTCTTTCCTTTCTCGTATGGTACTGATGTTTCCTTATTCTGCTCGATTTACCTTGTTCTCATTATTTCCTTACCTTAGTTGATCCTGCATTTGACTGCTGATTGATTCTGTATAATACTTACCTTAGTCTAAGTAGTACTTGCCTGATTACACGCTGTTATGTCATGCTAATTAATTGAACTCGACTTCAAATTGATTATAGATTTACTCTCATTCCTTATTTGTGTACGTCTGATTTATTCCCTTATTTGTCTACCTAATTGAACACTATTTAAACCCTCTCCCCTCTTCCTTTAAGGATAGACTCGAACTCCCATACTCTCACTAAAAAACATGGTTCTTTCAGTTTGATTCTGTGCTTATTATTTTTGATTTTGGCCGGCTGAAATCCAAGGCCAAGTTATTCTAGAACTTAACTACTGTGGCATATTTACTTGATTTCTTACTTAACTGGTATACCCTAATCCTTTGTAATTTCATTCTCTATGCTTTGCTCAACTAGCATATTTTAATTCCAAGTATGATTCTGTCGTTTTATGTGATTCTATGATCCCATCTAGTCATATGAGTGACACTGTTAGTTTAAGATTAACTAGTTTGAATAATTTGAATTCTCTTATAGGTTAGCCTAATGCCTAAATTGGTTTCATGCACCATTTGTTAATTCTACACTTGTTCTGAACTTAATATCCCTATAATACTTTTAGCGTGAAATTGGTTCATTAATCCTAACTCTGCAGATTTTCGTATGTGTCTGGCCAACTTAACTGTTTTGCCTAATTCTTTCTATTATTAAACAATAGTCGTCTTAAATGTTTCCATGCTCCCTAGTGTTGTTAAGTCTCTCTTCTAAATTAACATGTTTGAAACTATGTACTTTGCAAACTTTGTTGTTTTCTTTGTGAATGCAATCCTGTGTTTTTAACCCTATTTCTTCTGAAAGAAAACTATTTTAAAATCTCCCCCTACCACTTTTATGTACTGATTTTAGAACCCCCACTCTTAGTCCCTTAAGTTCTCAACCACTCCAGTGTGAGCGCTACTCAGGGTCCACATGAGACTCATGTGAAGCTCTGACACATGGGAGACTGGTTTTCCAATCTCTTATGAGCTATCTTCTAAATGTACGGTTCTGGTGTTAGCATTTCCCTTGGTCCCTAAGGCTCATGGGAACTTTGACACACTGGAAATATGGTTCTAAAGTGACATGGATGAATCACTATGTTGTTCCTCAAAGTTGTTATGGTTGGAAGGCCTTGCTACCAGGTTTATTTGGGCCTAATGAAGGGTCCCTATAGTGTCTCATTGGTATTGTGTAATTCATTTGCTATTCTGGTCTGTAATAACTTTGTAATAATAGATTTTGGGGATATTTAGTAAAGCCGTGGGTTTTATTATCTCTTTTTGCTAAACTGGGTAGAAATCTTGCCTATAGGATTTAGTTATGCGATCAATTCTGTTCATTTGGTAAAAAACCTGTATGAGTTCTATAATGTTCTTAGAAATCTTGCCTATAGGATTTTCATTGATGGTGTTAATTCTGTGTTTGTATATTAGAAGTCCTACCTATAGGATTGACATTAAAATGCGTACTAGAAATCGTGCTCATAGGATCTATCAATCCAACAAATGTGCATTTGCAATCATGCCTATATGACCTCGATGTTTTATTTGATCGATTTTCAGGCAATCTGCATAATTTTTGCCCATATAAAACTCGAAGAAATCATGCCTATAGGATAAAAAATTAGTATAGAAATCATGCCTACATGATTTAAATCAATTCAGCAGTAGATACCATGCTTATAAGACTAAAACCAGCTTCAAACCCAGAAATCATGCCTATAGGACTTAAGTAAGTACAGCAGCTAGAGATCATGTCTATAGGATTAAAAGGAATATAACCAATCTATGTAAGTTAAAGTCAGTGCTACACCTAGAAATCATGTCTATAGGTCTGTAATCATCAAACTCGTAGAAATCATGCCTATAGGATTCTATCAATTGATTCTGAATACAATCGCCCTTGGCAATCACTTAGGTGATATACTTGTAGGATTTAATGATTCTGGTTTTATAATTGTGATCAATTACTACCTAAAATACCCACACCATGCTGAGTAAAATTCAGTAGGCAAACAACAGGATTTAACACCCGCGTTAATAAAATTGCATCTGCACTCTATTTTCTTGTATAGACATCCTACCTACAGGATTTTAAGGTTAATGAGGTTTTCTGAATCAATTGTGTGCTTTATTGCTTATGTGTGGAGGTCAATATGAGCCTATATTTGCTTGCTATCTGAAAGTCCTAATTATTTTTGTTTGTCGCCTAGACTTTTACATTTTTGAGCAACCTAGGCTTAGTCTAGAACTATCCTAAATAGAGGTCCTAATACCTCCAGGGCCATTGGTAAGGGACGGGTAGTGCACGCGCAAGGATCGAAATAGAATCAATTAGAGCGCTTTAGGTAACAACTTAAAGATAGTAATCGGGTAGCAGGAGATGATAGTCTGTGCCCGCTGAATAATATGAGTAACACCCCGACTCGAGGGAGTTACAAAGTATTATTCATGTTTCACGGGGTGATCCTTTAGGCTAAAAAATTCAGGACCCCCCATCCCTATTAAATATTTCTATCGCTTCTTTATTAGATTAATTCATAAGTTATGTTCGGCCGAGACCCACCATTGTGGACCTCGAGGGGTACCTAACACCTTCCCCTCAAGGTAATTTCAAGCCCTTACCCGATCTCAGGTGATGTAAACTAGTAACATGAGTTATCTTCTCTAGGTACCCTAATACACCTTAATCAGTTAGGTGGCGACTCTTTCAATACCAATTCCCTACCCTCTCAAAGGGGAGTTGTCCCAGAAATGTTGAAACCCGATTTTGCGAGAAAAAAAAGAGTGCAACAGCATGAAGAATCTGCTGGGGAGATCTTTAAGCTCTTACCATAACGAACTTGTTTGTGAATTAGTCTTTAAGCATGTCTTTATTATTCCGTTAATACTTGCACACCCCTTCCCCTTCCCACTCTATGTGAATTTATTTGCCTATCTTCATTTCTCTTCCCTGTTTTATCACTTTTTACTATGGAAGTGACTTATCTCCTTTTTTTTCTTTCTTAAATGTCTTTATAATTATTAAATACCATATTTTATCATTATTCATCATGCAAATACTTGGAAACATGTTATTTTCTTTTGCATAACTGCATGCTCGACATCATATTCCACTCGTGCGTACTAATACTATAGCGGCGCTTGATGAGTGTCTGTAATCTTCCTAAAATCACCCTTTAAATTTTGAAAGGCTTATTTGTGGTAAAACTAGTCGATCAGCGATGCAGCCGACGATTCCGTGCCATTCCCTCTCAAGTTGTCTGCTTGGGGGTACCAGTCTAGACTTCTATAAAAACCTTACTCTGATAATAACTATACATGCATCATAATCAAACCTAGCGTGGGTTAATATGTTGTCCTCATAATAAGCCTATAAGGAAACCTTGTCCTAAATCCACCGGGATTTCCATAATCCCAACGGGCGCAACCACGATATGTGCATCATTTGGAGAGATAAATTCCGACATGCTAATCGTTAATGTGTTAGTAGTCGAACCCGGAGGGGGAAAGGGTCTAACTCTATTTATTTTTTTAAAAAAATAAGGCACGGAGTCCCCAGGTTTGGCATGTCCGAAGTATACCACCGTTATTGTTAGATTGGTGGTAAAACCTTTCGCCAAGCGACAAAAATCATGTGAAAAGGGTTCTTGGAAATTTACCTTCCTTATTATACATCCAACAAAACAACATACTGATCGAGGGTGCTACTATGTTCTGGGATGGAGAAAGAGCTGTATTCCATTTTGGCAATATAGAAATGACTCCTCTTTTGGAGGAAATAGAAGGATTCACTGGATTACCATAGGATAGTCCTGATTTACTAGTACCGAAAAACCGCACTACCAGGGGGTTTTTAAAAATGATGGGTATGAGAAAGAATTATGACTTGGAGTGCCTGAAGATGTCCTACATACCCTTCGACTTCCTCTATGAACGATATGGACACAACAAATCTTACCGTATCTTTCATGATGAATTCTCCATCACTTCCCTGGGTTAGACTCATCGTAGGGCTTTTGTATTCATCGTATGCTTTCTAGGTATTATAGTGTTTCCAAGCCAAGGGGATATAATTCACACTAGGTTGGCCATGGTCACCAAAGGTATAATGGAGGGAACTGAGGGACAAACCTATACTATTGTTCCAACGATTGTCGGAGACATATATCGGGCTCTAGATCGTTGCAAGAAAGGGTTCAAACATTTTGAGGGTTGTATCTTGCTGTTGCAGATTTGCTTGTTAGAAAATCTTCAGAGGGGCCAATGCCGCCAAGATTCGGAGACCATGGAACGATCACATAGATTTCCACTATCCTAAAAGAATGACCTTTATCCTATACAGATTTGCACAGCCAGAGAATGCTACAGAATGGGCACAATTTTTCAGCAATTTGATCACGGACCAGGTTCTCTAGATGTTCGAGTGGTTCCCTACTAATGAATTCATTATCAAATCCAGGGATGCTCCGCACTTGGTATTGATTGGGTTAGGGGGAATATATCCTTATGTTCCTATTAGGGTCATGAGACAAGCTGGTAGAAAATAAGTCATACCACGAGTCTCCAAAATGAGTCATTACAGAGCAAATTTTCAGGATGACGCCATTATATAAAAATGTGAGGCCCAACACATGTGACATTTGAAGATTATCCTGCAAAAGGATACCATCGAGCTAGATCGATATCACGCCGGTCATGTGTAATTCTACACATCATGTATTGAAGATAACATAGAAGGAAAGGTGAGCGAGGGATTGGTCAAGGAAACAGAGTCATAGATGAGGTTGCTGAAGCACAAGTGAAATGTGAGAGCCTGCGCAAAAAAGTCCTTGAGTCCGAAGCCAGGCATTTGGAACAACACAAGTTAGACATGGAGTCAATTAATGAGTGGAGGGAAATTGCTACATGGTCGACAGAAAGGTTGGAATATTTGGAGCAGTGTCTAATGGAACTAGAAGGGAAGATGAGGAAAAGGGTCGTAGGCTGTTAGAACGCAGAGGGCAATGAGGGAGGACACCTAGAAAGGGCGTACCTGTTGCTGGACATGCACGACCTGGGGAATCTAATTGATAGAGCCGAGAGGGTCAAATATGGGGAAGGTCCCTCTAGGACCAAGTAGATTAGCTTTATCTATTTTGAGTCATTTTGAAATTCGAATGTAATAAGGCAGATAATATTAATAACTCATTTATTTACCGTCATTTTTAGGTTTGTCTTATGTATTACATTATGAAATGAGGCATTTATCGGCATTAAATCTCTCCAAATCTACTTGTCCCTAGGCTTACCTCGGGCATAAAAAGGTTCCCCAAATTAGGACATGAATTTACATTCTCGCAATACGTGTTTAAATACTACAAATGCTTTTCAGAATCCTTACAGACTTATTTTACCTTTTTGTACTTTTCTTTATTTTGATTATTCACATTCCCTAAGGTTGGTTCGCACATACTGGCATCGTTAGCATATCATACCAGATCTAGAGGCCATCTACCACCTCCTTCTCCAAGTAATTCGAAAGGCAAGGGAAAAGCTAAGATGGATGATATGAGTGGTATCCGGAAAGAAAACGCTACACATGCTGAGAATATTGAAACTTCAGACGATCGGTGTACTTTGGCCTAGAATGATTTGATCCTACGGTTGGAACAGAAAATACTGGAATTGCAAAGAGAACTTCAGCAGGTCCACAACTTAGCAAACCTCTCCCACACCCTAAAAGTCCCAGATCTTATATAGCAAAATGCCCAAAACCCAGCACCTCTTCAAAACACGCCAAACCAACGTCTACAAAATCCTCCCGCAGCCCATCAATACGCAATACCTCCCCAAAATCCTAATCCTCCACCAGTACCCACTCCTCCGAAACACCAACATCTTCCGACTCAGTACCTGCAAACCAGTTTCCATACTCCTCAGAATACCCCACAACCTATCCCATATCCACAAAATTCAACTGATGATCATCACTACACTCCAACCCCCAGCACCCACCAAAACAATCCTATATACATGGAAACCTTACCCGACTCTACTTAGCCAATCTCATACACTCCAGAATCCGCTAAGAAGGACCTGATCATTAAGATCATGGCAGAGGAGCTCAAGAAGCTCACAAGTTGACTCCAGGGTGTTGAAGGAGGCAAAGGAATTGAGGGTCTAAATTATGAGGATCTATGCATTCAGCCAGACGTGGAACTATCGGAAGGATACAAACCTCCCAAGTTTGAGATGTTTGACGGAACGGGTAACCCGAAGGTACATTTGAGGACATATTGTGACAAGCTCGTAGGAGTTGGGAAATATGAAAGAATTCGCATGAAACTATTCATGAGGAGTCTTACTGGAGATGCCCTGTCTTGGTATATCTGTCAGTATCCCAATAAGTGGGTTAATTTTGTAAGCATGACATCAGATTTTATGGACTGATTCAGATTTAATACAGATAATGCACCGAACATCTTCTACATATAGAACCTCAAGAAGAAACCAATGGCTACTTTTCGCGAGTATGCTACTCGATGGAGGTCAGAAGCAGCAAAAGTCAGGCCGGCACTAGAGGAAGGGCAGATGAACAAATTTTTCGGCAGGGCCTAGGATCCACAATACTATGAAAGGTTATTGGTCATCGAAAATCCTAGGTTCTCCGACATCATCAAACCCGGATAAAGGATTGAAGAAGGGATCAAGAGTGGGATGGTAACAAATTTTGAGGCATTGCAGACTATGAACAAAGCATTACAGACAGGGGGTATATCAAAGAAGAAAGAAGTAGGGGCATTGATTGTGGCCCAAGGTCCAAAATCTCTACTCACATACCAAACACCTCCACCCACATGACAACCTTCACCTCCCAGATATTCGCAACCCGCTGTATCCTATCATACTTATAATACCCAGCCATCCTATTACCATTCACCTCCAACCTGTCAAAACTATCAAAAACCCAAACTCAATTGTGATCACAGACCGCCCAGACAATACACCCCTATTGTTGAACCCATTGACCAGATATATGAATGATTGAAGGGTGTCGGATATGTTACCCTCATTCCCGTTGTCGCCATGGAAAACTCCTCGCAATAGGTCAACCCAAATAAGACATATGAGTACCATTCCGGCATGAAGGGGCATACTATTGATGAGTGCCGCACTTTGAAAGATAGGATTTAAGCCCTGATTGATACGAAAGTCATACAAGCAAAGGAAGTCACACCAAATGTCCGCAACAATCCCCTCCTAGATCATAGGGGGGAAGGAGTAAATGTGATAGAAATAGATAAAGAATGGGATCTTGAAGGGTTAATTGGGCTTATTCGGGAAGGTGACGACCCTAAACCTGCAGTCACACTCACTTCTATTGTGGTACAAATACAACCACCGGTCCAAGTTGAAGTAGCCGTATCAGTCCCGTTTGAAATTGAAGTAACAACACCTTCGACTACACCTACTCCATTTGAACTAGAAGTAGCCTCACCCTTCAATGTGATGGTAGCGCCCACACCACCTTTCAATTCCAATGCCACACCCTAGGATTATGTTGCTGAAGCTAGGAGAAAAGGAAAAACAAAAATGGAAGAGTCTGGTGCTACACAAGGGATGACCAGAACTGGAAGGATCTATACACCTGAAAATTTAGGTGAAATAAGCAAAAAAGCTGCTACTAAACAACCCGTCATTGAAACTGGTCTAGATGATCTCTGGAGGAAAGTACAGGCAAGAGAATACTCTGTCGTTGATCATCTGAACAAGACTCCCGCCCAGATATCCAAATTGCCGCTGCTGCAAAATTTTAAGGTGCATAGGAATGCTCTGATGAAGGTGTTGAATGAAGCTTATATGCCTAACAACATCACTAGTGGAGAGATGGCCCACATGGTAGGGCAAGTACTGGAAAGCCACACGATCACCTTTCGCGAAGATGAACAACCACCTGAAGGATTAAGTCACAATAGGGCGTTGCACATCACGGTACAGTTTGAGGACAAATTCATCTCCAGAGTCTTAATAGTTGTGGGTTCAAGCCTCAACATTTGTCCATTGACTACTCTGAAAAGGTTGGGTAAAGATTTCCATCAGATACGAGCAGGGAGTATGAATGTGAAAGCATTTGATGGGTCTTAAAGGGCCACGATTGGGGAAATCAATGTTTGTTTACAAATGGGTCTGACTTGGTTCGGTGTTGAGTTTCAAGTATTAGACATATCTGCTACGTACAATCTTTTACTAGGATGACCTTGGATACATGCTGTTGGAGCTGTGGCTTCTACGCTACACTAGTGTGTGAAGTTTGAATGGAACCATCAGGAGGTAATCATTCACGGAGACGGATGTAATCCCATTTACACCAGTCAAATTGTCTCGGTTGTCAAGAGTAGAAAAAAGTTGGGTGAAGAAACATATCACTGCATCGAGCCTGTCAATGCAATTGAGAAAGATAAATGGTGGAGCAGCAAAATTGAAAGCATACTGGCATAGTCAGGGTACGAACTCGGCAAAGGGCTTGGGAAGACGCTCCAAGGCATTACCAAACCGATATAGTTGAAACGTCATGGCACAGTGTTTAGGCTCAGGTATCAGTATACATGGCAAGAATATGATGATTGGCCGCCCCCATGGCGTGATCCCTACTACCCTCTCGAGCAACCATTGCCACATTTGAGTCAAACCTTTCACCAGGCCGACACAATATAGAGATATGAAGAGGAGGAAGCCTTGGCTAGGCTAAGGAACCTGTTTCTAGAAGACAAAGATATGGATTGCAATGTGATAGTTGAGGAGGAGGAAGAAGGCCTTACCATTCAGACGGTGGAGGGTAGCATTTTTCAGGAACTGGACCACCACGCCATCAAGGGCCAGACGAGTCCCGGTATAGCATGGCTACTAATGCTATTTGAAAAAAAGAGTCTTATTGAGCATTTAGTTTTTAAAATATCTTCCTTTCGGTATTTTGTTTTGGAAAACATTGTTTTGAAGTCATCTAGACGATATTTTGTTTAACGTTTCAGCATTTATCAAATAATTTGATGTTTTATTATTGTTATCTTTCATATCTTTCTTCTACAGCATTACTATTTCTCACCTTAATGAACCAACGACTGTGACATGTAATTAGACAACACATCATAAGGACGGTAACTTGGAAGAAGCGGATGAGATACTTGAGAAAGCTATTAGAGAAGTTAAGAATTTTGAGAACAAACCTAAGTCCAACCTGGACGAAACCGAGGCAATCAATTTGGGAAATTCTAAAACCATCAAAGAAACTCGCATAAGTATTCACCTGTCACCGTCAAACAAGAAAGAATACACTTTCTTCCTGAAAGAATATGAAGATATTTTTGCATGGTCATATGATGACATGATCAGCCTGAGCACATCCATAGTGGCTCATAAGTTTCCTACCAATCCAATGTGTCTGTCGGTGAAGCAGAAACCCGAAAAGTTCAAACCAGACATGAGCCTAAAAATCAAGGAAGAAGTCACTAAGAATATCAAAGTCAAAGTCCTCAGGGTAGTTGAGTACCCAACCTGGTTAGCCAACATCGTACCAGTTCCGAAGAAAGATGGAAAAGCTAGGGTGTGCGTTGACTATCGAGATTTAAACAGAGCAAGTCCCAAGGATAATTTCCCACTGCTAAATATATACATTCTGATTGACAATTGTGCCAAGCATAAACTCCAATCCTTTGTAGATTTCTTCGCGGGTTATCATCAGATTTGGATGGATAATGAAGACGCAGAGAAAACAACTTTCATTACACCATGGGGGGTATATTGCTACAAAATGATTCCATTCGGTCTGAAGAATACTGGGGCCACCTATATGAGGGCCATGACGACCATCTTCCATGATATGATACACAGGGAAATAGAGGTATACGTCGATGATGTCATCATCAAATCCAAGAGGGCCACAGATCACATAGCAGACTTGAGGAAGTTCTTTGATAGGCTACGGAAGTACAATTTAAAATTGAACCCCTCAAAATGCTATTCGAGGGTTCCTACAGGAAAATTGTTGGGATTCATCATCAGCCGCCAAGGAATCGAGTTGGACCCGTCAAAAGTTAAAGTTATCCAAGAGATACCACCACCAAAGATCAAGAAGGATGTGATGAGCTTCCTGGGATGCATCAATTACATCAGTCACTTCATAGCACAGTCCACAGTTATATGTGAACCCATCTTCAAAAGGTTGAGGAAGGATGTTGAAACCAGTTGGACTGAAGATTGTCAAAGGGCTTTTGACAAAATTAAGGAATACTTGTCCACACCACCAGTCCTAGTCCCGCCAGAACCTGGGAGACCTTTGCTACTCTATTTGTTCATACTAGATGGGACTTTCGGTTGTGTTTTGGGACAACATGATGAGACAGGAAGAAAGGAGCAAGCCATATATTACTTGAGTAAGAAGTTCACACCTTATGAAGCACAATACTCTCTGCTAGAACGTACTTGTTGTGTTTTGACATAAACAACTCAAAAATTGAGGCATTACTTATGTGCCTATACCACATACCTCATATAAAGGATGGATCCTCTAAAGTACATCTTTCAGAAACCTATGCCCACCGAGAAGTTAGCCAAATAGCAAATATTGCTGAGTGAATTAGATATCATCTATGTATCTCAGAAGGCAGTCAAAGGACAAGCATTGGTAGACCATCTTGCTGAAAATACTATAAGAGGAGAGTATGAACCATTAAAAACATATTTTGCTGACGAAGAAGTGTCATTCATAGGAGAGGACATTGCTGAAGCCTACGACAGTTGGAGAATGTTTTTTGACAGAGCTGTAAACTTCAACTGAGTGTGTATTGGAGAGGTCTTGTGTAAAAGACATGTCAACATTATCCGGTATCTACAAAACATAGGTTTCCGTGCACCAACAATATGGCAGAATATGAGGCTTGTATCATGGGACTCCATTTGGCCATTGACAAAAATATACAAGAATTGCTGGTAATTATTGATTCGAATCTTCTGGTACATCAAGTTCAAGGAGAATGGGCTACGAAAAATGGTAAGATACTACCATACCTATACCACATGTAAGAACTGATAAAGAGGTTCACAAAAATAGAATTCAAACATGTTCCGAGAATCCAGAACGAGTTCGCCGACGCACTGGCTACTTTGTCTTCCATGATACAACATCCCGACAAGAATTTCACCGATCCCATCCCAGTTAGGATCCATAGATAGCCAGCTTATTATGCTCATGTTGAAGAAGAAACGGACATAAATCCATGGTTCCATGACGTCAAGGAATATTTGGCAAAATGAAACTACCCAAAGCAGGCAAATCACACTCAGAAACTCGCACTGCATAGGTTGTCCAATCATTTCTTCCAAAGCGGAGAAATTGTGTATAGGAGAACACCTGATCTAGGACTATTGAGGTGTATTGACGCCAAAGAAGCTTCCAAATTTCTCGAGGAAATACATGCTGGAACTTGTGGTCCACATATGAATGGTTTTGTTATATCCAAGAAAATACTCCGAGCTGGATATTTTTGGATTACTTTTTAAACAGATTGCATCCGGTACGTCCAGAAATGTCACCAATGTCAGATACATACAGACATGATACGAGTGCCACCGAACGAACTCAATGCAACAAGTGCACCTTGGGCTTTTACTGCCGGGGGAATGGATGTCATTGGTCCGATCACGCCTGCGCTTCAAATGGGAACAGGTTCATTTTAGTGGCCATCGATTAATTCACAAAATGGGTAGAGGTTGCATCTTAAAAAGCTGTAACCAAGAAAATCATCGCAGATTTTGTCAGGGATCGTATTGTTTGTCGATTCGGGGTTCCCGAGTCCATCATCACTGACAATGCCGCCAATCTCAATAGTGATCTGATGAAAGCCATGTGTGAAAATTTAAAAATCAAGCACAAAAATTCCATAGCATACAGGCCTCAAATGAACGGAGTCGTGGAAGCTGCCAACAAGAACGTCAAGAAGATACTAAGGAAAATGGTAGAGAATCACAAGCAATGGCACAATAAGTTACCATTCACCTTATTGGGATATCGTACCAGAATCCGCACATCAACTAGGGCAACTCCCTGTTTGCTGGTTTGCTGTACCGAAGTTGTCATTCCTACCGAGGTAGAAATTTCTTCTTTTAGGATCATACAAGAAGCCAAACTCAGGGATGCAGAATTGATAAGGAGACGATATGAGCAATTAGCCCTCATAGATGGAAAAAGGATGAATGCAGTGTGTCATGGTCAACATTATCAAAAAGAAAATGTCCATAGATTTAAACAAAAGGGTCAGACTAAGATAATTCACACCAGGGAAGCTGGTGCTGAAGCGAATCTTCCCAAATCAAGATGAAGCCAAAAGAACCCAATTGGCAAGGGGCCTACATGGTTCACAGGGTACTAACAGGAGGAGCACTCATACTTGTAGAAATGGACGGAGAAGTTTGGCCAAAACCTATCAATTCAGACGTAGTAAAGAGATACTATGTTTAGGCTATTTACATTTCTTCATTTGATGTAACTGAACTATGCTTGCCCTAATTCCCGTTTAAGAGGGAATACGTAGGTAGCCTTGTGGGTTCTGTCACATCTTAATAAAATCTTCATTCTTCCAGAACCTGAAACTGGGCAGAATTTTGAGAAGAACCCTAAAAAATCCAGAACAATTCCAGGCAACATCATCATATGTAAGACAGTTAGAAAATCAGTAAAGTAACTGGGGCAGAATTTTAAGAAGGATTCTCAAAATTTCGGAGCAGGTCCAACAAACTTCGTTACATGCAGAACGATCGAAGGATCACTTACTAAACTGGGGTAGAATTTTGAGGAGGACCCTCAAAATTCTAAAGCAAAAAAAATCGCAATGTCTCTAAAAGTGTCGCAGTCATTAGTTCATCTAATTTACTTGATATTATATGCCACTATGTTTTCTAAAATAACTATATTTCATCAAATAAGTGCATATTTTTTCGAAAATTCTATTTCTATGGCAGCCAGGTGTTACCCAGGGCAACTCAAATAGAATTTCTAGAGCAAAGCAAAGCAAAACAAGTAGACAAAGGCACAAACATGTAAGGCCCCGAAAAATCTCGCTAATTAATTTAGGATTTCGTGGTGCCAGGTAGGTTAGTTATAATATTTTATATGCTATTAACATGGGCATCAATTGAATTTGGTAAATAAGTGTGCATGTCTTATAATGTGTAATGTGGGGTCTAATGGGAGGCCTAAGTCTAAGTCAAATTGGAAAATTTCATACTAGGCTAAAATTCCAAATGAGTTCGCACAAGTCCACACTTTGGACGAGCATATCTAAATATATATAAGATTTTATGTTGTGAACAACTATGACGACCCGGCCAGTCGTCTTTATGTTATGAACAACCTATCATATGAAGCTCTTTGAGTCTAGTTTCTAACGCTTCAAACCGTTAGTCATTTGGACATTCCTACACAAAGTTATGATCAAATTACCAATGGCTGGAAAAAATGCGATCCTATGTCAAATCTGCAACCGCAAATCCTATCGCATTTCTGACTTTGTGGTAGCATTTCTGTCGCAAACTAGGACAGTGTAGCCCAGTTTTGGGCGTCGATTTTGTTATGTATTATGCAACCCATATTCTTCTTTTGCGGTCCATTCTCCGATCGCAGACCCGAATTTGGAGGCTTATTTTTCCTATTTTTATAACCCGACCCCATTTTAATATATAGTCTTTGGGGCTTCATTTGGGGTCATTTTCTACCGATTTTAGAGAGAGTTGAGAGCATATAGAGAGAGAAAGAGAGAGAAGGAGCCTAGCTTCTTAATCACCCATCTCTTGCACGAGTCTTCAAGAATCAAAGAACCCAATCACATGTTCTTCATCTAGGAGGTAAGGTTCTATACATTAGACTTTAATTTTGAGTTTGGGGTATAAGATGGGTTATTGAGGTATGATTCTTGGGTATAATAGTATTATGTATACATGCATGTACAAATTAGGTTTGTGACAAGATTGTTGAACATGAAAAAGTAAAGATTAGGTTGGGTAATGAAGGAAATCTTGTAAAAGAGCCTTGAAATCTAGATGCACAACTAATGTTAGATAAAATGCTCAAATGAGCCAAAATCAAGAATATCTTCCTAATTTGTGTTCAATTTTATTATGTCTCGAAGTAGATTGGTATTGCTAGAATTTCCGGAACGTTGTAGTAACTTAAGGGAAAACTCTTTAAGGTATGTTGCCTAAACTTTCTCTCTTAGAATCGAATTCCATAAATGTTTTTGTAAGTTCAAGTATGTATGGCTCAAAATTCCTAATTTCTATATTCCGGGTTATCCCCTTTAAATTCATAAACTTGATTATTTCGGACAAGCCTTATATCGAAAGATAAATGTTTAAAGTAGGGTTTGCTTATTAAAATGGTATGGTTTGAGTTGTATGTTAAATGAAAACTAGTATACCAATTGGGTGAGAAAAACTAGATATGCTTAATTGCTCTTATGTATACCAAATGCTTTGATTTGGTGTGTCTAGTTCTTGATAATCAATAAAGATGATTGAAAATGCATTAAATGAATTGGGGAAATAGAACGTGGATAACGTGCAAGGACTTAAGTTATATTTGTGCCTAGTGATGCCTATGAAATGAGAAAATGTGAAACAAATTATGTAATGAGCCTTGACTCAACTGTTTTAAAATCACTTCGAAAAGAGAATTGCCTAAAAGCTTTTGGTACTCAATTCATGCCAAAAAGTTGTTGTTTAAACTAATGCCTTGTCTTATAATGTATTCACTGTGATTCAAGTTCTTACATACTCCAATTTTGAAACTGTACATTGTTGTGATTGGCAAAGTATAATTCAAGAATAATTGGTGTATTGCTTATTTACGATTTTGATGTGTGTATCTACTGCTGGTTGGTATGCCCCTATCTTTGGGAAGGAAACCTTTTGTGTTTAAAGTTTCCATTGCTAATGAACTTGAGATATATGGTTTCTGGAAAACTTTGTACATTGGTCATTGGTGATGATCCTTGAAATTAAAATAAGTGACAATATGGAATATTGAATGCGGCCAACGTTCCATGAATAATGAATCTTGTGAAAGGCCCAAAGAGCCAAGAGAATATTATTAATGTGGATGGTTGAATATTCTAATAATGATTTGTACAGTGTGAAAGATTTTGGGATGAATACATTTCTATATATGTGTTATCTTTGTGTGCAATTAAACTAAAAATATTTTTGGGAGTATCATTAGCAAGACCGAGGAAAGGTGGGTCATAAGGCCCACACCTAAAACTACACATGCCGGTGTAGGGGTGGAGTGAGATTTGGGATGAAATTGATATATTGATGAAATTGTGATTATTCCTCCAAAGTGGAATGAAACTAATACCTGTGAATTGGAAAAGAAAAAGCCAACACATACGACATCTGTGGGAAGGTGGCCTAGCTGATCGGGTGGAGATTAGACTCCATGTTGCGCACATGGTGGTACTACTCTTTTGACAACTTTCTTTCGCATCATAATGTCAAACCACATTGTCGCTAATCGGGTGTGATCGAACTCCGTGCTAACAAAGACGGTGGAAATATCGGTGCTAGTGATCTCCCAACCAAATATATATATATATATATATATATACTATTTTCTTACTTGAAAATCGTTATGTTTCAATTGGTTATTTGGATATTGTTGATTGTGACTTGTTGTTACTATGTATTGTCTCTACTTATATGGACATTCTATTTTGAAAGAGGACTTTTAGCTATACATACTAGTGCTATTCGATGGCACTAACGTCCCTTTTGCTGGGGATGCTACATCTTTAAATGGACGGAGGTGGTTCCATAGCAGGCAGTGTTGGTTGTAGCTAGTGGCGTATCCTCTTTTCAGCTGACTTAGTGAGCCCCACTTCATACTGGGGTCCTGTATCATCTGTTCATCATGTACTTGTATATTGAGGTATAGCTGGAGCCTTGTTACAAGCATTTTCATATTTCTCTTCAGTTGTATTTAGAGACTCTGTAGACAGGGTGTGGGTGGTGTCGGGTATTGGAATTAAATTAGAAATATTGATATTTGGCAAAACTATATAAAACTTGTAATATTTTGAAAATTACGAACGAAGTTGCTAATAGAAACGAAATAGAAGTCGTTAATGATATATCTATAGAATTTGATTAATGGTGTACATTTCCTTTTTATTCAAAGACGAATTTGGGTAGTACGAAACCTAACAGGCTTGCTCAATCGAGTTTACTCGGTTGAGCACCGGTCACGCTCCTGGGATTTTGGGGCGTGACAAACTTGGTATCAGAGCCTAAGGCTTTAAAGTGTCCTAGATGTCTTAGAGTCGTGTCTAGTAGAGTCCTTCTTATCGGTGTGTTGTCAACCACATCTATAAGTTGGAGGCTATTTGGACATTTAGGAATTTCACCCTTCTTTGATACTCTAGATCGTGCAGTAGAACCCAAGATAGGGAGCTAATTTCCTCGCTATGTCTTACTCTCAAGATGAGTAATCTTGAAACCATAATCTACGAGTTTGAAGCAATAAGGAGGGAATGGCCCCACTATTGAATCTGAGAGAGAATGCCCAAGAGTTTGTTAGGATAATGTATCGAGCTATGGAGGGAAGAACTTGTTTCTAAGGGGAGTACCCTTGTTCCTATTAATGTCACTGCACCACCGGATCATATAGTATATCAGTTTGTTACCAATGTATGCTACATGTGTGGAGTCAGGGTGCATTAGTTAAGGCACTGCCCCACCAATATAAATTTACCAAGTAAGTCACTCCTTGCTATATCATTATGAACACCGCACGATTTCCTTTTTGTATAGTGCACCCATATTGAAGAGTTCTCATGAACATGGTCGTAATAAGATGTTGAGTCACAAAATATTGCATGTATCAACTCTTTGAACGAGACGCATTATTCGTGAATCCACTCTATCACAAATTCTCTTATTTACAAACTCTTGTGGAATTAAGTTCTATAATTATGTCCTTTAATTGAGTTATACCTCTAGTATTAACACTTTCCACTTACTTTCCTAAATTCTCAACAAGGGACTATACCTGATAAATTTCTTACAGCATCTTTTTATTTAAATGGAGAATATCTGCTCATTTGTGCCTATGCATGCTCCGTTGTAAAGTTTACCTATGTGGTGTCAAGTTCCATGTAAAGCATTCTAGTGTTATGATCCTTCTCGAGTCACTCTTTTACACACAGGTGTATATGGCTTCTATGTTCTGAACAGTCACTCTACTCTTTTTCGAGTATCATCATGAGAGCTTCTCACTGTCTAGCAACATAAGATCATACCTTAACACCTATCACATGAGTGCATTTCAATCGAAACGGTCATCATGTGCATAAAATCTCTCTGAAAATTGAGATCCTCGCATCCCCGTCATAGGAAGATCTTGTGTCGTCATCTTAGTATAACTTTCGTGTCAACTTGTGACATCTCATAGTAAGTAGCTCACTTTGTTCCTAGTATTGTGGTTTCCCGTGGAATGGTCGTGTATTGCAGTTGGGAGTTAATATAGCAGAAGCATGTCCAGCTCATAACAAATGTTTATTTTCTCTTTACACCTCCACAACATGTGTTAATTGTGTTCCTTAGTTAGTGAATTCATTGTGCTAGTTTCCCAACACTTGTTTGTTAACCATGAGAGAACATATCTTTCTATATGTCATTGTAACACTTCCCTTCTCATAAGGACCCTTAATAGGCTCTCCGTCAAGACCAAGCACACCTTTGGAGGTTATCGTAGCACAACACTTGTTTCTCATGTTTTTTTGTCTTTCATTAGTATTTGGGTATTTTTCAAGTCAAAATCCATTGAGAACTCATTATGAACACCTACAAACCTTCCATGATTATTTTATACTATCTCATTGGGTTCCGTTGTCCTTACACATTGGACTTCTAGAATCATTAACTATGCTATTGTCATGTGCGGGGAGTTTTTCTATCCTTGGCATTCCACCTCCTTGGGTGGATAGAAGTTCTAGTTGTCTTTCTCCTTGGAGCATTATGTTAACCATTAGAACCCCTCTAACCAATACATGATTTCATCCCAATATTAAGATGTCCTAGCTACGTGGTTTCACTCGTGAAAGGTTGAGATTAGATGCTTTCGGATTTTTGCACATATTTGGAAGACAAGTTGTCGTATATTTAGTTCTCTCATTTAGGTTCAATTATCGGGAAGGGTTATGTTGTTTGAAATATTATAATCTCATAAGTGTTCAATTCCTTTTTATCCTCATGGGCTCATGACATAGATTCCTTGTGTCAGTTAATGTTGAGAGTGTAATTCAACTTCATGTATTCTGAAACCCATATCGCATTCAAGGTGCCAGAGCATTCTTATTCTTGATAAACGGATTTTCCCTACACTCTAGGAGATGACTAGGTCATGTACTTGAATATTCCTCCTTAATGATTCCTATTGCCAATGTACAAGTTACCCTTATGCCTCATTTGTCTAATAATTGATGTCGTCACAATGATTAACCATGTTAGTATTGTTAGTAGTAATATTTGTGTCTCTTATCATATAACCTCGTGAAATATTCTACTAAGCACATTAATGGGTTCCTGAATAATTCTAGCCCGATTTTGAACTCTGTTGCTCCTCATTATATTAAATCTTTTGGGTACTGAACGTGCAAACATGTCAAAGAGGGAGCATCCCCATGTGATCATATATCTGTTGAAGGTCATCAAGGGTTTAGTGTGAGTGTTCACCTAGAGATTTAGAGTTTTGAAGGGTGAACAGGTTATTCTCAACATTTTCCCCTGAAGATGTTATGTGAGTTGATAAAGAAGGTTGCATAAGCGTATTCCACATTAGGTTCCACTAGGAGTATGAAGTTTCCCCATAGTTGTTCCCCATGTATTTTGTGTTTTCACATATCTATGTCTAAGAAGGTAGTTGGAGATCCTTTGTATATCATTCTGGTGGAAATTACTAAAGGTGGAGATAATGAATAGTTGGCCAATGAAGGGTATCTATTTGTCATTCTTGTTATATAAGATTGGAGGTTGGTATTGTTTCCGTAAATGTGTTATGGCAAAGCTTATAAGTCGAGGAGGCCACCTTGAAGGCCTAAAGTGTCGTGGAAAGAAAATATTTTCGCTTGATTGTATAACAATTGGTTTTGATTTGAAAGGTATCATATATGTGTTGTGATTTAAAAATGCGCAGTCCATGTTCAGGTATCATTATGATAATGTAGTGCTTGTAATTGTGAGATTAGTATTGTTGATATATACATTGTGGTGCTTTGTCTCGTTGTGGATGAGTTGTTAGGATGTTTTGGTGGTTCTCTGGCAGGTAGATAGGCCTAGTTACAAATGAGATGCTATCAAAATTTCTGAAAAATTTGGGAGTTAGTCAAAATTTAGGGACATGTGATAGGTTAGAAAAGAGATATACTGTGTTAAGCATTTAGGGAAGACCCTACTCCTCATTCGGGGATGAATGATTCTAATGGGGCGAACCTGTAAGGCCCCAAAAATTTTCGCTAAGTAATTTAGGATTTCGTGGTGCCACGTAGGTTAATTATATTATTTTATGTGCTATTAACATAATGGGCATCAATTGGATTTGGTAAATAAGTGTATGTCTTATGATGTGTAATGTGGGGTGTAATGGGGGGCCTAAGTCTAAGTAAAATTGGAAAATTTTATACTAGGCTAAAATTCCAAATGAGTTTGCACAAGTTCACACTTTGGACGAACATATCTATATATATAAGGTTTTGTATGGTGAATAACCTATCAAATGAAATTTATTCGAGTCTAGTTTCTAACGCTTTAAACCGTTCATCATTTGGACATTCCTACACAAAGTTATGATCAAATTACCAAAGGTTGGAAAAATGTGATCCTGTGTTGAATCTGCGATCGCAAATATGTCGCATTTTTGACTCTGCAGTCGCAGATCTGTTATAGATTGGGCCAGTGTTGCCCAGTTTAGGGAAACTATTTCGCGATGCATTCTGCGGCCCATATTCTTGTTTTGCAGTCCATTGTGCGATCGCAGACCCGAATTCGGAGGCTTATTTTCCCTATTTTATAACCTGACCACATTTTAATATATAGTCTTTGGGGCTTCATTTCAGGTCATTTTCTACTGATGTTAGAGAGAGTTGAGAGCATATAGAGAGAGAAAAAGAGAGAAGAAACCTTGCTTCATAATCACCCATCTCTTACTCAAATCTTCAAGAATCAAAGAACTCAATCACATGTTCTTCATCTCGGAGGTAAGGTTCTACATATTAGACATTAATTTTGAGTTTGGGGTATAATATGGGTTATTGAGGTATGATTCTTGGGTGTAATAGTATTATGTATACATGCATGTAAAAATTAGGTTTGTGAGAAGATTGTTGAACATGAATAAGTAAAGATTAGGTTGGGTAATGAAGGAAATCTTGTAAAAGATCCTTGAAATAAAGATGCACAACTACTGTTAGATAAAATGCTCAAATGAAACGAAATAATGAATATTTTCCTAATTTTTGTTCAAATTTGTTATGTCTCGATGTAGATTGGGATTGCTAGAATTTCCGGACATTGTAGTAACTTAAGGAAAAGCTCTTTAAGATATGTTGGCTAAACTTTCTCTCTTAGAATCGAATTCCATAAATGTTTTCGTAAGTTCAAGTATGGTTGGCTCAAAATTCCTAATTTCTATATTCCGGGTTATCCCCTATAAATTCATAAACTTGATTATTCCGTACGAGCCTTATATCAAAAGATAAATGTTTAAAGTAGGGTTTGCTTATTAAAATGGTATGGTTTGAGTTGTATGTTAAATGAAATCTAGTATACCAATTGGGTGAGAAAAACTCGATATGCTTAATTGCCCTTATGTGTACCAAATTCTTTGATTGAGTGTGTCTAGTTGTTGATAATCTATAAAGATGATTGAAAGTGCATTAAACGAATTGGGGAAATAGAATGTGGATAACGTGCCAAGGACTTATGTTATATTTGTTCCTAGTGTTGCCTATGAAATGAGAAAATGTGAAACTGATTATGAAATGAGCCTCGACTCAACTGTTTTAAAATGACTTCGAAAATAGAATTGCCTAAAAGCTTTTGGTACTCAATTCATGCCAATAAGTTGTTGTTTAAACTAATGCCTTGTCTTATAATGTATTCAATGTGATTCGAGTTCTTACATACTCCCGTTTTGAAACTGTACATTGTTGTGATTGGGAAAGAGTAATTCAAGAATAATTGGTGTATTGCTTGTTTATGATTTTGATGTGTGTATCTATTGCTAGTTGGTATGCCCCAATCTCTGGCAAGGAAACCTTTTGTGTTTAAAGTTTCCATTGCTAATGAACTTGAGGTATATGATTTCTGGAATACTTTGTACATTGGTAATTGGTGATGATCCTTGAAATTAAAAGAAGTGAAAGTATGGAATATAGAATGCGGCCAACGTGCCATGAATAATGAATCTTGTGAAAGGCCCAAAGAGCCAAGAGAATATTATTAATGTGGATGGTTGAAAATTCTAATAAAGATTTGTACAATGTGAAAGATTCTGGGATGAATACATTTCTTTATATGTGTTGTCTTTGTGTGCAATTAAACTAAAAAATGTTTTTGGGAGTATCATTAGCAAGGCCGAGGATGGTTGGGTCATAAGGCCCACACCTGAAACTACATGTGCCGTTGTAGGGGTGGAGTGTGATTTGGGATGAAATTGAAATATTAGTGAAATTGTGATTATTCCCCCAAAGTGGGATGAAACTAATACCTGTGAATTGGAAAATAAAAAGCCAACCCACACGACATATGTGTGAAGGCGGCCTAGCTGATCGGGTGGAGATCAAACTCTATGTTGCGCACATGGTGGTACTACTCTTGTGACAACTTTCTTTCGCATCATAATGTCAAACCACATTGTCTGTGGGGAGATGGCCTAGCCGATAGGGTGTGATCAGACTCCATGCTAACAAAGATGGTGGAAATATCGGTGCTAGTGATCTCCCAACCATATACATATATATATACTATTTTCTTACTTTGAAAATCATTATGTTTCAATTAGTAATTTGGATATTATTGATTGTGACTTGCTGTTACTATGTGTTGTCTCGGCTTATATGGACATTCTATTCTGAAAGAGGACTTCTAGCTATACATACTAGTGCTATTCGACGTCACTAACGTCTCTTTTGCTAGGGGCGCTACATCTTTAAATGGATGTAGGTGGTTCTATAGCAGGAAGTGTTGGTCACAGCTAGTGGCGTATCCTCTTTTCAGCCGACTTCGTGAGCCCCACTTCATACCGGGGTCCTGTATCATCTGTTGATCATGTACTTGTATATTAATGTATAGTCGGAGCCTTGTTACCGTCATTTTCATGTTTCTCTTCAGTTGTATTAAGAGGCTCCGTAGACAGGTTGTGGGTGGTGTCGGGTATTAGAATTAAATTAGAAATATTGATTTCTGGAAATGTTGTATAAAACATATAATATTTTGGAAATTACAAACGATGTTGCTAATGGAAACCAAATAGAAGTCGTTAATGATATATCTATAGAATTTGATTAATGGTGTACATTTCCTTTTTATTCAAATATAAATTTAGGCAGTATGAAACCTAACAGACTTGCTCAATCGGGTTTACTCGGTTGAACGCCGGTCGCGCTCCTTGGATTTTGGGGCGTGACAGAACCAACCTCCCCTGCAAAACTCATGATTTTTCTTTGGATGAAGGAACGAGAATAACCACAAGTACGTGCGCCCTAAAATCATTACCTTCTTAACTACTGGACCGCCAAGCGCAAACACATGTCCAGCTAAGAAATATTCTGCTCCTATTTGCTATTTGTCCATTGCATGATACTAAGATTTATCTCATATCTTGCATGAGGCTAAGCCCAGCCTCCCTATTTGCATAAGGCTAAGCATTGCCTTCTCTTTGCATGAGACTAAGCCCTGTCTCAAATTTTGCATGACGCTAAGCCCTGCCTCCCTATTTGCATAAGGCAAAGCGTTGCCTTCTCTTTGCATTAGACTAAGCCCTGTATCAAATCTTGCATGAGGCTAAGCCCTGCCTTGCTATTTGCATAAGGGTAAGCATCGCCTTCTCTTTGCATGAGACTAAGCCATGTCTGATATCTTTCATGAGGCTAAGCCTTGTCTCCCTATTTGCATTAGACTAAGCCTTGTCTCAAATTTTGCATGAGGCTAAGCCCTGCCTCCCAATTTGCATAAGGTTAATCATTGCCTTCTCTTTGCATGAGACTAAGCCTTGTCTCAAATTTTGCATGAGGCTAAGCCCTGCCTCCCAATTTGCATAAGGCTAAGCATTGCCTTTTCTTTGCATGAGACTAAGCCTTGTCTCATATTTTGCACGAGGCTAAGCCTGCTTCCTTATTTGCATAAGGCTAAACATTGCCTTCTCTTTGCATGAGACTAAGCCCTGTCTCAAATCTTGCACGAAGCTAAGCCTTGACTCTATATTTGCATAAGACTAAGCATTGCCTTCTCTTTGCATGAGACTAAGCCCTATCTCAAATCTTGCATGAGGCTAAGCCCTGCCTCCCTATTTGTATAAGGCTAAGAATTGGCTTCTCTTTGCATGCGACTAAACCCTGTCTCAAATCTCACATCAGGCTAAACCCCGCCTCTCTATTTGCATAAGGCTAAGCGTTGCCTTCTCTTTGCATAAGACTAAGCCCTGTCTCAAATCTTGCATGAGGCTAACTTCTGCCTCTTCATTTGCATAACATTTGCCTTGTCTCTACATGAGACTAAGCCTTGTCTCCTCTCGCTGCGTAAGGCTAAGCTCTGCCTTTCCTTGTCTAATGCCAAAAGCTACTCTACTTGAAATCTAGTACTATTTTATGTTTTCCGGAACTAAGCTCTTTCCCAATCATGTACAAGACTAAGATTTGTCTTTTTTTTTCTCATATGCATCACCATGTCTCTGTCCGAAGGCGTCATAGTTCTTAGGCATCATCCTTATAGCCTAAAGATACCATGCCATGGTCTGAGGATCTGTCAATATTGCACATCATTATTCAAAGGCATCATGGTTCGGAGGCACCATTCTCGTGGCCAAGAACGTCATTCCATGGCCTGCGAATCTTTCTTCACATGATTCATGGCCTAGGACGTCATGGTCTAAGGACGTCATCCACACTGTCCAAAGACAACCTTGATGGTCCAAAGGAAATTTGCATCATGTTTAAATTCTCGCAGTAACCCACATATATTTGTATGCATCGTGTTTTATGTTTTGTAGGTAATTCAGAAGTTAACGGTTCTTCAAAACGGAGCAACCTTCGCTCCGGTTTCTGCTTATACCATTTACACCCTGCCATTATTTAAAACGTAACCGACTCCCATCAATTACCCGCCTTTACTCTATTAACGTTTAGATATCTGCCCTGTGATACATCTGTTACGCTTCAGATTCACGTTCATAACTTTGCATAAATCCATCCGATACTATCCTTCCCAAAAATACTCCTTCAAAAAACATACGACTATTCCTATAACAATTCCACCGGTTTCACTCACCATTTGGTCCAGAACTACACACCGCCCGATTTCTGTAAAACCAGGGATATGTAGGTAGCTCAAAGACCAGGGTGCGGCCTATATTTTTCAAAACAACCCATTCGGTCAAAATCGGCCATCATTTCTTTACCTGACAACTCTTTCATCCCTCCCGAGTAAGGTTGGGCAGCTATTGATACCCAATTATTCCCTCACATATTTCAAATATGTATGTATATCTTCAAAATAGTGCATGAGCATCACCAAGAATTTTTCCATAATTTTCTATAATTTTTAAAGGCTTCTAATAAATTTATTCCTGTATTTTTTATATAAATAATTATAATTGCAATAAAAATAATTTTATAATAACTTAGAATCTAAATTTTCCTCATTTGTATCCTTATTAAGCTTTCAATATTTTTATATATATTTATTTTCTTGCATCTTAGGCTAAAATTGCGTATTTTGCAATAATAGCCCATATATGTGCATAATTATATTATTTATATAAAAATAACTTTTTATATTTTTATAATGTTAAGTAATTAGTTTAAATCATTTTAATGCAAAAGTGATATTTTTTTTTATTAATTATTTTTTATAAATTATTTGCTGTTTTAATAAGGTATTTAAAAACTAGCGCTAAATTACTCCTATTTTCGGACCTAAAACTACCCAATACACAAGCCCAACATCTTTACACCAGCCCAATATCTCCTGCGCCCAAACCAAACAACCTCTTATTAAAACTCGATCGGTACCCATTATATATGACCTGCCACGTTTACCTTTAATCCCAGCCGTTGATCTCTCAAGATCACCGTCTCCCGTTCACCCAACCCCTTTAATTATACTAGCCCCTCTAACCTTAACCCATTTTACACTTACCCGCGGCCTTTGGATTCTCTCAACCTCCCCTTTTCTCTTTGTCAAACCCTAAGCGTCCTCACCTAAATCCCCTCCAATTCCCCTTTGATTCCAACCAGATATGGAATCCCTTGGTGATTTTCTTACTTTATCGGTCTCATCTCACTATTGCCTAATCGGTTATGGTATAACCTAATAGCTTGGCTAAAATGTTAAGCCGATCTCCTTCACTTTGAACTGAATCTAGTTCGAACTTTCATTTTCTTTCCTTCTATGTTCATTCTCCGTCTCTTATGGTATGAATCTCTGAGATTCTCCAGATTCTTCATTTTGCCCTAATGTTAGGGTTTTCAGTTCTCTGTTTTGACCAGATTTGGTTGAACTTTACTTCGTTTTAATAATATTTTTCGTCTATATTTACTTTGCTACTCATAAATCTACCTATTTTCCATTAAATATTTTACTTACCTAAACTAGGGTTTTAACTTTCTTTAATCGAACCAGATTTGTGTAATGACCCGACCGGTCATTTTAAGAATTAATGCCCTGATCCCTTATTAACTGCTTTTCCCATGTTTGTTTTTGCTATTTTGATTTGCCGGGATGATTGTTTTGAGTTTCAGAGTGTTTTGGGATACTTAGTCCCTAAAGGAAAGCTTAAGCTTTAGAATTTGGACCATAGTCAGAACAGTGTGAAGACGGCCTTGGAATGGAGTTCTGTTGGTTCTGTTAGCTCCGCTGGGTGATTTCGGGCTTAGGGGAGTGTTCAGATTATGTTTTGGAGGTCCGTAGCTTATTTAGGCTTGAAAGGTCGAAAGTTGAGTTTTTGAAGTTTCCAGTTTGATGGCAAGATTTTGATATCGGGGTCGGAATGGAACTTTGAAAGTTGGAGTAGCTCCGTAGTGTTGAATGTGACATGGTTACAAAATTTCAGGTCATTCAGATGAGGTTTGATAGAATGTTTTATAGAAAGCGTAATTTGAGAGTTTTTGGAGTTCTTAGACCTGAATATGATGTTACATTGGTGTTTTGATGTTGTTTTGAACATTCTGAAGGTTGGAACAAGGTTGAATGATGTTTTAGGATTGATTGGATTGTTTGGTTGAGGTCTCGTGGGTCTCGGGTGTGTTTCGGATACTCAACGAACCATTTTTGGACTTGGAGAATGATTAGATATTTGCTGGTTTTCTGTTGCAGGCTTTTCTTCATCGCGATCGCATGAGAAGGCTCGCGATCGCAAAGGATTAGATGAGGTAGAGGTGATTTTTATTCTATGTGATCTGGGGAAAGGGAGTGCGAATGCTTAGTATTGGCAGAAGTTGAATCGCGAACGCGTGGGCTACACCATGTTCGCGAAGAGGAAGAAGTGAGGCAGCTGAGAAGTGGAAGTTGCTCTTCGAGATCGCGTGAGGTCAACCGCGATTGTGTAGAGCTGAGCAGTGCAACATCGTGTTCGCGTAAGGATTATCGCGTTCGCGTAGGGTTAATTTGGGGGTCAGTGAACTTACTCTTCGCGATCGCGTGGGAATTTTTGTGATTGCAATTAACGTTACGTCTGGGCAGAACATAAAGTTCAAAATCGAGGGTTTTGAGTTCATATAACAAATTTGAGTTAGGAGCTTGGTAGGAGACAAAATTTCGAGAGATTTTTGGAGGGATTTTGCGGGTAATGATTCTTAACTCATTTTTGCTTATATCGCATTAATCTAAACATTAATTCATCATCTAATTTCGGATTTGGGATGAGAAATTGGGGAAAATTTTGGAAAAGTTCTTAGACCTAATTTTCGAGTTTTGATTGGGGATTTGACATTGGATTTGGATAAATTTGGTATGGTTAGACTCGTGAGTAAATGGGGATTTATAATCCGTAAGTTTTACCCGATTATGAGTAATGGGCCAGGGGGACTTTTTGGGAGATTTTCCTAATTTTGCGTATTAGCTTCGAATTAATTAGTTGAATTAGTTACTTGAAGTTATATTTACATTATGCAATTGATTTGAATAGATTTGGGCCATTTGGAGTCGAGTACTCGTGGAAAGAGTGTGGTTTCGGGTTGATTTTTGAGCCGGTTCGAGGTAAGTGGCTTGTCTAACCTTGTGTGGGGGCAACTCCCCTTAGGATTTGGTATTATTGAAATATGAAATGCCTTGTACGTGAGGTGACGAGTGCGTACATGTGCTAATTGTAGAAAATCCGGTTTTTATTAAGTAACTATAACTATGTTTTCTTCCCTGTTTATACTACTTGTAATTTAAGCCTAATATTAGCTTACGGAAGCATGTATAATTGACTTAATTGTCTTACTTGCTCAAACTGCTTTATTTGATTTCTGTGCCGCATGATAGGTTAGAAATACCTATTTTACCTTGGTATGAAATTATGATTGAACTGAATATTCTTCGTGTTACTGCTGTGTGTTTACTTTGGGACAACGGGACGGTATCCCGGGAGATCCGCTTGCATGTTTACTTTGGGACTACGGATTTGTATTCCGGTAGATCCCGTTGCACAATTATATTGGAACTACGGGACTGCACCCGGTAGATTCCCCCAGTACTGGGTATTTACATTTGGGACTACGGATCGGGATTCCGGTAGATCCCCACGCACTATGAGTTGGACTACGGGACGACACCTGGGAGATCTACTGGATATTTACATTTGGGGACTACAAGACGGTATCCTAGGAGATCCCCAGTTGTTATCTTTGTGTTGAGCTGTATTCCTTATGTGATTATTTTGTCTCTGTTATAGTTGTTGCTACTCTTATTACCCTGTGTTACTTAATACTGCTTCTTTTCCTCATATATTATTGTATATGACCGGTAGGGCCCTGACCTTCCTCATCACTACTCGACCGAGGTTAGGCTTGACACTTACTGGGTACCGATGTAGTGTAGTCATGCCCTTTCCTGCACATATTACCTGTGTGTAGATCATTGTACTTCGACTCTGCCCTACTACCTTTGAGGCGAGGAGATTGTCCAGATACTTCAAGGTTGTAATGACCCGGCCGGTTGTTTTAAGAATTAATGTCCCGATCCACTATTAACTGCTTTCTCCGTGTTTGTTTTTGTTATTTTGATTCGCCGGGATGTTTGGTTTTGAGGTTCGGGGTGTTTTGGGTCACTTAGTCCCTAAATGAGAGCTTAGGCTATAGAATTTGAACCGTAGTTGCAGCAATGTGAAGACGACCTCGGAATAGAATTCTGTCAGTTCCGTTAGCTTCGTTGGGTGATTTCGGGCTTAGGGACGTGCTCGGTTTGTGTTTTGGAGGTCCGTTGTTTATTTAGACTTGAAATGCTGAAAGTTGAATTTTTGAAGTTTCCGGTTCGACAGTGAGATTTTGATATCGGGGTCAGAATGGAATTCCAGAAGTTGAAGTAGCTCCGTAGTGTTGAATGTGACATGCTTGCAAAATCTCAGGTCATTCGGTCAAGGTTTGATAGAAATTTTGATCGAAAGCGTAATTTCAGAGTTTTTGGAATTCTTAGGCTTGAATCCTATGCAAAATTGGTGTTTTGATGTTGTTTTGAGCGTTCCAAAGATTGGAACAAGTTTGAATGATGTTTTAGGATTGGTTGGCATGTTTGGTTGTGGTCCCGGGAGGCCTCGGGTGTGTTTCGGATGCTCAACGGGTCATTTTGGAACTTAGGAAAATTGCAGAAAATTGCAGCAGCCCAGTTCTAAAATCCTTCTTCGCGTTCGCGAGTGGGGTCTCGCATTTGCGAAGACGAGCTGGGGTTGGGGAGGATTAATGCTTCAGATTCGCGAAGGTGCTCCCGCGTTCGTGAAGCTGAGAGGCCTTATACCTACACGTTCGCGAAGGTAGTTCCGCGTTCGCGTAGGAGGAGGAAATGGTGCATCATGTTTGTGACCATGACATCACGTTCACGATAAGGGAAAGTTGGACCCAAGCGAAGTTATATTTCGCAAACGCGAGGATCATTCTGCGTTCGCGGAGAAGGAACACCTGTGCAGAATGTTTAAGTTCAAAAATCAAGGGTTTATCCATTTTTGTGAAATCTAGAGCTTGGGAGCTCGGATTTGAGCGAGGTTTTGAGGGATTTTCAGAGATATCCATTGGGTAACAATTCTTAACTTCTTCTTGCTTGTAACCCATTAATCTAAACATGAATTCATCATTTAATTTCGGAATTTGGATGAAAATTGGGGGAAAGTTCTTAGACCTAAATTTTGAGTTTTGATTGGGGATTTGACATTGGATTTGGATAAATTTGGTAAGGTTAGACTAGTGAGTGAATGGGGGTTCATAATCAGTAACTTTTACCCGATTCTGAGTCGTGGGCCCGTGGACTTTTTGGGAGATTTTCCTAATTTCGCGTATTAGGTTAGAATTATTTAGTGGAATCAGTTACTTAAAGTGTTTTTTACATTATGCAATTGATTTGAATAGATTTGGGCCATTTGGAGTTGATTACTCGTGGCAAGAACGTGGTTTTGGGTTGATTTTTAGCCAGTTCGAGGTAAGTGGCTTGTCTAACCTTGTGTGGGGGAACTCCCCTTAGGATTTGGTATTACTAATATTTGAAATACCTTGTACGTGAGGTGATGATGTGCGTACTTGTGCTAATTGTTGAAAATCCAGTTTTCTTTAAGTAATTTAATTACGTTTCTTTTCCTGTTTATAATACTTACAATTTAAACATGTTGTTAGCTTATAAAAATATTCCTAATTGACTTAATTGCATTACTTGTTTAAACTGTTTATTTGGATTATGTACAACATGCTAGGTAGAAATACCTATTTTACCTTGTTATGGAATTGAAATGAATTGTGTATTCCTCGTGTTGTTGTTGTGTGTTTACTTTGGGATTATGGGATGGTATCCCGGGAGATCCCCATGCATGTTTACTTTGGGACTACGGATCGGTATTCCGGAAGATCCCACTGCACTTTTATATTGGAAATACAGGACTACACCTGGTAGATTCCCCCAGTGCTGGGTATTTACATTTGGGACTACGGATCGGGATTCCGGTAGATACCTGTGCACTATGAGTTGGACTATGGTATGGTATCCCGGGAGATCCACTGGATATGTATATTGGGACTACAAGACGGTATCCTAGGAGATCCCCGGTTGTTATCTCTGAGTTGAGCGGTGCTCTTTTCCGTGATTAACATGTCTCTGTTATAGTTGTTGTTGTTCTTCTATTCTATGTTATTTCTTACTGTTGAACTTATTTATACTGTCTCGTTTTATATTGTTATACCTTATATTTCATTTAATCTCAGTAGGACCCTGTCTTTCCTCGTCACTACCCGACCGAGGTTAGACTTGGCACTTACTAAGTATCGTTGTGGTGTACTCATGCCCTTTTTGTGCATGTTTTTCATGTGCAGATCTAGGTACTTCTACTCAGTCCTATCACCCTTGAGGTGAGGCGACTTTCCCAGAGACTTCGAGGTATATCTGTTACGTCCACAGACCGAGGAGTCCCTTTCTATTCCCTCTTTAAGTATTAGCTCTTCTTTACTTTCTTTTGTTAGACATTCTGGAGTTAGATACTTCCAGACATTCAAAGGACTGTGTTTTCATGAGATTCCGGGTTTTGGGAAGTGTTGTTAAGTTTTCGAGAGTTTGTATTGTATATTCCGAGCGGCATCTTAAACACTGTTCTACTTTATTATTTGGTATTTAATTATTTTTTCCGCAATTTATTTATTTTTGCATTTGTTAGGCTTACCTAGTCGTAGAGACTAGGTGCCGTCACGATAGTTCACGGAGGGCAAACTGGGGTCATGACAAGTTGGTATCAGAGCTCTAGGTTTATAGGAGTCATGAATCACAAGCTCGTTTATTACAGTCTCGCGGATCGGCATAGAGACGTCTGTACTTATCTACGAGAGGCTATGTAACTATTAGGAAAAGTTCCACTTAATTTGATTTCCTTGTCGTGCAAGATTTTTGATATCACAACTCTAAACTTCTGCCTTCTATTCTCTCACAGATGGTGAAGACACATACTACCCGAGATGATCAGGCACCTGCGCCCCCTACTACAGCCGTCAGAGGCCGAGGACGCGCGCGTGGTACAGCTAGAGCATTTGCACGAGCTGCCACCGAGGTACCACTAGCAATTCCAACCGGAGTCCAGGCACCGGATACGCCTACTGCTACTACTACTCCAGTGCTCTAGGAGACTTTTACGCAGTTCTTGAGCATGCACACTACTTTGGCTCAGGCAGGGTTGTTTCCCCTTGCTGCAGCTATATCTAAGGCTAGGGAAGGAGCACAGACTCCCACCGCCTACACTCCTAAGCAGCGAGTGCATGTTGAGCACGTCCTAGAGATTATTCCTGTACAACCTACAGTTCGAGATCAACCCGAGGACAGGGCAGCGATTTCCGAGAATGAGCAGCTGAGGCTTGAGAGGTTCAAAAAGAACAAGCCTCCCGTATTCAGTGGTCTAGCATCAGATGATGCTCTAGGATTTCTAGATGAGTGCTACCGTATTTTCCGTACCATGGGTATATCAGGGTCGAGCGGGGTTTCCTTCACTGTTTTCCGGCTTCGAAGAGCCACCTATGAGTGGTGGTGCACCTATGAGTTAGACAGTCCGGATGAGGCTACTTCCCTGACTTGGACTCAGTTTTCAGATATGTTCCTGAGAGAGTATGTTCCTCAAAGCCTCAGGGACGCATGATGCGCAGAGTTTGAGCATTTTTTCTAGGGCGCTATGACTGTCTCGAGTATGTTATCTATTACACTAGCTTGGCTAGACATGCCCCAGCCTTGGTTTGTACTGTTCATGAGAGGGTTTGCCGGTTTATTGAGGGGCTTAGTCCCAGCATCATGTCTAGCATGGCTCGTGAGTTGGAGATGGATATTTCTTATCAGCAGGTGCTGAGAATTGTTAGGAGGATTGAGGGTATGCATGCTAGGTATAGAGAGGAGAGGGAGGCCAAGAGGTCTCGAGAGTCGGGCCATTATTTTGGTGCTCGTGCCCCAGCTGCAGGTCGTCTTGGTAGGGGTTATATGACTCACCCCATTCAGTTAGCTCTTCTAGCAACTAGTGGTATTCCAGCTCCTCCTAGGCCTTAGGAGCCTTATTGTGCACCTCCAGTATCTAGTGCGCCTCCTATGCAGGGTGCTTTTAGTGGTCAGTCCAGTAGACGTGGCCCGAGCCATTCACAACAACCACATCCTCCCAGAGCTTGTTTTGAATGTGGTAACACACGCCATGTGATGAGGGATTGCCCCATACTTAGGAGAGGTGCACCTCCACAGGCTTCTCAGCCACAGCGTGCCCCGTAGAGTTCTCAGGCTATGGTTACAGCTCCACCTGCTCAGCCAACTAGAGGTGGAGGTCGAGGATGTAGAGGTCGCCGTAGAGGGGGAGGCCAGGCCCAATACTATGCCCTTCCTACCCGTACCGAGGTTGTTGCCTCTAATTTTGTTATCACATGTATTGTATTGATTTGTCACAAAGATGCCTTGGTTCTATTTGATCCAGGTTCCACTTATTCTTATGTGTCTTCTTATTTTGCTCTGCATTTGGGTGTACCTCGGAATTCTTTGAGTTTCCTTGTTTATGTTTCTACTCCTGTAGGAGATTCTCTTGTTGTGGACCGCGTTTATCGGTCGTGTTTAGTTGCTCTTAGTGGTTTTGATACCAGAGCTGATTTATTGTTGCTCAGCATGGTAGATTTTGATATTATATTGGGCATGGACTGGTTGTCGCCCCATTATGTTATTCTTGATTGTCACACCAAAATTGAGGTACTGGCTATGCCAGGTGTACTGCGTGTTGAGTGGAGGGGTGCTTTAGATCACACTCCCAGTAGAGTTTTTCTTTCCTTAAGGCTCAGTGAATGGTTGAGAAGGGATGCGACGCGTATCTAGCTTATGTGAGAGACGTCAGTATTGATACCCTTACAGTTGATTCAGTTCCAATAGTGAGGGACTTTCCAGATGTGTTTCCAGCTGATCTTCCGGGCATGCCCCCCGACAAAGATATTGATTTTGGCATTGATTTGTTGTCGGACACTCAGCCTATTTCTATTCCTCCGTATCGTGTGGCCCCTTCTGAGTTGAAGGAGTTGAAGGATAAGTTACATGAATTGCTTGATAAGGGTTTTATTAGGCTTAGTGTATCACCTTGGGGTGCTCCTGTCTTGTTTGTTAAGAAGAAGGATGGTTCTTTGCGTATGTGCCTTAATTATCGCCAGTTGAACAATGTTACAGTGAATAACCATTATCCTTTACCTCGTATTGATGATCTATTTGACTAGCTACAAGGTGCACGAGTGTTTTCTAAGATTGACATGCATTCAGGTTACCACCAGTTGAAGATTCGAGAGCCAGATATCGCGAAGACTGCTTTCAAGACTCGATATGGTCATTACGAGTTCCTTGTTATGTCGTTTGGGCTGACCAATGCCCCAGCAGCCATTATGCATTTGATGGACAGTGTCTTCCGGCCATATCTTGACTCGTTCGTCATTGTCTTTATTGATGATATTCTGGTGTATTCCTGGAGTCAGGAAGATCACGAGAAGCACCTAAGGATAGTACTCCAGACTTTGAGGAAAAAAAAGTTATATGCTATGTTCTATGTGAGTTTTGGTTGGATTCTGTGGCATTCTTGGGTCACGAGGTTTCTAGTGAGGGGATAAAAGTGGATCTGAAGAAAGTGGAAGCAGTGTAGAGTTGGCCTACACTATCTTCAGCTACAGAGATCTGCAGTTTTCTTGGCTTGGCAGGCTATTACCGTTGTTTTGTTGAGTGGTTTCAACCATTGCAGCCCCTATGACCAGGCTAACCAAGAAGTGTGCCCCGTTCTAGTGGATGGAAGAGTGTGAGGCAAGTTTTCAGAAGCTCAAGACAACTTTAACTACAAACCCAATTTTAATATTGCTTATAGGTTCGGGGTCTTATACTGTCTATTGTGATGCCTCGATGATTGGCCTTGGAGCGGTTTTGATGCAGGATAGTAGGGTGATTGCCTACGCGTTCAGACAGTTGAAGTTACATGAGAAGAATTATCCTGTCCATGATCTCAAGTTTGCTGCTATTGTTCACGCCTTGAAGATCTGGCATCATTATTTATACGGTGTGCCTTGTGAGATTTATACTGACCATCAGAGTTTGCAGCATATATTCAAGTAGAAGGATCTTAATTTGCGCCAGAGGAGGTGGTTAGATCTGCTGAAAGACTATGATATCACTATGTTGTATCACTCGGGCAAGGCCAATGTGGTGGCCGATGCTTTGAGTCGTCGGGCAGAGAGTTTGGGAAGTTTAGCTTATTTACCAGCAGCAAAGAGGCCCATGGTGATGGATGTTCATGCCTTAGCCAACTAGTTTGTGAGATTAGATCTTTCGGAGTCCAGTCGGGTTCTAGCTTGCGTGGCTTCTCGGTCCTCATTATTTGATAGTATCAGGGAGTGTCAGTTTCATGACCCTCATTTGCTTGTCCTCAAGGACAAGGTTCAGCATAGTGATGCCAGGGATGTGACTATTGGTGATGATGGGGTATTGATGATGCAGGGTCGCATTTGTGTACCCAATGTTGTTGGGCTTCGGGAGTTGATCTTATAAGAGGCCCATAGTTCGTGGTATTCCATTCATCCGAGTGTCGCGAAGATGCACCAGGATTAGAGGCAGCACTATTGGTGGAGGCGGATGAAGAAAGATATAGTTGGGTTTGTAGCTCGGTGCCTCAATTGTTAGCAGGTGAAGTATAAGCACCAGAGACCGGGTGGGTTTGCTTCAGCAGATAGAGATTCCAGAATGGAAGTGGGAGCCGATCACCATGGATTTTGTAGTTGGACTTCCTCGGACTTTGAGAAAATTTGATGCCATTTGGGTGAATGTGGATCGGCTGACCAAGTCCGCGCACTTCATTCCTATGTGTACTACCTATTTTTCGGGGCGGTTGGCGGAGATTTATATCAGGGAGATTGTTTGTCTGCATGGTATTCCAGTTTCATTCATTTCAGATATAGGTACTTAGTTCACATCACGGTTCTGGAGGGCCGTACAACATGAGTTGGGTAATTGGGTGGAGTTGAGCACAATATTTCACCCTCAGACGGACGGACAGTTCGAGCGCCCTATTCAAATTTTTGAGGATATGCTCCGTGCGTGTGTGATTGAGTTTGGAGGGTCTTAGGATCAGTTCTTGCCATTGGCAGAGTTTGCCTACAACAACAGCTACCAGTCCAGCATTCAGATGGCACCGTATGAAACTTTATATGGTAGGCGGTGTGGATCCCCGGTGGGTTGGTTCGAGTCGGGTGAGGCTAGATTATTCGGCACATACTTGGTTCAGGATGCTTTGGAGAAGTTTAAGGTGATTCAGGATAGACTTCGTACAGCCCAGTCCAGACAGAAGAGTTACACGAACCGGAAGGTTCGTGATGTTCCTATATAGTTGGAGAGCGGGTTCTGCTTCGGGTTTTGCCTATAAATGGCGTTATGAGATTTGGGAAGAAATGAAAGTTGAGTCTGAGGTTTATTGTCCCTTTTGAGATATTGAGGCGTGTTGGGGAGGTTGTTTATGAGTTTGCCTTACCTCCCAGCTTGGTAGAATTTCATCCGGTATTTCATGTTTCGATGCTCTGGAGGTATCACAGTGATCTGTCACATATGTGAGATTTCAGTTCAGTCTAGTTGGACAAGGATCTATCGTATGTTGAGGAGCCAGTGGCAATATTGGACAGGTAGGTTCAGAAGCTAAGGTCAAATAACATTGCATTAGTGAAGGTTCAGTGGCGGGGTTAGTCGCTCGAGGAGGTGACCTAGGAGATCGAGCCGGATATGCGCAGTAGTTACCCTCATCTTTTCACTACTTTAGGTATGTCTCTTTGCTCGTTCGAGGATGAACAAATGTTTAAGTGCAAGAAAATGTAACGACTTAGCGGGTAGTTTTAAGAATTAATGCCCCGATCCCCTATAAACTACTTTCTCTGTGTTGGTTTCTGCTATTTTGATTTGCCGGGATGTTTGGTTTTGATTTTCGGAGTGTTTTGGGACACTTAGACCCTAAATGAGAGCTTAGGCTTTAGAATTTGGACTGTAGTTGGAGTAGTATGAAGACGGCCTCAGAATGGAATTCCGTTGGTTCCGTTAGTACCGTTGGGTGATTTCGGGCTTAGGGGCGTGTTCGGATTGTGTTTTGGAGGTCCGTAGCTTATTTAGGCTTGGAATGCCGAAAGTTGAATTCCGGATATTTGAGTAGCTCCGTAGTGCTGAATGTGACGTTCTTGCAAAATCTCAGGTCATTCGGACGAGGTTTGATAGACTTTTTGATCGAAAGCGTAATTTGAGAGTTTTTGGAGTTCTTAGGCTTGAATCCTATGCAAAATTGTTGTTTTGAGCGTTCCGAAGATTGGAACAAGTTTGAATGATGTTTTAGGATTGGTTGGCATATTTGGTTGAGGTCCCGAGGGCTTCGGGTGTGTTTCGGATGCTCAACGGGTCATTTTGGAACTTAGAAAAATTGCAAAAAATTGGAGTAGCCTAGTTCTGGTTTCCTTCTTCGCGTTCGCGAGTGGGGTCTCACGTTTGCGAAGAGGAGCTGGGGCTGGGGGAGGTTTAATGCTTCGCGTTCGCGAAGGTGCTCCCGCATTACAAAGCTCGGAGGCCTTATACCTGCGCGTTCACGAGGATAGTTCTGCGTTCGCGTATGAGGAGGAAATGGTGCATTGCGTTCGCGATGAGGGAAGGCTGGACCCAAATGAAGTTGTACTTCGTGAACGCTAGGGTCCTTCCGCATTCGCGAAGAAAGAATACCTGGGCATTATGTTTAAGTTCAAAAATTGAGGGTTTAACCATTTTTGTGAAAACTAGAGCTTGGGAGCTCGGATTTTAGAGAGGTTTTGAGGGATTTTCAGAGATATCGATTAGGTAACGATTCTTAACTCATTTTTGCTTGTAACCCAATAATCTAAACATGAATTCATTATTTTCGACATTTGGATGAAAACTGGGGGAAAGTTTTTAGACATAAATTTTGAATTTTGATTGGGGATTTGACATTGAATTTGGATAATTTTGATATGGTTAGACTCGTGAGAGTATGTGGATTCTAAAAATGTAAATTTTACCCGATTCCAAGACATGGGTACGAAGGGCGTTTTGGTCATTTTTCCTAATTTCGCGTATTAGCTTAGAACTAATTAGTGGAATCAGTTACTTGAAGTGTTACTTACTTTATGCAATTGATTTGAATATATTTGGGCCATCTGGAGTCGAGTACTCGTGGCAAGAACATGGTTTCAGATTGATTTTGAGCTGGTTCGAGGAAAGTGGCTTGTCTAACCTTGTGTGGGAGAACTCCCCTTAGGATTTGATATTACTGTTATTTGAAATGCCTTGTACGTGAGGTGACGAGTGCGTACTTGTGCTAATTGTTGAAAATCCAATTTTCTTTAAGTAATTTTAATTGCGTTTCTTTTCCTGTTTATACTGCTTGCAATTTAAACCCGTTGTTAACTTAGAGAAACATGTCTAATTGACTTAATTGCGTTACTTTTTCAATAAGAAAAATGGCCAGCCGAACTAACGCGACTCGGGGATGCCCGACTGTCGCTATAAGGCATAAGAGCCATTATCGCCAGCCCACACAGGCCTTCAATTACTCTGAATCTATTTCGGAAAGAACGGGTTAAACAGTCTACCCTCGGCTTAGGCAAAAGAGCTTCTACTATTTCAGCTCCAAATCACAGGCTTCAAGCTACTCATCATCTGAGCCAAACCTCCAGAGATGCTCGAACATTGCCACAAGTTACTTGAAATCGAGGTTCTTCCTGAACCGACGACGAGTCAGGCAAAAATTATTTCAAAAGTCCTTAACGAGAGGAAAATAAAGCCTAATGAGCCTTAAGGCGACACACACAAAAGGTTGCATCGACCAAAAGTGTAAGAGCCATTGCCGCCAGCTTGAAATTTGAAAACTTGAGGGTCAAAATAAGCTCGAGTCGTAACCCGATTCGGAGACAGGATCCAAAATAGTTAAACATATATGCCCAAGGGCAAAGCATAAGAGCCATTGTCGCCAGCTTACATTAAAAGGCCACTTCGGCCCAAGGCATAAGAGCCATTGTCGCCAGCCCACACAATTTGGAAAACTTAAGGGTCGATTTAGCTCGAGTCAAAACCCGACTTGGAGACTGAACCCAAAATAGTTAACTATATATTCCTAAGGGCAAAGCGTAAGAGCCATTGTCGCCAGCTTACATCAAAAGGCCATTTCGGCTCAAGGCGTAAGAGCCATTGTCGCCAGCCCACACAATTTGGAAAACTTGAGGGTCGATTGAGCTCGAGTCGAAACCCGACTCGTAGACTGAACCCAAAATAGTTAACTATATATGCCTAAGGGCAAAGCGTAAGAGCCACTGTCGCCAGCTTACATTAAAAGGCCACTTCGGCCCAAGGTGTAAGAGCCATTGTCGCTAGCCCACGCAAACGTAAAAGCCTGAGGATCAAATGAGCTTAAGTCGAAACCCGAGTCAAAGACTAAACCAAAAACGTTTGAACAAAAGAATGAGAGCTCAAATGCCAGCTTATTACTAAAGGTCACATTGACCAAGCGCGTAAGAGCCCCCCGGTCCAGCCTAATGAGCCCCAGGGCCATATCACGACTCTAAGGGTTCCTACCAACTCAAAACCAGTCCACCTGGCAAAATTCAAGGCAGAAAAAAGATACAAAAGAAATAAGTCCGTAAGGTTTTCTTACATACACTTGTGCGAAAAGGCGTAATCTTCATCTACAAACATGTTTTGAAAATGCTACATACAGATGGAAAAATCTATGCCCCCACCGTGGGGATACAGCCTGCCGACCTCATTTTGCTTTCTTCAGCATCGGGCAAAAGCAACCGAGCATCACGCTCGTCCGCCCTTGGTAGTGCCAATTACTCCGAGAGGGCGAAGCCTCTAGCACAAATCTCTTCGAGGGTCTTTCTTCGAGATTTGCAGCGAGCATATTCTTCAACCCTCCCTTCACGGTCGAGGATCCTTCTCAGCTCAGCTTGAGCATCGGCAGCATCCTTTGAATAGATCGCCATCTCCCGGTCAGCCTTAGTCCAATTTATCGCAGCTTCTGCCCAAGCATTAACGATCTCAGCCCTGACCTTCGAAAGCTCGGACTCAAGCTTCACAATTATGTCTATCTAAACCGAAGCATTATCACGGGTTAAGCAAAGTTGGGATTCAAAAGCAGGAACTTTAGCCAGAGCGTCCTTCCCCTCTAAAGCTTGAGCCTCCGCCTGAGCTCTCAGCTTATAATATTCACGTCTGGCTTAGCTAACTTCATCTCGAAGGCGCTCTAGGGCCTCCGTCTTTTTCGGCAACTGAAATAAACTAAGCATTAGCCTCAAGAACTAGGAGGCGGGGCGCACGCTCACCCAAGACAAAAAATTACTTGCTCCTTCAAATGGTTCTCGTAATTCAAGCTCCGGCCCACCTCATACTGCAAGTGTACCAGCTCGACTTCCTTTTCATCACAAAGGAGCCTAAGGGATCTCTCCTCACCTAGAGATTTCCGTAGCCTGGCTTCACAATGAAGCAGCCCAGACTTAAGCTTGTCAAACGCCTGCAAAAAAAACCCAATAAGGAAGGAAAGGCGCGAAGCTCGAAAGACCTATGCGGAAATTTACCACAAAGTGAAGCCGCTGGGCTTCCTCGAAGGCCGAGCGCACGCCTGATAATCTAGTTCCTTCATCCCTGAAAAAATTGTCCCCTGTTGAAGCACAGTCGCTCGGTGTATGCAATCCCAGGTTCCTAGCATTCCCCGAAGTACTGCCGACAGAAATAAGAGGGCGATAGTAATGGAAAAACCTTCTTTCCAGAACCAGGAATCACGGATGTAGCAGGCTAGGACGATGCTTCCTCTCCGAAACCTCGGTCCCCTATTGCCTTGCTTTGAGCGACATCGCCCCGTGAAAGCATCTCTCGCTTATTATTATCATTTTTTGGCCCGGGGGCAGGCAATCCTTCCTCATCTCCCTAACTCTATTACGTCTCTAAATCTCATATACTTAGCATCAACTGATTAATAAACCCGCATAAAAATAGATTACGTATTTTTAGAGTCACATCAAAAAATTTAATTGTTATTACCATTTTCACGGTAAACAATATTTACATTTGGGACTACAAGACGGTATCCTAGGAGATCCCCCCTTGTTATCTCTATGTTGAGTTATATTCCTTCTGTGATTATTTTGTCTCTGTTATAGTTGTTGCTACTCTTATTACCCTGTGTTACTTTAATACTGCTTCTTTTCGTTATATATTATTGTATATGACCGGTAGGGACATGACCTTCGTCATCACTACTCGACTGAGGTTAGGTTTGGCACTTACTAGGTACCGCTGTGGTGTACTCATGCCCTTTCTTGCACATGTTTTCCGTTTGCAGATCCAGGTACTTTGACTCAGTCCTACTACCCTTGAGGTGAGGCGATTCTCCAGAGACTTCGAGGTATATCTATCGCGTACGCAGACCGAGGAGTCCGTTTCCATTCCCTCTTATAGTTTTAGCCCTTCTGTATTTATCTTGATTTAGACATTCTGGAGTTAGAGCATAATGTAGTATCCATAGCTTGTGTTTTCATGAGATTCCCGATTTTGGGAAGTTGTTCAAGTTTTTAAGATCTTGTATTAGTACATGCCGAGCGGCATCTTAAACACCTTTATATTTGTTTATCTTGAGTTTTTATTAGTTTTTCCGCATTTTGTTTCCTTTTCCACAATTGTTAGGCTTACCTAGTCGTAGAGACTAGGTGCCTTCACGACAATTCACGGAGGGTGAACTTGGGTCATGACAATTTGGTTCAAATCTCATGTTTTCTCTAATAATTCTCTGTCTATGTTCTTTTATTAAAACAAACGATCCTTTGCCTTTATTGCTCTATCAATTTGTGTTTACTGAAAATTAGGGTTTTCAGATCTTAGTCGATTCTATTATCTTTTATGCTCATGTATAATTTCATTACGTGATATTGTGCTGATTTTGTGGGTTTCCTTTTTAATATTCTCTTGGCTACCTTATTTCACTCCGCTGATTTTATGGTTTACCCAAAAATTAGGGTTTTGAGATATTTTACTGAGAATTTAATCTTTCCTTTCTCATATGGTACTGATGTTTCTTTATTTTGCTCGATTCACCATGTTCTCATTAGTTCCTTACCTTAGTTGATCCTGCATTTGACTGCTGATTGGTTTTGTATAATACCTACCTTAGTCTAGTTAGTACTTGCCTGATTACATGTTGTTATGTCTTGCTAATTGATTGAACTCGACTTCAAATTGATTATAGAATTACTCTCATTCCTTATTTGTGTACGTCTGATTTATTCCCTTATTTGTCTGCCTAATTGAACACTATTTAAACCCTCTCCCCTCTTCCTTTTAGGACAGAATCGAACTCTCATACTCTCACTAAAAAACATGGTTCTTTCACTCTGATTATGTGCTCATTGTTGTTGGTTTTGGCCGGCTGAAATTAAAGGCCAAGTTATTTTGGAACTTAACTGTTGTGGCATATTTACATGCTTTCTTACTTAACTGGTATACCCTAATTTTTTTGTAATTTCATTCTCTATTCTTTGCTCGACGAGCATGTTTTAATTTGAAGTATGATTCTGTCATTTTATGTGATTCTATGATCTCATCTAGTCCTATGAGTGACATTGTTACTTTAAGATTAACTAGTTTGAATAATATGAATCCTCTTATAAGTTAGCGTGATGCCTAAATTTGTTTCACGCACCATTTGTTAATGCTACGATGTTCTGAACTTAGTATCCCTATAATACTTTTAGCATGAATTTAGTTCATTAATCCTAGCTCTTTAGATTTTCGTATGTGTCTGGCCAACTTAATTGTTATTCCTAATTGCTTATGTGATTAAAATATAGTTGTCTTAAATGTTAGCATGCTCCCTAGTGTTATTAATTCTCTCTTCTGAATTAACATGTTTGAAACTATGTACTTTGCAATCTTTACTATTTTCGTTCTGAATGCAATCCTGTGTTTTAAACCTTATTTCTTCTAAAAGCAAACTGTTTTAAAACTTCTCCTACCTCTTTTATGTACTGATTTTAAAACCCCCACTCTTAGTCCCTTAGGTTCTCAACCACTCTAGTGTGAGCACTGCTCAGGGTCCACATGAGATTCCTATGAACTCTGATACATTGGAGACTAGTTTTCCAATCTCTTATGAGCTATCTTCTGAATGTACAGTTCTGGTCTGAGCATTGCCCTGGGTCCCTGAGGCCCTTGGGAACTTTGACACAATGAAAACCTGGTTCTAATGTGCTATATATGGATGAATCACTATGTTGTGCCTTAAAGTTGTTATGGTTGGAAGGCCTGGCTTCCAGGTTTATTTGGGCCTAATGAAGGCTCCATGTAGTGTCTCACTACTATTACGTAATTTATTTGCTATTTTAGTCTGTGATAACTTTGTAATAACAGATTCTGGGATATTTAATAATGCTTGGGGGTTTTCTTATCTCTTTTTGCTAAACTGGGTAGAAATCCTGCCTATAGGATTTAGTTATGCTGTCAATTCTGTTCATTTGGTAAAAATTGTATGAGTTCTATACTGTGTTTAGGAATCCTCCATATAGGATTTTCATTGATGATGTTAATTTTGTGTTTGCATATTAGAAGTCCTGCATATAGGATTGGCATTAAAATGCATACTACAAATCATTCTCGTAGGATCTATCAATCCAACAAATGTACATTAGCAATCATGCCAATAGGACCTCGGTGTTTGATTTGATCGATTTTCTGGCAATCTACATAATTTCTGCCCATACACAGCTTGTAAAAATCATGCCTATAGGATAATAAATCAGTCTAGAAATTATGCCTAGAGGATTCAAATTAATTCAGTAGTGGATACCATGCCTATAGGATTAAAACCAGCTTCAAACCCATAAATCATGCCTATAGGACTTAATAAGTACAACAGCTAGAGATCATGCCTATATGATTAAAAGGGAATATAACCAATCTCTGTTAGTTAAAGTTAGTGCTACACCTAAAAATCATGTCTATAGGTCTGTAATCATCAAACTCGTAGAAATTATGCCGATAGGATTCTATCAATTGATTCTGAATACAATCGTCCTTGGCAATCACTTAGGCGATATAGTTTTAGGATTTAATAATTCTAAATTTATAATTGTGATGTATTACTGCCTGAACTGCCCAGACCATGCTGAGCAAAAATCAGTAGGCAAACAACAGGTTTTAACACCTGCATTAATAAAATTGCCTCTGCACTCTATTTTATCGTATAGACATCCTGCCTACAGGATTTTAAGGTTAATAAGGTTAGTTGAATCAATTGTGTGCTTTGTTGTTTATGTGTGGAGGTCAGTATGAGCCTATATTTGCTTACTATCGGAAAGTCCTAATTGTTTTTGTTTTTCTCCTAGAGTTTTACATTTTTGAGCAATCTAGGCTTAGTCTAGAACTATCCTAAGTAGAGGTCCTAATACCTCTAGGGCCGTAGGTAAGGGATAGGTAGTGCACACATAGGGATTGAACTAGAATCAATTAGAGCGTTTTAGGTTACAACTTAAAGATAATAATCGGATAGCAGGAGATGATAGTCTGTGCCTGCTGAATAATATGAGTAATACCCCGACTCCAGAAAGTTACGAAGTATAATTTATGTTGCACGGGGTGATTCTGTAAGCTAAAAAATTCAGAACCCCCATCCCTATTAAATATTCCTCTTGCTTCTTTATTAAACTAATTCTTAAGTTAAGTTCGGTCGGGACCCACCATTGTGAACCTCGAGGGGTGCCTAGCACCTTCCCCTCAAGGCAATTCTGAGCCCTTACCCGATCTCTAGTGATGTAAACTAGTAACATGAGTTATCTGCTCTAGGTTTCCTAACGCACCTTAATAAGTTAGGTGGCGACTCTTTCAATCCCAATTCCCTACCCTCTCAAAAGGGAGTTGTCCCAAAAATGTCGCAACTCGATTTCACAAGAAAAAAAGGGGCCCGATATGCACGGCATCACCATTCATGCTTTTACTATCACTCACAGTATAAATCAATAGGAACTGCATGGCATCATCCTTCGTGCATTAACTTTCATAACATGGCACGACATCCCCCTTCGTGCATTAACACTCACAATATGGCATGCCATCACCCTTCATGCATTAGCACTCACATGCGACACGACATCACCCTTCGTGCATTGACACTCTCCCTTACCACATAACAATCAACAATAATAACAGGGTGATAGGATCAACAACTTCAAGCCTTACTTCAACAACGGTTCAACAATATCAATCTCAACTTGGAATCAATACCCAATTATCTCAAAAGCTCATAAACACAATAAGAATGATCAATTTAACAAATAACTTGTCTAAGCATGGATATCATTATCAAAGAAGCAATAAATGCATGAAACAATGTCCCACCCACATGCTTTAACCCGACAACAATACATAAGTATTCGTCACCTAACATATACGTTGGACCCAACATCTAAAGACATAGTAAATAGACAAATAAGTCATAATCCCTCAAGTCAAGGTTAACCACGACACTTAGCTCGCTCCAAAGACCAAACTCAAAGCTCAACCACAACTTTGCATTTTAAACAAGCCTTCGAACCAATAGAATCAAGCCAATTATCAACCAATCGATTCAAATTAAGCCTTAAGAACTACCCACGATTGCAAAGAATTCAATTTTGGTCAGTATTGAAAAAGTCAACAGAAGTCAACACTCGGACGTGTGAGCATGTGATTTTAGCCCTATTAGAAATACTCCACCAAAATTATAGAAAATAAATTCTTTCTAAATTATTTGCAACTTTAAAGGATTTTTGTAGGATTTTATTAATGGTTTGCATTTTTGTGTACGTTTAATTTGGTTAAAATCATGAAAATGCCCCAAAAATGTCAAAAATATCATGCATTGCATATTAGATTTTGTGTTCATATCTTAAGGTTAATTAAGTAATTGATTGCTTTATTAAAATGAAAAATCACAAAAAATATTGCTCATTTTTACATTTTAGCTTTCAATTTTAGATTAGTAATTTCCTCTTCATTAATTTAGGATTATGTCACGACCCGAGTTCGCCCTCCGTGAACTGTCGTAGCGGCACCTAGTCTCTAGAGTAGGTAAGCATAATAAATTGCGGAAAAAGAAAAAGAAACAGAAATAAACTAGCCAAAACTGTAGAAAAATATTAAAATGAAGCGTTTAAGATGTCGCCCGGCATATACAATACAACTCTCAAGCTGAAACAACATTTCCCAAAACCTGGAATCTCATGGAATCACAAGCTATTGAATAACTACAAGTATCTAACTCTGGAATGTCTAAACAAAAGTAAATACAGAAGGGCTGATATTATAAGGGAGAATGGAAAGGGACTCATCGGTCTGCGGACGCGGCAGATATACGTCGAAATCTCTGGAGAATCGCCTCGCCTCAAGAGTAATAGGGCTGAGTCGAAGTACTTGGATCTGCACATGAAAAACATGCGCAGAAAGGGCATGAGTACACCACAGTGGTACTCAGTAAGTGCCAAGCCTAACCTCGGTCGAGTAGCGACGAGGAAGGTTAGGGCTCTACTGAGTTTAAATGAAAAACAAGGTATAACAGTATAGAATAAGACCGTATAACTAAGTGCAACAGTAAGAAGTAACACGGGATAGAAAGAACAACAACTACAACAAAGACAAAATAATCATAGAAAGGAATACAGCTCAACACAAAGATAACAATTGGGGATCTCCCTGGATACCGTCCTATAGTCCCAAATATAAATATCCAGTGGATCTCTTGGGTGTCATCCCGTATTCCAACTCATAATTCACGGGGATCTCCCGGAATACCAATCCGTAGTCCCAAATGTAAATATCCAGTATTGGGAGAATCTACTAGGTGCAGTCTTGTAGTTCTAATATAAAAGTGCATAGGGATCTCTCAGAATACAAATCCCGTAGTCCCAAAAGTAAATATGCAGGGGGATCTCCTGGGATACCGTCTTGTAGTCCCAAAGTAAATACACAGCATCAACACGAAGAACACTCAATTCAATTCAAATTTCATACCAAGGTAAAATAGGTATTTCTAACCTAGCATGCTGCACAGAATTCAAATATGGCAGTTTGAGCAAATAAAGTAATTAAGTCAATTATACATGCTTCCCTAAGCTAATAGTGAGCTTAAATTGCAATTAGTATAGACAGGAAAAGAAGTACAATTATAGTTAATTAACAAAAACAATATTTTCAATATTTGGCACAAGTACACACTCGTCACCTCACGTACAAGGTATTTCAAATATCAACAAAACCAAATCCTAAGGGGAGTTCCCCACACAAGGTTAGGCAAGCCACTTACATCGAACCGGCTCAAATAATCAACCAGAAACCACGCTCTTGCCACGAGTACTCGACTATAAATGGCCCAAATCTATTCAATTCAATTGCATAATATAAATATAACTTCAAGTAACTGATTCCACTAATTAATTCTAAGCTAATACGCAAATTAGGAAAAAAATAACCAAAATGCCCTCGGGCCCACATCTCGGAATCAGGTAAAATTTACATTTTCAGAATCCTTATGGTCTCATGAGTTCAATCATAACAAAAGTAATAAAATCGGACCTCAAATGGACCCTCAAATCACCACTCAAAGCTCTCTAATTAACCAAGCCCTAACCCCCAATTTACCACTGATTTTCCTTCAAATTTCATGCTTACAATGATAAAAATCATTACAATAACAAGCTTAAGGACCAAAGACCTTACCTTAATGAATCCCTCTGAAAATTTCCCTTGAAAATGCTCCCCAAAGCTTCTTCCCGTTGAAAATTTATGAAAAATAACCCAAATTCGCGAAGGAAATCTTTTTATACCTTTTGACCCAGGTTGTTCGCACCTGTGGTACATTTTCGCTTCTGTGCTACCTCTTCTGCGGTCAAAGGAACCGCTTCTGCGGTTTTCACTTAAGTCCCCTTATCCGCACCTACGACCCAGAATCTGCATCTGCGGTCCCGCAGGTGCGGCAAACCACCCACTTCTGCGGTTTCAGTTGTCTTCAGCTTGAGCCGCATCAGCGGCAGTGATCTCGCTTCTATGGGCTCGCACATGCGGTCCCCAAGCTACATGTGCGGTTAAGACAGCAAACTCAGCAGCTTCAGCTGCAAATTCCCAACTCCAAACTTCTCGTTAACCATCCGAAATCATCCCGAGGCCTCCGGGCCTCAACCAAAAACACGAACAAGTCATATACCACTATCCAAAACTTATACCAATCCATAAAATACCTAAAATAACATCGCAACATCGAATTAACCATGGATTCAAGCCTAAGAACTCAAAAAACTCTCAATTTACGCTTTCGATTAAAAAGTCTATCATACCTCGTCCGAATGACCTGAAATTTTGCACACACATCACATTCAAGACTACAGAGCTACTCCAACTTTTGGAATTCCTTTCCGTCCTTTATATCAAAATCTCACTATCGAGCTAGAAGCATAAAAAATTCAACTTTCGGCATTCAAAGCCTAAATAAGCTACGGACCCCCAAAATACAATCTGAATACTCCACTAAGCCCGAAATCACCCAACGGAGGTAATAGAACCAACAAAATTCTATTCCGAGGCCGTCTTCTCACTACTCCGACTACGATCCAAATTCTAAAATTTAAACTCTTATTTAGGAACTAAGTGTCCCAAAACTCTTCGAAACTCCAAATAAATCCTCCCAGTAACTCACAATAGCAGAAATAAATACGGGGAATGTAGTTAATAGGGGATCGGAGCATTAATTCTTAAAACGACAGGTCGGGTCGTTATAAATTAACTAATTTTTGTAAATATTATTAATAGATAATTAGTTTAAAGTTAGATTAATTTAGGATTTAATTTAAGATTTTAATTAATTAGACAAAAGAAAAAGGAAAAACAAAGAAAATAAAAAATAAGAAGAATATGTTTTGGTCTTGTTACTTTAAAATTGGGCCAATCCTTTTGGCCCAATTAATCTTAAAACCCCATCCAAAACTCCAAGCCCAACACCTCATTTGGTCCAGCTCGACCATTAACCTCAAAATGGTGCCATTTGGTAACGTTAATCCTAGTCGTTGATTTCATTTGATCAAGTGGATGAGAGCTGATCCCCCACCTCCTTTAAAACTGTCTGAAAATAGACCCGCCCCCCAAACCCTAAATCCATTTCTCACTTCTGTCATACTCTCCCAAATAAACAAAAATCTTAGCCGCCCTTATAACCCCGGCGTCTCCGCCATGGTCTGTCGACCGGAAATTACCTCACGGAGGCGGACCACCTATAAACAGCCTTAAAGTAACACCAGATGATCACCTCTTCTTCCTCATTCCATCTATCACCACAAATCCTTTCAAACAAATCCAGAATCCCTTGAATCTTAGATCTAAGATCCATAAAATCCTAAATTTTTCCCCTTTTAATTTTTCGATATGTTTTTGGGTTATTTGAACCTAAGACTTCCATTAGTCAACTGTTTCTATTAAGAACAATTGATTAATGGTCATCCAAGTTCACTTTTACCCCATTAAATTTGATCAAATTAACAACTGGTCCAGTCCAAAACGAGCCTTAGGGAATTTCTTTTCCGTTTTTCATTCTATGCTATCTTTTGTCTTCTTTCATGTTCATTTTTTCTCTTTCTTTTAGCTTGCATGATTTAGGTAATGATAGTGTATTCCTTTTGCTTAGTATGGTCTATTTGTTCTATTTGTTGATGTTAATTGAAGCATGCTGAATGTTATAATTATTTGAATCTTAATCTCAATTGCGTAAAATTTAGAATAATTAGAGTTAATGTTTAGATTTTTTATAAACTACATGACTGTTCTTTTCTTTTCCATGTTTCTGGTTGTTTCTCTCTTGTGTTTATGTGTATATGTTCAGTGTTTATTTTAAGTTGATTAGAAAGTCCCAAAGGATAGTTAACAATCTACCGGACCTGTTTCTGATTAGCTTCAGAAACATTTGCTTAGTTGAATAACTCGTTTGATTGGAAAATTGATTAGTTTAATTTCTAGTTTTTTTTCTTTGCCTCACCACTTTGTTTTGTTACTGTTTGAAATAAAGGTATTAAAATCAGTGTTCTTGTTTAAGTCTAACTTCTTATTTCACTAGTTTAGGATTAAATGGTTTGAATTAAGCCCTAAATACCCTTAAGCCTAAAATTTATTTCAAAATTAAAAGGACATTTGAAACAATGATTAGGAAACTCAATGTTGGGATCTTCTAGATTGTTCTAGGAGGTTTCACAAGGGTCTTTAAAATCAGAATTTAGGTTAGGATTGTTAGAACTGAAATATTTTAGTAAATGAAATGGTAAAACTGGTTTTACATAAGGTAAATATCAGAAGGTTCTAGCATATGTACAGCTGTCCCCAATTCCAGAATGAAAAATGCTAGAATTGGGCTGAAAAAGGACAGACAGCTTTCCAAATATGTTGTACTATCTGACACTTAGGGAATTTAGGGTAGAATATGCCATTTTGATGCTATTTTGGCATACCCTATAAAAGGAAAGCTATTCCTTCATTCTGGACAGAGTTGATTAGCATATCTGCACATAAAAGTTTCAGAATACAAAAAAAAAATCATTGAAAAATTTTTCTAGAAAAAAGCATCAGTTTTCCTAGTTAGACTTTTAGGCTGATTTCTCAAATACTTTGATTTCTGAGGATTTTGAGTGTAGGTTCTTCGTTTTCTGGGTTGATTCTAGATTGATGTTGTTTGGTTTTTTTGCTACTACTTCTTCAAAGTTTTAGTCAGCATTTCATCGGTTTACTGCTGATTTGTTTGATGTTGTTAAGGTACTGATTTTACCTCTCTAGGTGTACTGCCTATTTGGAAAGATAAAATATCGACAAGCTGCAAATTATGTGTATTGAATGAGTATTCTTTCATGTAATAGTTGATTAACTTGTTATAGATATAGTAATTTTTTACTGTGTCAGCTTAGATGTGGACATGAACTAGCACGAGCCCTTTTGTTTGGATTAACGCTTGTAACTTCCACTCTAAAAAAATGGCTAAGTCTGATGTTTTTTTTAGTCATGATCTTATATTGATTCTGAACTTTGATTACTTAAGTTATTTTTTCATTCTTCTTCTGCTCACAAATGATGCTAACATAATTTTTTGTTTGAAGTAATGTGGCCTATAGGCTATAACTTGTGGATTTGGCCATTAATTGGCTAAATCAGCATGTGTTAAAGCCCAAAAACTGGATTTATTTGTTGTAATTATACTGAAGTTGGGAACCCCATATCGGTGAACTAAGCTTGATGGATCAACTATATCCAAAGGAAGTGGATGTTCCTCGGGCTGTCAGTTTTTCCCCAAAAATTGTAATAGGATTAGCTGTTGTATTTTTTTCATAGGATTCTAATGTAATAGATTAGTTATTAATGCAATAGTTTATGTATTAATAGGCCATAATGTAATGTTCTGATTTTTGAAGGCTTTATTCTTACCTGATGCTCTGTAGTTAATTGGGGTTTGATTTCAAGTATTGTGATTAAAACCACTACTGTTAGGAATGTATTGAGTGATTTTTTTGTTATTAGATTTTCGTAATGTAAGCACAATGGTGCAATAGCCAAGGCTATGAGCCAGATCTTTAAAGTTGAAGGTTTGTTTCTGCGATTCAAGTTGGGCCGGACTCGCAAATGAGCCCAATTGGAAAAAATAATCTCAAACGAGCCTGGGCCTAGGCCATTGGGACAGGGCATTAAATCCAATAGCTTGACCCAGTTATAAGCATACCTTGTGAAAGATAGTATAAGCTCATTTCTTTTTATGTCTTGCAAATCACACGTAGTGTAATAAATGTTAAAAACTCAGTTTTTGATTTTTCTTACATAAAAGTGGCTAGATTTATTGTTTTGGACAAATGTGTATGTTGTGCAAGTCTTGTTATCCTAAGATGCAAAGGTAGGGCAGGCCCGGCTAGTAAATACTCGTGACTGGGCTAGCCTGATGTTAGCCAAAGATGAGACAGCCATGGTTAAAAATCGGACTTGGCAAGGCCTTTGAGTTTCTTTACCTATGGGCTAAATTTTGAGCCCAAGAAGCCTCAACGCTGAGTTTTCCCCTGACCAAATAACCCAATGGGCTACTGTTGGCCCAACTCCCTTATCCAAAATGATTAAAGGCTGTCACGACCAAATTCCCCGAATCCAATCGTGATGGTGCCTCTCGTGAAGACAAGGACAGCCAGACCAAAATAGACCACCTTTTTTAAACAGTTAAATACCATAAGTAGTTCTAAAACGTGATATAATAACCATAATTTGTGGAATTAACGATAATAACGGTAGAAACCCGACACAGCCCAGACTGGGTGTCACAAGTCATGAGCAACTAATAAATCCGGATACAAGTCTACTGAACACTAAATCCGATACAATAGTTCTAAAAATATGAAAATGATAAGATAACGGAGGCACGGGGCTGCGAACGCCAATAGCAACCTCATAGTCTCCGAATCACTGCCTAGACTGGGAGAATCACCACTCAGGAGCGGACTCTGCGATGCCTGAATCTGTACACATGGTGCAGGGAGTAATGTGAGTACTCTGACTCAGTGAGTAATAATTATAAATAATAGCTGAAAGTATGAAAACACGTAAAGGCATAAAGTAATTCCATATCAAGCAGTAATTAGTGAAGAAATCAAATGATATCCTTTTTTTAAACAAGTAAAACAGGTAATTTAACAGGTAAATAACAAGTAGAAATTCACCCCTCGGGCACAGTATCAAACGCTCAGAACAGTATCAGCCCCTCGGGCTCACTCTCAGTACAGTATCAGCCCCTTGGGCTCAGTATCAATCACTCAGAACAGTATCAGCAGCTCAGGCTCACTCTCAGTACAGTATCAGCCCCTCGGGCTTAGTATCAATCACTTAGAACAGTATCAGCCCCTCGAGCTCACTCTCAGATCATAATGGGTTCCCGCGCTCACTGTGAGTATGCAGACTCTGGAGGGGCCCCTCACGGCCCAAGCGCTATATCAAGCCACCTCGTGGCATCATCACTTGGAACTCGGCCTCACATCACTCTGCACTTGGCATCACATCACTCAAACCACATTGTGGCATATAAAGTATCTCAGGCCCTCGGCCTCATATCACTCAGCATATCCTCACATATGGCCCTCGGCCTCACTCAGTCCAAAAATCATCACAAGCCCCTTGGGCATTAGTAAATAGTAGTTCTCAGCCCAAAAAATGATATAGAAATATCATTTAAGTTTCAAATCTGAGTAAAAGTGGTTGAGTTTGTAAAACAGTAGATATCAACAGGACTGAGTTCAAATAATAAGTCAAGTAGTGAGAGAAACAGTGATAAAAATCCCCGAAGGGTTCAAATAGTTGGAAATCAGCCCAAATATGGCAATCAGCCCAAATCATGATGATAACAAATGAATTTCAGGCAAATATGCGGTAAAATCAACAATCAGGACGGACCAAGTCACAATCCCCAGTAGTAAAAGACCCCACGCTCATCATCCAGCGCGTATACCTCAATATAGCACTACGATGTGCAATCTGGGGTTTCAAACCCTCATGACATCATTTACAACCATTACTCACCTCGAACCAGCTATATCTCTAGCTCGCGATGCCTTTATCCCTCGAATTGGCCTCCACGCGCGTTGAATATATCCAAAATCAGAACGAATACGTCACAATATGCCAAGGGAACAAATCCCAAGCGAAAACATTCCAAAAATATCAAAAATCCCGAAATTAGCAAAACCCGAGCCCCAGCCCCACATCTCGGAATCGGGTAAAATTTACATTTTCAGAATCCTCATACCCTCACGAGTCTAACCCTACCAAAATTATCCAATTCCGATACCATTTGGTCCTTCAAACCATCATTCTACATTTTGAAAGGTTTCACAATTTTCTTCCCAAATTCCATCCCAAATCACGAATTAAATGATGAATTCAGTGATAGATTCATGTATTCTAGCCAAATCTGAGTTAAAATCACTTACCCCGATGAATTGATTGAAAAACTTTTGAAAAATCGCCAAAATCCAAGCTCTCTAGGTCAAAATATCAAATAAAATCCAAAATCCCATATTTATAGAGTACCCTTCAAATTTCACCCTCCGCGGGCCACACAAAACCGACCGCGGTCCGCACAACAACGACCGCGGCCGCACAGCTTTCCTCTGCAGTGACAGACTTTCGTATTTTGGCTATAACGTTTGCTACAGATGTCCAAATTGCAATATCTTTACCTTTCTGGAAACTAGACACGATGGGCTACAACTTTCATTTTTCAATCATCTCAAAATTCCTTGTAAATCAAACGATATGAGCTTCCGAAGTTGGACCGACGACCTGCGGATCTTCATGACCGCGCACCGCGGACCATTTTCCGTGCCCAGCACTAAATCCACCGCGCCCAGCACTAAAACTTCTGCCCCCATCCATTTTTAAGTTCAGGAATGTCCGGACTAGCTTAAAACTCACCCGAAACAAACCCGAGGCCCTCAAACCTCAACCCAAACATACCAACACCTCCCATAACATCATTAACACCTTCTCGAGCTTTTGAATCACTCAAAACAACATCAAAACACTAAATCAACTTCGGATTCAAGCTTAAGAACTTAGAAATTTCAAATTCCACAAACAATGCTGAAACCTATCAAATCAGGTTCGATTGACCCCAAATTTTGCACACAAGTCATAAATGACATAATGGAGCTATTCCAACTTCTTGAGTCGGATTTTGATCTCGATATCAAAAAGTCAAACCCTCGTTCAAATTTCCAAACTTCGGCTTCTCATTTTCGCCAGTTCAAGCCTAATTAAACTACAAACTTCCAAAAAACATTCTGGGCACGATCCCAAATCCAAAATTACCATACGGAGCTAACCAAATCATAAAAATTCCGATCCAAGATCATATACAAACAAGTCAAATATTGGTCAAACCTTTCAAATTTTAAGCTTTCAACTGAGACTGTTCTTTCAAATTAAATTCCGATTAACCTAAAACCCAATACCAACAATTTACATAAGTCATAATACACCACACGAGGCAAGTCATGCCCGAGAACTGGCGAGCAAAGTGCAAAAGCTCAAAATGACCGGTCGGGTCGTTACCTCCTCCCCCACTTAAACATACGTTCGTCCGCGAACGTGCTCAGAGTTGTTCCAAAAGCTAACCAATCGCTGAATAACCTTACCATGCATATACCCGGGGGTGATCCCACGTCACACTATCTCACATAGGTCCGATAACACACAATAACTGAAATTTCACAACCCAATCTAACCCATAAGCCTTAGAACTACATTTCCACTTTTGTAATCATTCACAAGATCAGAATCTCACATCTATATTCAAAATAAGCCCGAACCAGCTGTAATCACCCATACTTGCAATCTCAGGTGCAATCATTTGATATACCACATGACTCAAACACTCGTAGTGATAACTTCTAATTACAGCAGCTGCACACAACAAACGAATGGCGATAGAAAAACTCTTATCAACTAAAGCCTCACCCAAACACTTTCATATACTGCCAATGATCACTAAAACACGCGGTAAGCCATAACCATTTCCCAAATCAACCATTCAAGAAGTCATTCCTCCTTTGGCAAATGCCACAGCAAATTTCTGAGCCAAAGCTCGATATTATCCTTTCAACATGCTGAAATCAAATTCATTTGCAGTCATTAAAGACCCCGATAGTCTCATCTAATCCAACACAACTACTCTTATGACATTGACACCTCAATATAGACTAAAGCCACGATTTGTGAAATCTGTGCACCAATAATACACAATTCGAACCTACTCAATTCCTGAAAAATGACTCAAATAAAAGAGTTGTACCGCAAGCTCACTAGTACCACCACACACAATGCCGATAACTCGTATCACATCATAAAAATAGAATATACAAATCTAACCCGCAGGATCATACCTCCCCATAGCTTCACTCCAACGCGCGACCTCCTCCAAACACTGATCCACGTGAAAACACCTTACGTCACTCTTCTCAAAATCGACAATCGTGTACAATATGATGGCTAAAACCAAAGAAATCATCATAACCACCGCGAAGCAATTGATATAACATTACACATACTCGATGTTACATCTCGCATTTTCGTACGTTAAAATTTTCGTCTTCGGTTAACCGACGTAGAATCGGGGATGAGATCATCTTGACGTTAAAGTATTAACAAGCGATAAATAAGTGTTATGAGGGATAAAGGGGTACGCAGATTAACGAAAATGAGTTTCGTTGAAAGTGGACAATTTGGAATAAAATACGGGTCGAGTGATAATACCAGAAAATTATGAACTAGTACCATGCAAGGTACCATATGAACATGGTAGTATAATATATAAAGTATACATGAAGTATTTAAAAATTAATACATAGAATTTTAAGAAATTTGTGATAATTTTTAAATTATGCGGGTAATTGGTTAATTACCGGGTAACAGAACATTACCCGATTAACTAATAAGTGGATAAAATTTTAATAAATTAACCACTCTCCAGGTGGCACAAGGCCACCAAGTTAAGAAATGACTCACTACACATAAGTGTAGGTGTCTATCTAATAATCAAATGACTTAAGCATTAAAGTGAGTAAGACTTCGCAAGAATCTGATCCAAAAATAATCATTTAGAGTCTTTGACAATTCAACTCACATTTAGTACTAAGAACGTGGGAAATCAAGGATATTGAGGCAGAATATTTCATCCAAAATTCTTGCCAAGAGTTCAAGTGAAAAATTTCAAAGTTCAAATACATTAAATCCATTTCGATCCTTGTTCAAAAAGATTAGCTTATTTGGCTTCATTTTAATTATTTTGACATTGGAACCAAGATAATTGAATCAGTTCAATTCGTCCAACCTCTTAGCCACCAATCTGTTCTTGGTTTTGAAATCAAGAAAGTTGAACAGGTATGTTAAGGCCTTCCCTTGTTTCTTTTGGCATGGCCTAGATTATATGAAAGAAACGAGGAAATGCACGGTTTCTATAAATTATTCTATTAATAGAAATAGTAGGGGTGCCTATATTCTTGATTACCCATGAGAATTATTATTTCCTTCTGTTCATGGGTCTCAGAATTTATCCGGAAGGAATATTGAGATTATTACGTATTTTTCATGCATTTCGTACATGTGCATTGACCCATGACCAGATGGCGTTATATACGCGTATATATGTAAATATATGTATATGGGATATGGGAAAAAGTTACGGCGTTATATACGCACCACCACATGATCAATAGGTATATGATGATGATATTGGCTGCAGTGGCTAAAATATTATTCAAACGGCGTTATATACGCGTATATATGTATGTATATATATGTATATGGGATATGGAAAAGGTAATGGCGTTATATATGCACCACCACCTGATCAGCTGGTATATGTTGATGATATTGCCCACAATGGCCGAGATGATATAATGGGATGCCCCAGTGGCTTGATGATATTATGTACAGCATACCTATGCATGGCATGACATTTACACGCACGTGCATGACGTTATAAATGTTTGAGTATTTACAAAATTATTCAAATTTAAAAATGTGTTTCAGTATTCCATGTTTCATCTATGTCTTTTACGTACTAATTTCCATGTCTTACATACTTAGTACATTTTTCGTACTGACGCCCTATTTCATGGGGCCTGCATTTCATGCCCGCAGGTGCAGGTAGGCAAGCTGACGGTCCCCATTCTTAGGATCCCTGATTAGCGAGAGTTGGCGTGCTCCATTTGATCCGGAGCTGCTTTTGATATTGGTACGATACGTTTGTACATATATATGTATATGAGTATGACGTGGCTCAGTCCCGTTTTTGTACAGTTATGTTTCTATTAGAGGTCTGTAGATAGTATGTCTAGTTGGGTTGTATGTGGCCTTGTCGGCTTTCAGTTTTTGATGTATAGTTGTCTATAGCAGCCTTGCCGGCTCGCCCACTGTATTCTGCCTGTATACGTACATATGCCTTGATGGCAGGCTTCTTTCACATATGTTAATTTTGTAATGCAGCAAATGTTATTTAGGTTCATATTTTAGACGCATGCTTAGGGGTGTTTGACAGGTAAGACTCAGGCGCCCGTCATGGCCCATCGGTTTGGGTGTTGACAAAAGTGGTATCAAAGCAGTTCTGTCCTAGGGTTGTCTACAGACCGTGTCTAGTAAAGTCTTGTTTATGGGTGTGTCGTGCACCACACTTATAGACAGGAGGCTACAGGACATATAGGATGTTATCCTCTTTTCTTATCTTAGATCGTGCAATATAAGCATTCGTGTTCCTAACGATGTGTTACGTTTTTAGCGATGCCTACGAAGACTACAGCCGCTAGCACGGGTCAGAAGGCTACAAATGTGCCAGAAAGAGAGATAAGTTATACTATGGATTCAGACCCATAAGAGATCATGGGTTCTATTGAGGAGAATCCATTCGAGGATCCATATGAGCCATCCGTTCGAGTTGTTTCAACCACTCCAGTAGTAGATGGGGTGAGAGGAGTTTCGACCTCACCAAGGCCCTTAGTTTCACAGCCCGTTGATCAGGGTATGAGGGGAGTAGTGCATGGATTGGCACAACCAGGATTCCCTCAGGCTCAAAACTATGTCAAGGTATTTGAGGACACCAGCTCTTCTGAGGTTCCGGATAGTCCATAGTCTTGGGAGTCCGTCAATCAAGGTTCTTCAGTGTATGTTATGGCATACGTAGAGGAAGAAGATAGTAGTCGGGCCAAGAGAAGGAAGGTAACTGATAAGGACATGAGGATTCTGCTTCGGAGTGTGTTTGATCGAGGTTCTTATGTAGGACGAGGCAATGACCCTCTACTGTAGGCTTCCTACAAGTGTCAGTTTTTGGTTGGTGAGTTCAACCTCTTCTTAGAATATTACCATGTCAGGGTTTTAAAGGTGTTTGGTTGTTTTATGAGGATGTAGGGAGCCCCGTCCTGACTTGTATATATATTGGTTATGCCTACTTAGAGGCTTTGCAGATAGTATCATGTATATAGTTTTGGGTATGATATGTCTACGGCCTAGTCGACCCCTATGTATATAAACCTTTTTCTAAATTAGTTATGCGAGTTAAGTCTTAATGTTGTTATATATATATATATATATATATGGATGTTGTCGTAATGACCCATGATAGATTTGAGAGATTTGAGAACAAACAATGATAAGGTATGTGGTGCTCGGTTAGGTAGGACTTGATATTATAATTGATATGGATTGATTGGCCTTTTGTTATGCTAACATCAAGCATAGACCAAAGGTGGGTTGATTTCAGTTTCTAGGAAAGCCTATTTTAGAATGGAAAGATAATACCACATCACCAAGAGGTAAATTTATCTCCCACCTCAAGGCAAGGAAGATAATCAGAAAGGACTACATTTATCACTAAGTTCGGGTTTGGGATAAGGAAGTAGATTTACCAACCTTTCAGTCCATCCCTGTGATGAATGAGTTTCCCGATGTTTTTCCCGATGAGCTTCCGGGTCTCCTACCATAGAAAGAAATTAAGTTTTCTATTGACCTACTACAAGATACTCACCCAATATCTATTCCTCCCTATAAAATGGCCCCCGCAGAGTTGAAAGAGTTGAAAGAACAACTAAAAGACTTGCTTGAAAAAGGTTTTATTAGACCTAGTACGTCACCGTGGGGAGCACCTGTGTTGTTTGTAAGGAAGAAAGATGGTTCTTTAAGAATGTGTATTGATTATAGGCAACTGAATAAGGTGACGATCAAGAATAAGTACCCGTTCCCGAGGATTGACGACTTATTTGATCAGTTGCAAGGTGCCAAGTAAATTTCAAAGATAGACTTGAAGTCCGGGTATCATCAGGTAAGGGTTAAGGGTGAAGATATTCCGAAGATAGCATTCAGGACTAGATATGGGCACTTTGAGTTTCGGGTTATGTCGTTTGGTCTGACCAATGCCCCAGCCGTATTCATGGATTTGATGAACTATGTGTTCAGGCCTTTCTTAGATCTGTTCGTAATTATATTTATTAACGATATATTGGTATATTCTCGTTTAGATGATGATCATGCTGGTCATCCGCATACGGTGCTCAGAGTTCTACAAGAAAGGAAGTTATATGCAAAATTTTCTAAGTGTGAATTCTGGTTGAACTCTATAACTTTCCTTGGGCATATCATTTCGGGGGAAGGCATCCGGGTGAATACACAAGAGACTGAGGCAGTGAAGACTTTTCCTAGACCCACAACACCGATGAAGGTTCGTAGCTTCTCCATTTGGCAGGATATTACAGGAAATTTGTAATTGTCTCGCTTAATGTTCCAGAATAACATAAGGAAATATATGATTCAAGTAAAATGAAGAAAGATTACGAATAAGTATAGATAGATATATGTAGGTCGCAAGCTAAAAAGTATGGTAGATCGAAAAGGTTTTAGAAAGATACGAGGAAGGATAAGAAAGGATGAGTGAAAAGGTAACGGGAATGGGTAAGTCCTTGGGGTTAAGCTCATAAGAGAGATAATGGTTTCCCTAAGTTATAGGAGGCTCAGTATGGCCCGAATGAACTCAAAGGAATCTAAGACTAGTAAAGTTTAGAATAGATGAAATGTTGCCCTAATAGTGGGATAAGGGCGCAATTGTGAGGAATAAAAGATGAAGCTTGGGCCTCCGAAGAGGGGAATTTCCTGAATTGTGCAAGATTAGGAAAACTATGCAAGTTAACGTAGAAGGGAACTAGATTTCAATGGACCGACGCTTTTGAACGGAGTTTTCTAGGCCTTGGAGGACAGATTAACTTCAGCGCTAATTCTAACACTTCCAGAAGTGACCGATGGTTATGTTATCTATTGTGACACTTCAAGCATTGGATTGGGTTGTGTGCTGATACAGCATGGTAAGGTTGTGGCTATTCTTCTAGACAACTAAGAAAGCATGAGAAGAACTACCCCACCCACGAGTTAGAGTTAGCCACGGTAATTCATTCACTAAAGATGTGGAGGCACTACTTGTATGGCATTCATGTTGATATCTATATGGATCATAAGAGCCTCCAGTACATCTTCAAGCAAAAGGAATTGAATCTTCGTCAAAGGAGATGGTTGGAGCTACTTAAAGACTATGACGTTTATATTTATACCATCCGGGGAAGGTAAACGTAGTTGCTGATGCTCTCAGCTGTATATCTATGGGTAGTCTGTCGTATTTGCAACCAGAAAAGAGGGGAATAGCCCATGAGGTTCATCAGTTAGCTAGTCTTGGAGTTCGGTTACTGGACTCAGGTGATATTAGAATTACTCTTTAGGATACGACAACATCTTCTCTAGTAACTAAAGTAAAGGAACGCCAGTACGAGGATCCTGTGCTAGTTCATTATAGAGATACCACTCTTCAGAAGGAGAAGACACCATTTGAAATTACCAAAGATGGGGTTCTCAGATATCAAGGGCGATTATGTGTACCTAATGTTGCAGTGCTGTGTCGGCAGGTTATGGGAGAAGCTCACTATTCCCATTATTTTATCCATCCAGGAGCGACCAAGATGTATCATGACATCAGGGAAATATATTGGTGGGATGGAATGAAAAGGATATAGCATATTGTTCAGTGCCCTAACTGTCAGCAAGTTATGATTGAGCATCAAAAACCCAGTGATTTATTGTAGGCTATGCAAATTCCGACTTGGAAATGGGAAATAATCAACATGGCCTTCATCGTAGGCTTACCTCGTACCCAGCGTAAGTTCGATTCGATATGGGTGATTGTTGATAGGCTCACAAAGTCAGCCCATTTTCTGCCCGTTAGAACTACATACTCCTCAGAAGATTATGCGACGCTTTATATCATGGAGATAGTACGACTGCATGGAGTCCCTGTATCTATTATCTCGGATAGATGAGCTCAATTTACAGCTAACTTCTGGAGGTCCTTCCAAAAGGGATTGGGGACTCAAGTAAGTCTTAGTACAACATTTCACCCCCAGAAAGACAGACAGGCTGAGCATACGATTCAAACACTAGAAGATATGTTACGAGCTTGTGTAATAGACTTCAAAGGTAGCTAGGATGATCATATGCCGCTTATTGAGTTTACATATAATAATAGCTACCATTTCAGTATTCAGATGGCTCCATACGAAGCTCTTTATGGACGAAAGTGTAGGTCGCCTATAGGGTGGTTCGACGTTGGAGAATCTGGATTACACGGGCCAGACCTGGTTCAACAAGCCATAGAAAAAGTAAAGCTTATCAGGAATCAACTATTAATAGCTCAGAGTCATCAGAAATCATATTCTGACGTGCGACGTCGAGATTTAAAGTTCGGGGTTGATGATTGGGTATTCTTGAAGGTGTCGCCTATGAAGGGTGTGATGAGATTTGGCAAGAAGGGAAAACTTAGCCCACGGTATATTGGGCCTTATAGGATCATTCGGAGAGTGGGCCGAGTAGCTTATGAGTTAGAATTTCCCTCGGAATTGGAGTCTGTCCATCCAGTTTTTCACGTATCTATGTTACGAAAGTGGATTGGAGATCCTACCCGAGTGGTGCCCATGAATGATTTACAGATTACAGAGGACTTGTCATATAAGGAAATTTCGATTGCCATTCTAGATCGACAAATCCGCAAGCTGCAGAAGGAGGTAGCCTCCGTGAAAGTGCTTTGGAGAAACAACAATGTGGAATAGATGACTTGGGAGGCCGAGGAAAACATGAAGTCTATATATCCCTACCTATTTCGTCTTCCAGAGAAGGGTCCGACTGAGACGTCATAACCTCAAGGTGCGTGTATAAATTCTTCTATTGATTATTGTCGTTGTCCTGTGTGTTGTTGAATTATTAAGCTTCTACGGGGAGAGTTGGTAGTAGTATTGTTACAAAAGACGACTTTGCCAAAGTTATATGGATCACGAAGAGTGGAACATTCGAGGACGAATGTTTCTAAGGAGGGAAGGATGTTACATCTCGCATTTTCGTACGTTAAAAGTTTCGTCTTCGGTTAACCGACGTAGAATTGAGGATGAGATCATCTTGACGTTAACGTATTAACAAGCGATAAATAAATGTTATGAGGGATAAAAGGGTACGCGGATTAACAAAAACGAGTTTCGTTGAAAGTGGACAATTTGGAATAACATACGGGTCGAGCGATAATACCCGAAAATTATGAACTAGTACCATGCAAGGTACCATATGAACACGGTAGTATAATATATAAAGTATATATGAAGTATTTTAAAAAATAATAATAATAAATAAAATTTTAAGAAATTTGTGATAATTTTTAAATTATGCGGGTAATTATTTAATTACCGGGTAATAGAACATTACTCGGTTAACTAATAAGTGGATAAAAATTTAATAAATTAACCACTCTCCACGTGGCACAAGGCCACCAAGTTAAGAAATGACTCACTACACATAAGTGTAGGTGTCTATCTAATAATCAAATGACTTAAGCATTAAAGTGACTAAGACTTAGCAAGAATCTGATCTAAAAATAATTATTTAGAGTCTTTGAGGCAGAATATTTCGTCCAAAATTCTTGCCAAGAGTTCAAGTGAAAAATTTCAAAGTTCAAATACATTAAATCCATTTCCATCCTTGTTCAAAAAGATTAGCTTCTTTGGCTTCATTTTAATTATTTTGACATTGGAACCAAGAGAATTGAATCAGTTCAATTCGTCCAACCTCTTAGCCACCAATTTGTTCTTGGTTTTGAAATCAAGAAAGTTGAATAGGTATGTTAAGGCCTTCTCTTTTTTCTTTTGGCATGGTATAGATTATACAAAATAAACGAGCAAATACACGGTTTCTATAAATTATTCTATTCATAGAAATAGTAGGGGTGTCTATATTCTTGATTCCCCATGAGAATTATTATTTCCTTCTATTCATGGGTCTCAGAATTTATCCGGAAGGAATATTGAGATTATTACGTATTTTTCATGCATTTCGTACATGTGCATTGACCCATGACCAGATGGCGTTATATACGCGAATATATGTAAATATATGTATATGGGATATGGGAAAAGTTACGGCGTTATATACGCACCATCACCTGATCAGTTGGTATATGATGATGATATTGCCCACAGTGGCTAAAATATCATTCAAACGGCGTTATATACGCGTATATATGTATGTATATATATGTATATGGGATATGGAAAAGGTAATGGCGTTATATATGCACCACCACCTGATCAGCTGGTATATGTTGATGGTATTGCCCACAGTGGCCGAGATGATATGATGGGATGCCCCCAGTGGCTTGTTGATATTATGTATGTCGCACCTCCTTTTTACCGCGCCCGCGGGGCGCGTGGGGAGTTTTCTCCAATTGAAGGACAGTCGAAACGGGATTTATTTAATTATTTCAGAGTCGCCACCTGGGAATTTAAGGCGTCACAAGTCACCGGTATTAATCCCTGAATCGAGGAGAATATGACTATGTTTGTTATTCTGCGAACTAGAAATCCTGAGTAAGAATGTTCGAGGCAAATGAATGCACAAGTAGCAAGTAGGATGCATCAGGATGGTCTTTTTGTTTCGGGTTCACCTGTCCTAGACAGACCCAACCCCTGTGTTGAGTCTCCAAGGCCAAATGTATATGATGCAAATAGACGTTCCTACTAGGGATCCGGTACATGGCTGAGTTATTCTAAGTGTAAAACCTGAGGTTGATTGTTCTAAACCTGGCTTACCCAAATGGACAGTTTGAGCCGAAGCGGGGGCAACGTACCGGGAGCACGAAAGTCTGCCCGGCCTAGTTACTTGTCCCAACTCCGTCTTATTTGGTATGACTTTAACAGAAAGATGGGTCACGCGCACGTGTACACCATAAATTCAGAAGACTCAGAAAGAAGGGGGTTTCGTAGCAGTTGTATATATTCACAATTCAAATAATATTAAAGCGGTAAAAAGCAACATTTAGCATATTAGCATATAAATAGTTGAAAATCATATAGTAAATAAAGCCAATTAACACAGATATTTTAAGCTCGAATTCTTTAAACCCTGAACCAATGGTTCCGGGTTACAGTTTACACTGTAAAGTCCCCAGCAGGGTCGCCAGAGCTGTCGCACCTCCTTTTTACCGCGCCCGCGGGGCGCGTGGGGAGTTTTCTCCAATTGAAGGACAGTCGAAACGGAATTTATTTAATTATTTCAGAGTCGCCACCTGGGAATTTAAGGCATCCCAAGTCACCGGTTTTAATCCCTGAATCGAGGAGAATATGACTCTGTTTGTTATTCTGCGAACCAGAAATCCTGAGTAAGGAATTCTGTTAATCCGGAAGAAGGTGTTAGGCATTTCCGAATTCCGTGGTTCTAGCACGGTCGCTTAACTGCTTTTATTATTGGCTTAATTATCTTGATTTTTACTAAATACGTTTTTGTTGCATGATTTTACTACCGCTTTTTACTTATTGTTTACAATTATATGGACGAATTACGCGTACGTATATTCGTATTATATACTTTTTATAATTACCGGGGATCGTGCCACGCGTACGTGTACACAATAAAATTGTCCATGTTATAGTTTTTATAAAAAAAAATGTTCGAAATTTAAAATAAAATCAGGAACGTCATCACCCTTTTTATTTAGACAATGAACTGCACACCTCGGGTTATATGAAATTATTTTGACATCCGCGGAGAAATCCTTTTTATTAAAATATTCGCTCGAAATTGCGCGTACGCATAATCCGAATTTGTTATTTTTTTTATATAATCAGGGTGCGCGAACGCATCCCTGATTGCGCAAAATCTTTGTTAATAGTATTATGGCCTTTTCCCCCAAATTGTTTATTATATCATGAGAAACCTCCATTTAAGATACCCTTGAATTCTTGAAAAAGAGTTCACAATTTTTTAAATGTTGCCCGTCGATTATAATTTCCGCATATAATTTATGTTCATCCAAGACTATTCAAATTCAAAGTAAAGAATAAGAACATGATTAATACTATTCTTCACAAATACAATATATATACATATACCAAAGGATGAATGGCATATGAAACTCACAAAAATGATTTATGAAGGGAAGAAGTATTTTTGAACAATTTTTATTTATTTTTATTTAGTGCAAATTCTGCTTCTATTCACCACTGATATAAAGTGTTGCGATTCGTGTTTATATATCTCATCTCATTCTCACATGCTTGTTTTTAGAGCCAAAATTATAATTGCTTAGTTTATTTATAACGATAAATAATCAAATTGATGAGAAAGGAGTTATTATTCGAATTGATTCAATTCGAATTGTATTACATACAACATAGTTGTGCGCCTAAACATTCATAATATTCTTAACATCATGACGAGCTATACCAACTTACTTTACTCATATGATTATACCTGTCATCATACCATATAATAACTTATATTAATCTAAACAAAATCATATTTGTTACAAGATATACTACTAATGTAATTTCTTAATACTTCCATTCTACTTTACATTTAGCTAAAGGTATTATGGGATGTAATCAATGGCCCATTTTTATGCCTTACTCCCTGTTTTGACAACTCACATATACCTATACCAATGAGATTTCGAAATGGATAATATTATTACAAACCTTATACGAATTTCAAATAAGGTAAATAACTTATAGCTATGGTGTTGAATTCATCACTAATTAACCAACACAAAAAATAAAAAAAAAACTGAAATTTAAACTAAATAGTTTAGATGAGTGGAAAACAGAATCATAACTCCAAACTTCATTTATTTGCCGTGTTGACGCTTTTCACAACATAAGTTTAAAGGGATATGTACCTGGAAATGAAGGTAGAAGAAGTAAATTTTCAGCAGTTGCAGCAGTAACAAAATCAGCAGAATAACAGTCTTTCCACAAACTTGAGCAATAATGAGACCCGAGAAACCCAGATGCACAGTAACAGTTTTTAAAGAAAACTTCAAATTTTAACTGAACTATGGATTCAAATATATCCAAACAGATTCAACAAAGGGACAATATTTCAGATTTCAGTTTCTTTTCTGTTTCAAATTCTTTTTTTTCTTTTTGATTTTTTTCTGTTTCTGATTTTTTTTTTGTTTCTGATTTTTTCTGTTTCTTCTTTCTCTTCAAATCTGATTTTCTCTTCTCAGATTTCTGTTTCACTCAAATGTATATGCATTTCTATGTGTATTTTCTATGTTTCAGCCTCTCTTTTCTTTCTTTTTCTTTTCTCTCTTTTCTTTCTTTTTCTCTGATTCCTTTTTCTCTCTTAAAATCTCCTAAAGTCTGCCTGAAAGCTCTCTTTTTTCCTTGTTTTTCTTTCTGAAAGAGCTCCTTTAAATCAGTCCCAATCCCCCTCTATTTATACAAGGTTGTCCTATACCCTTCTAGTGCTGCCAGTGCCCTTTTCTCCTTTAAAAAAATCAGAAATGTTCCATTAAAACTACTTTTGAATACTTTAAATCCTATTGAGTGCTATTATCCTGTTTTTCAGCAGCCCATTACCCTTTGTTTCCCACTATCCTATTAAATTAAAAACCATTAACAAACCACTTTCAGCCCACTACTATGTCACATTACCCTTACTGTTTTATCCCAGAAATGCCCCCTGACTCCTACTGTTATTACTGGAAAAAATCAGAACCTACTGCAAAACTGATTCTATAATCTGTATAAACTTGATTATTCTTCCGATTTACAGTTATAACCAATCCTATGAACCTCCTAACACAATTGTATTTGACCAACTTTTGTAAACTTGAATTCAAACTTAACATCACAACAATATTACACTAAGTTCAGTATAATGATTCAAACGAACTTTAACTTTGAACAAAATCAAACAAACACAGGAGCATTGTCAATATACTGACAATGCCCTGAAACTCAATGTTCAAAAATCAACATATACACACCATTGACAAACTTTCTGATTTATTAAACAAGAATCAATTAATTGGGAAGAACTAATTGATTAATTTCAATGATAATAATCAACTCCAAACAGATAAACAGGATATTACAAACAACATTTTCAGAAGCAAGATTCACAATACAACTAATCGACGAACTTAATCGAGTCGATTACACACATTGTACATAATCACAATCAACAGAAACAATTCACATTTAGAATCAAGTAGACGGGTAGGGGACAATATAACAAAATTGACTAGAAAATTATGAAAATTTAGACAAACTAATGAAACGAACATAGAATATACGTAGAATACACACAAGAAATAGAAAATTACCTCTGAACCTTCAAATTCAACCGGACTCAACTCAATTTGAATTTGGACTTTGTTTGAAATCAAACAGACCTTAGTCGAAGTATTTTCTATTGAAAATACTTTGACTAAGGTCGATTAAACCTCAATCTTTCGTCTGAAGTGAACAGAATCCAAAAGTCTGGTATTTCTAGGGTTCTTGAAGGTTCGACTTGGGACTTAACCATTTCTGGTCAGATTCGAGGGGGACCAAATACGACATAAGGGTGAGGGTAGCCTAGGGGTCATTTGGTGTCAGTTTAGAACGGATCTGAGTTTGTTCTTGTTTGGTCCGAATCTTCAAAAGAAGATTCGAGAAGCTCTGAACTGATTCGAGCCAAACAAACTTCAGATCCATAACGAGGCATGCTAGGGGGTACTATGGTGTTATTTTGGAAGCCATTGGAAAGGTTTGAGTTTTCAGACCCACCTTCGATTTAGTATTCGAAGAGTTGGGGTCTGATTCGAAGGAAACTAAGGTCAGATTTGTGTAGAGGATGTTCAGGGGGTTCTAGGGTGTTATTTTGGTGACCGGCGGCGTTGATGCCGCCGGGTTTCAGGCGGTGGGATTCTAGGGCGGCTAGGGTTAGGGGTGGGGTTTGGGGACGATGATGAACAGTGAGAGGAGGGGGGTGTTCAGTTAGGGGCCGGGGTAAGGATTTGGGATTTATATAGGGGGAAGGTGAATTGATACTAACCGTTAGATCAAGTAGAATGAAGGGCCAGGATCAGTTCATTAAACCAAACGATGTCGTTTGGTTTAATGCCAGGGTCGGCTGAGTCGGGTCAATGGGTCGGGTAGAGGGTTCCGGGTAAGGGCAAGGTATCTCAGCCGTTGGATTGATTTAATCCAACGGTCCTTGATGAAGCGGGACCAAACGTCGTCGTTTGGATTTGCTCCTGAGTTGGACCGGACCTGGGTTGTTTTGATTGGGCTGAGGGGGGGTTAACTTGATTTTGGGCCTGGATTTTAATCCAGGTCCGATTTTTTTATTTCTTTTTTCAATTATTTCATTTTTCTAATTTAAATTTCTAATTTTAATTATAAAATAATTTTAACTTCGCAAAAATATATTAATTACTTTATAACAATTATTTAACACATAGACAAAAAATTAATCACACAGTGGAATATTTAAAATAGAACTAATGCATATATTTTTTTGTGATTTTATTTAAATTATCTTTTAAATGCATAATTAAATCCTATATGCATGCAACGTGTATTTTATTTTATTTATCATTTTTATTATGACAAAGTAAACATTTACGGACATAACACAAATATTTAACACCACGCAAATTCAAGAATTACACAGTAAAAAAAATTTATTTTATTTTTTGATTTATTTTGGAGTAGTTTTCGTAAGGCAAAAATTACGTGCTCACAGCTTCCCCTCTTTGTGCGAAAACTCGAAGAGTTTTCGTGCAAAGATAAAGTGAGCGGACACGAGCGATTTTTGCCCGTTCAAATACTCCGTGGGAAGCATTTTTTGAAAGATTTGACCGAACCTCTGCTTCAAAGGTTTCCTACATATCCTTGGCTATAATGGAATCAGGTCAATGTGGTTCGGGAAGTTTTGGGTAGCTGGGACTACCGTGGGACTGTGATGTTACTGCTGCTTCGTGCTGTTTTTACTGCTTGCTGACCTCCTTATTACACCTTACTTAAAAGGTAATGCAAAAACTAAACTAGATTATGGTACAGGAATTATAAAAAATCTTATCTAGATCATGCCCTTGCGTTTCTTGTTGTCTTGATATCTTGGTGACTCTTGGGCATTTGGCTTATTCCGTATTCTTTTTCATTATGTCCCGTATTTTCTTTTGGGACTCTTGTTGTTTCTTGCTGGGGATTTTGTTGGACTCCTCAACTTTATCGATTCTAAATATCCTCCTTTATCATATGAGCGGACTTTTGATTTCAACACTTCAATTGTTTTCCCTCGTTCTCCAGGTGGGTGCCTTGACTGCTTCTTTTCTTTCTTCATCCTCGTTCTCCAGGTGGACGCCTGACTTCTTTTTAACTTCTTCATCCTCATTCTCCGGGTGGACGCCTGACTTCTTTTTAACTTCTTCATCCTCATTCTCCAGGTGGACGCCTGATTTCTTCAATTCTTCATCCTCATTCTCCAGGTGGACGCCTGACTTCTTTAATTCTTATCCTCGTTCTCCAGGTGGCCGCCTGACTTCTTTAATTCTTATCCTCGTTCTCCAGGTGGACGCCTGACTTTTCAATTCTTCATCCTCATTCTCCAGGTGGACGCCTGATTTCTTCAATTCTTCATCCTCATTCTCCAGGTGGATGCCTGACTTCTTTAATTCTTATCCTCGTTCTCCAGGTGGACGCCTGACTTCTTTAATTCTTCATCCTCATTCTCCAGGTGGACGCCTGACTTCTTTAATTCTCATCATCATTCTCCACGTGGACGCCTGACTTCTTTAATTCTCATCCTCATTCTCCAGGTGGACGCCTGACTTCTTTAATTCTTATCCTCGTTTTCCAGGTGGACGCCTGACTTCTTTAATTCTCATGCTCATTCTCCAGGTGGACGCCTGACTTCTTCAATTCTCATCCTCATTCTCCAGGTGGACGCCTGACTTATTTAATTCTCATCCTCATTCTCCAGGTGGACGCCGGACATCTTCAATTCTCATCCTCATTCTCCAGGTGGACGCCTGACTTCTTTAATTCTTCATCCTCATTCTCCAGGTGGACGCCTGACTTCTTTAATTCTTCATCCTCATTCTCCAGGTGGACGCCTGACTTCTTTAATTCTTCATCCTCATTCTCCAGGTGGACGCCTGACTTCTTCTTTTCTCATCCTCATTCTCCAGGTCGACGCCTGACTTCTTTAATTCTTCATCCTCATTCTCCAGGTGGACGCCTGACTTCTTCAATTCTTCATCCTCATTCTCCAGGTGGAAGCCTGACTTCTTTAATTCTTCATCCTCATTCTCCAGGTGGACGCTTGACTTCTTCAATTCTCATCCTCATTCTCCAGGTGGACGCCTGACTTCTTTAATTCTTCATCCTCATTCTTCAGGTGGACGCCTGACTTCTTCAATTCTTCATCCTCATTCTCCAGGTGGACGCCTGACTTCTTTAATTCTTCATCCTCGTTCTCCAGGTGGACGCCTGACTTCTTCAATTCTCATCCTCATTCTCCAGGTGGACGCCTGACTTCTTTAATTCTTATCCTCATTCTCCAGGTGGACGCCTGACTTCTTCAATTCTCATCCTCATTCTCCAGGTGGACGCCTGACTTCTTCTTTTCTACCAGGTATTTCCTGACACAAATATTGTCTTTGCCCCTATTTTAAATCAAAGAAAACTTCGTTAGTTTAAAGCAGGGTGGTTAACTGGGGTATTCTTGCCGATGGTGAGGCTTCTCTTCGTCTCTTTTTTATTGCCTTGGAATGGTTGAAAAAGACCGTTTTGTCCTTGTACTTGATCCTTGACTATAGGATTTCCCTCTGTATGTTTTCCTTCAAATCCTTTTAACTATAATCATATGTCCCTTCTGACTTTGCTGATCCACTTTTGATTTCACTTTTCTTACACCAATATCTTTTTATCTCCCGCCTTTCATGGCCGTATTTTGCATCATGTAACCTTGAATCTTGGTAGTATACCTTGACATTCTTTCTTATTTGTTTGGAATAAAACTTATCTCAAAGCTTTAGAAAAGTAAGATTATTAGTGACGAAACGCGCTGATTTCGACAATTATAGAATGAAAAGAAAAATCCAAATTTGGATGACTGTCGGAGAAGGAATAAAACTTATCTGATTGGAGTTACTGACGCCAATGATCAGGGTATGCATTTCGGATTAATCAACCCAGTCTTTTAATCAATCTCCTCTCAATTGTCTTATTTTCGTTTTCCCCAAAATTTCCATAATCCAACTTCATTTTTCATTTCACAGACCTGTTGGACTTGCAATATCTCAAAGAGTTTTCACCGATAAACCTTCCTCATTTGTTCATTTCTCACTTCCTTTTCGCGTTATGGTGCCTACGAAGGTTTTCACCAATAAGACTCTCTCATTTTTACTTTTCTCTCAACTTCTGTCGCCTTATGGTGCCCGTGTGGGTTTTCACCTATAAGACTCTCATTTTTACTTTCTTTTCTTGTTTGTACCAGAGTGTTATGAACCATCTTCATTTGCTTGTCTCAGCATTTTTCTAAGATTGATCGAAAGGTCTTTTTGGTATGGGGTTAGAAATGGAAAAGGTATTAAAAGCTAAACAGTTCTTGGTATGGGTTAAAAATTACAACTCTTGGAATCTTTTTCTTATTTGCAATACAGTTTCTTTGCCCCAGTTTTTGATTGGGGTCGCTTGACATAACTTTTTGTGCACATTATGTATATTGTGCACCCTATGACCGAGCCGTGAGGCGCCTACGTATCATTCCTTGAGGAATCAGGTCAAACATAGAATATACGTAGAATACACACAAGAAATAGAAAATTACCTCTGAACCTTCAAATTCAACCGGACTCAACTCAATTTGAATTTGGACTTTGTTTGAAATCAAACAGACCTTAGTCGAAGTATTTTCTATTGAAAATACTTTGACTAAGGTCGATTAAACCTCAATCTTTCGTCTGAAGTGAACAGAATCCAAAAGTCTGGTATTTCTAGGGTTCTTGAAGGTTCGACTTGGGACTTAACCATTTCTGGTCAGATTCGAGGGGGACCAAATACGACATAAGGGTGAGGGTAGCCTAGGGGTCATTTGGTGTCAGTTTAGAACGGATCTGAGTTTGTTCTTGTTTGGTCCGAATCTTCAAAAGAAGATTCGAGAAGCTCGGAACTGATTCGAGCCAAACAAACTTCAGATCCATAACGAGGCATGCTAGGGGGTACTATGGTGTTATTTTGGAAGCCATTGGAAAGGTTTGAGTTTTCAGACCCACCTTCGATTTAGTATTCGAAGAGTTGGGGTCTGATTCGAAGGAAACTAAGGTCAGATTTGTGTAGAGGATGTTCAGGGGGTTCTAGGGTGTTATTTTGGTGACCGGCGGCGTTGATGCCGCCGGGTTTCAGGCGGTGGGATTCTAGGGCGGCTAGGGTTAGGGGTGGGGTTTGGGGACGATGATGAACAGTGAGAGGAGGGGGGTGTTCAGTTAGGGGCCGGGGTAAGGATTTGGGATTTATATAGGGGGAAGGTGAATTGATACTAACCGTTAGATCAAGTAGAATGAAGGGCCAGGATCAGTTCATTAAACCAAACGATGTCGTTTGGTTTAATGCCAGGGTCAGCTGAGTCGGGTCAATGGGTTGGGTAGAGGGTTCCGGGTAAGGGCAAGGTATCTCAGCCGTTGGATTGATTTAATCCAACGGTCCTTGATGAAGCGGGACCAAACGTCGTCGTTTGGATTTGCTCCTGAGTTGGACCGGACCTGGGTTGTTTTGATTGGGCTGAGGGGGGGTTAACTTGATTTTGGGCCTGGATTTTAATCCAGGTCCGATTTTTTTATTTCTTTTTTCAATTATTTCATTTTTCTAATTTAAATTTCTAATTTTAATTATAAAATAATTTTAACTTCGCAAAAATATATTAATTACTTTATAACAATTATTTAACACATAGACAAAAAATTAATCACACAGTGGAATATTTAAAATAGAACTAATGCATATATTTTTTTGTGATTTTATTTAAATTATCTTTTAAATGCATAATTAAATCCTATATGCATGCAACGTGTATTTTATTTTATTTATCATTTTTATTATGACAAAGTAAACATTTACGGACATAACACAAATATTTAACACCACGCAAATTCAAGAATTACACAGTAAAAAAAATTTATTTTATTTTTTGATTTATTTTGGAGTAGTTTTCGTAAGGCAAAAATTACGTGCTCACAGCTGCCCCTCTTTGTGCGAAAACTCGAAGAGTTTTCGTGCAAAGATAAAGTGAGCGGACACGAGCGATTTTTGCCCGTTCAAATACTCCGTGGGAAGCATTTTTTGAAAGATTTGACCGAACCTCTGCTTCAAAGGTTTCCTACATATCCTTGGCTATAATGGAATCAGGTCAATGTGGTTCGGGAAGTTTTGGGTAGCTGGGACTACCGTGGGACTGTGATGTTACTGCTGCTTCGTGCTGTTTTTACTGCTTGCTGACCTCCTTATTACACCTTACTTAAAAGGTAATGCAAAAACTAAACTAGATTATGGTACAGGAATTATAAAAAATCTTATCTAGATCATGCCCTTGCGTTTCTTGTTGTCTTGATATCTTGGTGACTCTTGGGCATTTGGCTTATTCCGTATTCTTTTTCATTATGTCCCGTATTTTCTTTTGGGACTCTTGTTGTTTCTTGCTGGGGATTTTGTTGGACTCCTCTACTTTATCGATTCTAAATATCCTCCTTTATCATATGAGCGGACTTTTGATTTCAACACTTCAATTGTTTTCCCTCGTTCTCCAGGTGGGTGCCTTGACTGCTTCTTTTCTTTCTTCATCCTCGTTCTCCAGGTGGACGCCTGACTTCTTTTTAACTTCTTCATCCTCATTCTCCGGGTGGACGCCTGACTTCTTTTTAACTTCTTCATCCTCATTCTCCAGGTGGACGCCTGATTTCTTCAATTCTTCATCCTCATTCTCCAGGTGGACGCCTGACTTCTTTAATTCTTATCCTCGTTCTCCAGGTGGCCGCCTGACTTCTTTAATTCTTATCCTCGTTCTCCAGGTGGACGCCTGACTTTTCAATTCTTCATCCTCATTCTCCAGGTGGACGCCTGATTTCTTCAATTCTTCATCCTCATTCTCCAGGTGGATGCCTGACTTCTTTAATTCTTATCCTCGTTCTCCAGGTGGACGCCTGACTTCTTTAATTCTTCATCCTCATTCTCCAGGTGGACGCCTGACTTCTTTAATTCTCATCATCATTCTCCACGTGGACGCCTGACTTCTTTAATTCTCATCCTCATTCTCCAGGTGGACGCCTGACTTCTTTAATTCTTATCCTCGTTTTCCAGGTGGACGCCTGACTTCTTTAATTCTCATGCTCATTCTCCAGGTGGACGCCTGACTTCTTCAATTCTCATCCTCATTCTCCAGGTGGACGCCTGACTTATTTAATTCTCATCCTCATTCTCCAGGTGGACGCCGGACATCTTCAATTCTCATCCTCATTCTCCAGGTGGACGCCTGACTTCTTTAATTCTTCATCCTCATTCTCCAGGTGGACGCCTGACTTCTTTAATTCTTCATCCTCATTCTCCAGGTGGACGCCTGACTTCTTTAATTCTTCATCCTCATTCTCCAGGTGGACGCCTGACTTCTTCTTTTCTCATCCTCATTCTCCAGGTCGACGCCTGACTTCTTTAATTCTTCATCCTCATTCTCCAGGTGGACGCCTGACTTCTTCAATTCTTCATCCTCATTCTCCAGGTGGAAGCCTGACTTCTTTAATTCTTCATCCTCATTCTCCAGGTGGACGCTTGACTTCTTCAATTCTCATCCTCATTCTCCAGGTGGACGCCTGACTTCTTTAATTCTTCATCCTCATTCTTCAGGTGGACGCCTGACTTCTTCAATTCTTCATCCTCATTCTCCAGGTGGACGCCTGACTTCTTTAATTCTTCATCCTCGTTCTCCAGGTGGACGCCTGACTTCTTCAATTCTCATCCTCATTCTCCAGGTGGACGCCTGACTTCTTTAATTCTTATCCTCATTCTCCAGGTGGACGCCTGACTTCTTCAATTCTCATCCTCATTCTCCAGGTGGACGCCTGACTTCTTCTTTTCTACCAGGTATTTCCTGACACAAATATTGTCTTTGCCCCTATTTTAAATCAAAGAAAACTTCGTTAGTTTAAAGCAGGGTGGTTAACTGGGGTATTCTTGCCGATGGTGAGGCTTCTCTTCGTCTCTTTTTTATTGCCTTGGAATGGTTGAAAAAGACCGTTTTGTCCTTGTACTTGATCCTTGACTATAGGATTTCCCTCTGTATGTTTTCCTTCAAATCCTTTTAACTATAATCATATGTCCCTTCTGACTTTGCTGATCCACTTTTGATTTCACTTTTCTTACACCAATATCTTTTTATCTCCCGCCTTTCATGGCCGTATTTTGCATCATGTAACCTTGAATCTTGGTAGTATACCTTGACATTCTTTCTTATTTGTTTGGAATAAAACTTATCTCAAAGCTTTAGAAAAGTAAGATTATTAGTGACGAAACGCGCTGATTTCGACAATTATAGAATGAAAAGAAAAATCCAAATTTGGATGACTGTCGGAGAAGGAATAAAACTTATCTGATTGGAGTTACTGACGCCAATGATCAGGGTATGCATTTCGGATTAATCAACCCAGTCTTTTAATCAATCTCCTCTCAATTGTCTTATTTTCGTTTTCCCCAAAATTTCCATAATCCAACTTCATTTTTCATTTCACAGACCTGTTGGACTTGCAATATCTCAAAGAGTTTTCACCGATAAACCTTCCTCATTTGTTCATTTCTCACTTCCTTTTCGCCTTATGGTGCCTACGAAGGTTTTCACCAATAAGACTCTCTCATTTTTACTTTTCTCTCAACTTCTGTCGCCTTATGGTGCCCGTGTGGGTTTTCACCTATAAGACTCTCATTTTTACTTTCTTTTCTTGTTTGTACCAGAGTGTTATGAACCATCTTCATTTGCTTGTCTCAGCATTTTTCTAAGATTGATCGAAAGGTCTTTTTGGTATGGGGTTAGAAATGGAAAAGGTATTAAAAGCTAAACAGTTCTTGGTATGGGTTAAAAATTACAACTCTTGGAATCTTTTTCTTATTTGCAATACAGTTTCTTTGCCCCAGTTTTTGATTGGGGTCGCTTGACATAACTTTTTGTGCACATTATGTATATTGTGCACCCTATGACCGAGCCGTGAGGCGCCTACGTATCATTCCTTGAGGAATCAGGTCAAACATAGTTCACTAAATAATAGTGATTTTCTTTTTTATTATTATTATTATTATTATTATTATTGTTACTTCAATTTGATTTTCATCGATTCCAAGAGAGGGTAGGAACGAAACAAATATGGCTCAAAAGGGGAAGCAAAGGGTATAGTGTTTGGATAGCAGAATAAATTGCCTTTGTCATTCCAATCTTCGAAATAATGCTAAATACAAACATTCAAAAGTTATGCGTAATATCTCTTTACCGCGTCAGAATTGATCGCCATGTCCATGCATTTTCCTTCAATATCTGTTAATCATAGTGCACCATTCGACAATACTCTGGTCACAATGAATGGTCCTTGCAAATTCGGGGCAAATTTTCCTTTCGCCTCAACCTGATGTGGAAGAACACGTTTCAGCACATGCTGACCCACTTCAAACTTCCGTGGACGCACCCTTTTGTTGTATGCTCTTTCTATTCTTCTTTGATATAATTGACCATGACATACTGCGGCCAATCGTTTTTCATCAATCAAGTTTAACTGTTCCAGACGGGTTTTGACCCATTCATCATCATCAATCTTTGCTTCGGCGATGATCTGAAGGGAAGGAATCTCAACTTCTGCAGGAATTACTGCTTCAGTGCCATATACCAACAAATAAGGAGTTGCTCCTACTGAAGTGCGAACAGTAGTGCGATATCCCAATAATGCAAATGGTAATTTTTCATGCCATTGTTTTGAACCTTCTACCATTTTCCGAAGTATCTTCTTTATGTTTTTGTTGGCTGCCTCTACTGCTCCATTCGCCTTGGGCCGATATGGGGTAGAGTTGCGATGTGTAATCTTAAACTGTTGACATACTTCCTTCATTAAGTTGTTGTTAAGATTAGCACCATTATCTGTGATGATCACCTTCGAGATTCCGAATCGACATATGATATTTGAGTGGACAAAATCGACCACAGCTTTCTTGGTCACTGATTTAAATGTTTTGGCCTCAACCCATTTGGTAAAATAATCAATGGCTACCAGAATGAACCTATGCCCATTGGATGTTGCCGGCTCAATTGGTCCAATCACATCCATGCCCCAAGCAACGAAGGGCCATGGTGCCGACATTGTGTGCAATTCGGATGGTGGAGAATGAATCAAATCTCCGTGTATTTGGCATTGATGACACTTGCGCACAAAACTGATACAATCTCGCTCCATGGTAAGCCAATAGTAACCAGCACGGAGGATCTTCTTTGCTAATACATATCCACTCATGTGGGGTCCGCAAACTCCCGAATGTATTTCAGACATGACAGCTGTAGCTTTTCTGGCATCTATGCATCTTAATAATCCAAGATCTGGTGTTCTTTTATACAAAACTCCTCCGCTTAAGAAGAATCCATTTGCCAATCGTCTAATGGTCCTCTTTTGATCTCCTGTGGCTTGTGCAGGATATATCCCCATCCTGATATACTCCTTGATGTCGTGGAACCATGGTTCACCATCAAATTCTTCTTCAACCATATTGCAATAAGCGTGCTGATCGTGGACTTGAATATGTATCGGATCTACATAAACTTTGTCCGGATGATGCAACATTGATGCCAGGGTAGCCAATGCATCGGCAACCTCATTATGGATTCTTGGAATATGTTGGAACTCCACTGATTGAAACCGCTGACAAAGATCATGTAGACATTGTCTGTATGGTATGAGCTTCAAGTCTCGAGTTTCCCATTCTCCTTGAATTTGATGGACCAAAATATCAGAATCTCCCATGACTAAGATTTCTTGGATACCCATATCTGCCGCTAGCCTTAACCCCAAAATGCAAGCTTCATATTCAGCCATATTATTGGTGCAATAAAATTGCAACTGAGCCGTAACAGGATAGTGATGCCCTGTTTCAGAAATGATTACGGCTCCTATCCCGACTCCTTTCATGTTAGCAGCTCCATCAAAGAAAAGTTTCCAACCAGGTTTTTCAATTCGCTCCACCTCGTCGATATGCATTGTTTCTTCTCAGGAAAATAGGTTTTCAACGGCTCGTATTCCTCATCGACCGGGTTTTCAGCTAAATGATCAGCCAGTGCTTGACCCTTCATTGCAGTTCGAGTCACATAGATGATGTCAAATTTTGTGAGCAATATCTGCCACTTTGCAAATCTTCCCGTTGGCATAGGCTTTTGAAAAATGTATTTTAATGGATCCAACCGAGAAATGAGGTAAGTAGTGTAGGATGACAAATAGTGTTTCAATTTTTGAGCTACCCATGTTAGGGCGCAACATGTCTTTTCCAGATGAGTATACTTAACCTCATAAACTGTGAACTTCTTGCTAAGGTAGTAGATGGCCTGTTCTTTTCTGCCAGTGAGGTCATGTTGCCCCAATACACAACCAAATGAATTTTCCAAAACTGTTAAGTAATGAATCAAAGGTCTTCCTAGCTCTGGCGGGACCAACATGGGTGGGTTCGACAAATACCCTTTTATTTTATCGAACGCTTCTTGACACTCATCGGTCCATTTGACCGCAGCACCCTTTTTCAACAATTTGAAAATTGGCTCACAAGTTGTTGTGAGCTGAGCAATAAACCTGCTGATATAATTTAACCTTCCCAACAAACTCATTACTTCAGTTTTGTTCCTGGGAGGTGGCAATTCTTGGATGGCTTTGATTTTTGATGGGTCTAGCTCGATGCCTCGTCGACTAACTATGAATCTTAGCAACTTTCCAGATGGAACTCCAAATGCACATTTGGCAGGGTTAAGCTTGAGGTTGTACCTGCGAAGTCTTAAGAAGAACTTCCTCAAATCCCCAACGTGGTCGGCCTGATGCTTTGATTTTATGATCACATCGTCCACGTATACCTCAATCTCCTTGTGTATCATATCATGAAACACTGTGGTCATTGCTCTCATATAGGTTGCTCCGGTGTTCTTTAAACCGAATGGCATTACCCGGTAGCAATAAGTTCCCCATGGTGTGATGAATTCCGTCTTTTCTGCGTCCTCTTCATCCATTAGAATTTGATGATACCCAGCATAACAATTCACGAAAGATCCTATATCATGCTTGGCACAATTGTCGATAAAAATATGGATATTGGGTAATGGGAAATTATCCTTTGGACTTGCTTTGTTGAGATTGCGGTAGTCGACGCATACTCTAATTTTGCCATCTTTCTTTGGTACAGGAACGATATTAGCCAACCAAACAGGATATCGAGTGACTCGAATGACCTTTGCTTCCAATTGTTTGGTGATTTCTTCCTTAATTTTCACACTCATGTCAGGCTTGAATTTTCTCAGCCTTTGCTTGACAGGAGGCACCGTTGGATTGGTGGGCCCGGCATGTCATCATACGACCATGCAAAAACATCTTTGAATTCTATGAGTGCTTTAATTAACTCCTCTCGGATTTTTGGTTCGAGATGGACACTTATTTTAGTTTCCCGGACATTACTCGTGTCCCCTATATTGATGTCCTCGGTATCACTCAAGTTAGGTTTGATTTTTTCCTCAAAGTGAATTAACTCTTTACTAATCTCTTCAAAAACCTCATCTTCATCATATTCTGATTCATAATCACAATATATTTCTTGAATTATTACTTCGGAACCAGATTGATTTTTAAGACTGGGCTGAGGATTCCTCATGCATGCCATATCACTAGAGCCAGCGTAAAAAGAACTGTACAGAAAAAAGAAAAAGAAAAGAAAAATATCAGGAATGACAATAAAAAGGAAACTGCTTTTTATTGGATGATGAAAGATAACAAGGTTTGCACACTTCAAACAAACTGTAAGATAAGCTTTGGGATTACAACCCTGAAGTAACCCAAACAAACTTGAAAGAAAATCAAAATAAACTACCAAGACTCCTTTCGAATGGGGAGAGGAGTGGCTTTCCAATTATTAAGCTTTGTTTCTGGCCCAACGAATTGAACTTCCGCGTTGCTACACCCTTCTCCGCTTTCCAACATATTCACATCATCAAACAACTTCTCAAATCTTTCAATCAACTCCTCATCAGGATTGACCCGGGATTTAGGAATTGTTGTTATCGGGCGATTTCTAGCACCGGTCTTGACAAAAGATTTTGACAGATGTGGGACTGGTTTTGGAAGATCCCATGCCTTATGTTTCAACTTTTTGGCCTTTATCACGTCATTTAAGGTGGGTATGAACCCCAAACCGAATGTTCCCCAGTTCTCGGGGAGAGATACTGGTTGTATAATTCCTTGCAAAGATAAGCCCAGGCCTTTGCCGGGTATAAAACCATTCTTTAACATTTCATAAGATATCATGACTGATGCAGAGGATATCTTTGGATTCGGAAGGTATTTCCCCTCTGGAATTTTCTCTACCGACACTGTGTCGGATACTTGGTATACCCATGGTCCTTGGTCATTTTCTGTTCCCTCGACCGGTACAATGGTACTGCTGCGAGCATTTAAACTTTCTTCCCCATGCACAACTATTTCTTGATGATCCCATTCAAACTTGACAACCTAATGTAGTGTTGACGGGACTGCTTTAGCAGCATGGATCCATGGTCGGCCCAACAACAAGTTGTAAGAGACAGTTATGTCCAACACTTGAAATTCCATTGTGAATTCAACTGGCCCTATTGTTAGTTCCAACACTATGTCGCCAAATGAATCTCTGCTTCCACCGTCAAACCCCCGTACGCAGATACTATTCTTCTGGATCCTCTCCTCTTTAATTTTTAATTTTCTTAAAGTGGAGAGAGGGCAGATATTTTCACTTGACCCATTTTCAACCAATACCCGGGTTACTACGGAGTTTTCACATTTCACGGTGAGGTAAAGAGCTCTGTTGTGCTCAGTACCTTCCACAGGTAATTCATCATCAGCAAATGTAATTCTGTTTGTCTCAAAGATTCTGTTGGCTATTCTTCCTAATTGATTTACGGAGATCTTTTCAGGAACATGAGCCTCATTCAGGATTTTCATCAAAGCCAGACGGTGCTCCTCTAAATGAATCAGTAATGACAACAATGAAATTTGAGCGGGCGTCTTCTTTAATTGATCCACAACAGAATAATCATGGAGTTTCATTTTTCTTAAAAACTCTTCCGCCTCTTCTTCCGTCAAAGCTCTCTTTATTGGTATTGGATTGTTTTTAGTTTTTCTTAACTCTTCGGGCGTAAAACATCTTCCCGAACGAGTCAAGCCTTGCACCTCACACACTTCTTCCTTGACTTCTTTTCCTTTGTACATTACAGTCACCCGTTCGTAGTTCCATGGGATGGCTTTGTTGTTGATGACCGACAGCTGGATTACAGGTGCGATAATAACCCGATCTGTACGGGCTCCTTCCACGAATACAATGGGTTTGGTAGCAACCCCTGGTACTATCACTTTCGGCCTTTCTTGTTTTGCGGCAACTTTGCTCGATGATCCCTCATCGATTATCATAGATGGTCCATCACCATTTCTGTTCTGCCTAGGTACCGGCTTCTCCTCTGTTAACTGCTTATCTGATTTGGCTTTATGAGACTTGATCATCATGACAGTTTGTGACGGCTTCTTTGTCTCCCCATCAGCTTGTATGATTTCTATCATATTAGCCTCTTGATGGGCTGACATTGGATTTCTATTGATATTTGGGGCTTCGGGGGTTTGAACCTCGATTTTATTAGTATCAATCAGCTCTTGTATTGCATTTTTTAAATGCCAGCATTTCTCCGTATCATGACCTGGTGCACCGGAGCAATATTCACAGCTAATGGTGTAATCCAGATTCTTTGGAGGAGGATTGGGTAGCTTGGATTGTATTGGTCTCAGCATGTCTAGCTGTCTCAGCCTGTGGAACAGACTAGTGTAAGACTCTCCCAATGGAGTGTAAGTTTTCTTTTTCTGTTCTCTTTCCCCCTGAGCGCTGGCCTCGGCCTGAAACCTGGTCCGGGATAGGCTCGTGGGTAAGTACTTGGAGTGGCAGGAGCACGCCAATTGGTGTGAACAGGTGGCTGATTGTATGCTTGAGCATGGTTAATGGAGAAATGAGGCTCCAAATGGTGATAGTAGTGTTGGGATGAATCATGGTGGTAAGCTGATTGGCGAGGTTGTTGTTGATTATAGTAAAGCGGTGAACCTCTGGGTCCCGACCAAATTCCTGAATCAACTACCGCTGCTTCCTCCCTCTTCTTTCTTCCGATTCCTCCTACCCCGCCTTGAATAGCTTGAGTAGTTTCCTTAATTGTTGAATAGCTCATAATTTTATTTGTTTTGAGACCTTCTTCCACCATACCTCCCATCTTCACCACTTCGTTGAATGATTTTCCAACCGCTGAAACCAGATGGGCATAGTAAGTTGGCTCCAAGGCTTGGAGGAAGTAGTCTACCATTTCGCTCTCCTTCATAGGAGGATCCACTCTTGCTGCCTGTTCTCTCCACCGAAAACCATACTCTCTGAAACTTTCATTGTGTTTCTTCTCAAATTTTGTCAAAGATAATCGATCTGGGATGATTTCAAGATTGTATTGGAAATGGTATGCGAATGCCTGTGCCAGGTCATCCCAGGTGTACCATCTCCTATGGTCCTGGCGTGTATACCACTCCAAAGCTGATCCGCTTAAACTTTGACTGAAGTAAGCCATCAATAATTCATCCTTTCCCCCAGCTCCTCGCATCTTGCTACAGAAACCCCTTAAGTGGGCTACTGGGTCGCCGTGCCCGTTGTATAGGTCAAATTTGGGCATCTTGAAGCCAACTGGTAATTGTACATTGGGGAATAAGCACAAATCTTTGTATGCTACACTGACTTGCCCACCTAATCCTCGCATGTCTCTGAACGATTGTTCTAAACTCTTGACCTTCCTGAACATCTCTTCTTGTTCAGCATTTTTGGCTTGCTTGTCAATTTCGGTTGGGAGATCAAAACAAGGAGCAGTTGAATTAATTTCGGAGGCTTTGAGGGTGGGCTCCGGGGGGTAATATTGGTTGTCCTGGGCCTGGAATGTAGGCTCACTAGGAGATTTGTGAAATGTAGCAGGGGGAGGTGCTACGAAAACAGGAGCCATAGGTGGAGGAAAGTATGGAACTGGTTTCGGAGGTGGAGACTGTGGTGTCTGAGAGGTGGTGCCTCGGTAGTGCTGGTAAATGGGGAAATTTGGGGATAATTCAGTGGTAATATTATCCTGAGTGTGGGTCATTGATGGAGCAGGGTTATTTGGGTAAGATGGGGGTAACTGTCCTGTAGACCAGGCTTGGTACATCTCAGCCATTTGCTGCTTGAGTTTAAACATCTCTTCGTTCATTTTCCCGACATCCATCTCCTCTAGCTCCATACATGTGTCAACATCTGGGACAGACATACTTTCGGGTATTGGTCCTTTTGATCTTGTGTGATAGTGATAATATGCCAGTAAACTCTTTAGAGAAACTAACTGCTTGAATTCTGAAAATGAACAAACTTGTTAGTTTTGAGAGTTTAACACATATATAATCACACGTTGAGATGCAATGCTCCTAGACAAATAATCCCTTTCTATTATGCATTTGCTCGGCTGCTTGTGTCGTCCCAGCTTTCTTGAAATTTTTATTGTTATTCACTTCTATTTATTATATATATCTTTCATCGTGGTGGTCGAATCTTATAGAGATTGCCTACGTATCATGCCCTTACATAAATCAGACCTTGCATAGTTCGGACTAAAGGCAATCACTTTTATTCATTATACAAAGATGGAATTACATTTGAAAACTTTAAGAAAATGTCTTGAAACACACACACTTAAATCAAAATAAAAGATACAATTCTTAACATCTCACAACGTGCCCCACTTTCCACTTGTGTTGTATATTATTAGACTATTTGCTCAATGTGGAGCTTGACCTGGATGACCTCCCAGCGTACGATACATCCTTTCCAACTCCATTGCTAGATGACGAGCAAAAGTGGGCGCATGCTCTGTAAACCTTTCATAATCCATTCCTTGGCAGTTTACATAACTTTGAGATGTGAAGACTGCTAGGTCATGGATTTGTGCCCTGAAACCTTGGAGACGTTGGTCTTGGTCTTGCAATTGCTGCTGACGAGTGGTGGCTATATCTCTGACACGGTTTTCACGATCTAGAGCTGATTCTAACAGAGCTCGGAGTCTGGCCTGCTCTAATCTTGCTTGCGCTCTTTCTCTGTCGAGGTCTGCTTGTTGATGTTCTCTGTTGCATCTTCTTGCCTGTTCTAGTTGTACACGAAGCTGGTTTTCTGATCGTATCCAATGGTCTTTTTCCTTCTTGAATTGTGCCCTGTCTTTTTCGGATTGCCTATCTTGGCGTTCCTTATTAGACATGGCTTCTTCATTTAATCGTTGGATCCTTTGTTTTGCTTTGCTCAACGTCCTTTCGTTTTCTGCAAGAATAGAATCATAATCTTGCATTCTTTCAAAAAGATTGGCGATGGTTTTTTGATCCTTCCAGCTCCTCTTTGGTGTTTCAGAAACTCTTTTCATTTTTTGGAATCGAGCATGAAGATTTTCATTCTCACAAGCTAGACTCTTCTTCTCGCCTTCGGCTTCTTGTGCTTGCAAATCTTTCTCCAAACCGAGGCTTCTCAGATTTTCTTTTAGGGCATGAATAGTTGCTTTGTACCCTTTTTCCTTTTCTCCCCAGATCGACCGCTCTTGGATTTTATCATTGAAATTTTGAACATGGGGTCTTTTTGTTGGCCTTCTTAGCTCAGGCTCTGGTACATCATCCACGCGAGACCGTTTTTCAAACCACCTTGCATATCCAGGATTTATTTCACCCTTTGTAGTGTCTGGGACTTGAGTATCACTTTTTAAGTATCGACATCCATTCCACATCTGCTGAAGTAGAGCCTCGGGAATAGTGGCTTCTGGGTGTAATTCGATTACTTGCATACTCAAATCTTCATCATCAGGAACTACTTGATATCTCCCTAGTTGCCTTAAGACTCTTAGTGGCGCATACAACTGAATGCTTCTCAATCCCAATAGTAGTAGATAACTATTTGAGGTTGACATGTGTATTACTTCCCTCATCGGGAGCCATCCCAAAGTCCATTCAATCTGATTTGCCGTTAAAGCCTTTAGATGAGATACCCATGCTTCTATTCCTTCTGGAGCCTGATAATTTTTTGTTCTTTCCTCATAGCTCTCGATGCAATTATCATTGTTTGACCCATACTGTATGATCTTGGGCTGTTGTTGGAGATGTTCCATCACCCACATCTGCAACAAAATTTTGCATCCTTCGAAGACCTTTGCTCCTGATTTACATAAAGTCAAAGCCCGATAAATGTCTGATAGAATGATGGGGACAAGGGTGTGATTTTCTTTGGTGGTGAGGATTTGCACAATTTTTGCGGTGCGAATATCAATTGTTCGCTCTTTGTTTGGGAAGATCACGATTCCTAGAAAAGCCACCATGAAGGCAAAGCGACGGTGAATCTGCCAGATGTCTTTGTTTTGCTTGTTAGTAAGGCCTTTCTCATGAATTTCGAACCCATCTGACTTTCCGAACCTTGAATACAAAAAGTTAAAGGAACAACATCCATTGATGACATTGCTTTTCCTGATTTGACTGCTGATGTTCAGAAGGCCGATGAATCGAAGTACCGAAGGAGCCTTTGTGAATATCAGGCTTTGATTTCTTAGACTTCCGTCAAAACCAGCATATCCAGCTATTTCCTCTAATGTAGGAGTAAGCTCGAAGTCAGAGAAACGAAAGACATTGTGAGCAGGGTCCCAAAAAGTTACTAATGCCGCAATCAGATCATCACGGGGTTTAACCTTCATAATATCCGTGAGGTTTCCCAAATGCTTGACGACCCATTTTTGACCGTCTTCGCCTAAATCATACCACCATATTTGAAGCTGAAAGAGAAATTCTTCTATACTCGTGGATGAGGGGCTTTGTGTGGTGCTCATTTTGTATCTGAAGTTTAATTTAATAAAGTTAAGACTCATTTTGAAAAAAAAAAACTATTTTCAAAATTTTATATTTTTGAAAATTTACACTAAAAAAAATCATTTTATTTATTAAATTATCTTTATTTCAAGATTTAAAAAAAAACAACCCATTTTATTCCTCTCTTCTCACCATGATTTCTTTTAAGCTGGTCAACAAGCATGTTCGAGGCAAATGAATGCACAAGTAGCAAGTAGGATGCATCAGGATGGTCTTTTTGTTTCGGGTTCACCTGTCCTAGACAGACCCAACCCCTGTGTTGAGTCTCCAAGGCCAAATGTATATGATGCAAATAGACGTTCCTACTAGGGATCTGGTACATGGCTGAGTTATTCTAAGTGTAAAACCTGAGGTTGATTGTTCTAAACCTGGCTTACCCAAATGGACAGTTTGAGCCGAAGCGGGGGCAACGTACCGGGAGCACGAAAGTCTGCCCGGCCTAGTTACTTGTCCCAACTCCATCTTATTTGGTATGACTTTAACAGAAAGATGGGTCACGCGCACATGTACACCATAAATTCAGAAGACTCAGAAAGAAGGGGGTTTCGTAGCAGTTGTATATATTCACAATTCAAATAATATTAAAGCGGTAAAAAGCAACATTTAGCATATTAGCATATAAACAGTTGAAAATCATATAGTAAATAAAGCCAATTAATACAGATATTTTAAGCTCGAATTCTTTAAACCCTGAACCAATGGTTTCGGGTTACAGTTTACACTGTAAAGTCCCCAGCAGAGTCGCCAGAGCTGTCGCACCTCCTTTTTACCGCGCCCGCGAGGCGCGTGGGGAGTTTTCTCCAATTGAAGGACAGTCGAAACAGGATTTATTTAATTATTTCAGAGTCGCCACCTGGGAATTTAAGGCATCCCAAGTCACCGGTTTTAATCCCTGAATCGAGGAGAATATGACTCTGTTTGTTATTCTGCGAACCAGAAATCCTGAGTAAGGAATTCTGTTAATCCGGAAGAAGGTGTTAGGCATTTCCGAATTCTGTGGTTATAGCACGGTCGCTTAACTGCTTTTATTATTGGCTTAATTATCTTGATTTTTACTAAATACGTTTTTGTTGCATGATTTTACTACCGCTTTTTACTTATTGTTTACAATTATATGGACGAATTACGCGTACGTATATTCGTATTATATACTTTTTATAATTACCGGGGATCGTGCCACGCGTACGTGTACACAATAAAATTGTCCATGTTATAGTTTTTATAAAAAAAAATGTTCGAAATTTAAAATAAAATCAGGAACGTCATCACCCTTTTTATTTAGACAATGAACTGCACACCTCGGGTTATATGAAATTATTTTGACATCCGCGGAGAAATCCTTTTTATTAAAATATTCGCTCGAAATTGCGCGTACGCATAATCCGAATTTGTTTTTTTTATATAATCAGGGTGCGCGAACGCATCCCTGATTGCGCAAAATCTTTGTTAATAGTATTATGGCCTTTTCCCCCAAATTGGTTATTATATCATGAGAAACCTCCATTTAAGATACCCTTGAATTCTTGAAAAAGAGTTCACAATTTATTAAATGTTGCCCGTCGATTATAATTTCCGCGTATAATTTATGTTCATCCAAGACTATTCAAATTCAAAGTAAAGAATAAGAACACGATTAATACTATTCTTCACAAATACAACATATATACATATACCAAAGGATGAATGGCATATGAAACTCACAAAAATGATTTATGAAGGGAAGAAGTATTTTTGAACAATTTTTATTTATTTTTATTTAGCGCAAATTCTGCTTCTATTCACCACTGATATAAAGTGTTGCGATTCGTGTTTATATATCTCATCTCATTCTCACATGCTTGTTTTTAGAGCCAAAATTATAATTGCTTAGTTTATTTATAACGATAAATAATCAAATTGATGAGGAAGGAGTTATTATTCGAATTGATTCAATTCGAATTGTATTACATACAACATAGTTGTGCGCCTAAACATTCTTAATATTCTTAACATCATGACGAGCTATACCAACTTACTTTACTCATATGATTATACCTGTCATCATACCATATAATAACTTATATTAATCTAAACAAAATCATATTTGTTACAAGATATACTACTAATGTAATTTCTTAATACTTCCATTCTACTTTACATTTAGCTAAAGGTATTATGGGATGTAATCAATGGCCCATTTTTATGCCTTACTCCCTGTTTTGACAACTCACATATACCTATACCAATGAGATTTCGAAATGGATAACATTATTACAAACCTTATACGAATTTCAAATAAGGTAAATAACTTATAGCTATGGTGTTGAATTCATCACTAATTAACCAACACAAAAAATAAAATAAAAAACTGAAATTTAAACTAAATAGTTTAGATGAGTGGAAAACAGAATCATAACTCCAAACTTCATTTATTTGCCGTGTTGACGCTTTTCACAACATGAGTTTAAAGGGATATGTACCTGGAAATGAAGGTAGAAGAAGTAAATTTTCAGCAGTTGCAGCAGTAACAAAATCAGCAGAATAGCAGTCTTTCCACAAACTTGAGCAATAATGAGACCCGAGAAACCCAGATGCACAGTAACAGTTTTTAAAGAAAACTTCAAATTTTAACTGAACTATGGATTCAAATAAATCCGAACAGATTCAACAAAGGGAGAATATTTCAGATTTCAGTTTCTTTTCTGTTTCAAATTCTTCTTTTTTTTTTGATTTTTTCTGTTTCTGATTTTTTTTTTGTTTCTGATTTTTTCTGTTTCTTCTTTCTCTTCAAATCTGATTTTCTCTTCTCAGATTTCTGTTTCACTCAAATGTATATGTATTTCTATGTGTATTTTCTATGCTTCAGCCTCTCTTTTCTTTCTTTTTCTTTTCTCTTTTTTCTTTCTTTTTCTCTGATTCCTTTTTCTCTCTTAAAATCTCCTAAAGTCTGCCTGAAAGTTCTCTTTTTTCCTTGTTTTTCTTTCTGAAAGAGCTCCTTTAAATCAGTCCCAATCCCCCTCTATTTATACAAGGTTGTCCTATACCCTTCTAGTGCTGCCAGGTCCCTTTTCTCCTTTAAAAAAATCAGAAAAGTTCCATTAAAACTACTTTTGAATACTTTAAATCCTGTTGAGTGCTATTATCCTGTTTTTCAGCAGCCCATTACCCTTTGTTTCCCACTATCCTATTAAATTAAAAACCATTAACAAACCACTTTCAGCCCACTACTATGTCACATTACCCTTACTGTTTTACCCCAGAAATGCCCCCTGACTCCTACTGTTATTACTGAAAAAATCAGAACTTACTGCAAGACTGATTCTATAATCTGTATAAACTTGATTATTCTTCTGATTTACAGTTATAACCAATCCTATGAGCCTCCTAACACAATTGTATTTGACCAACTTTTGTAAACTTGAATTCAAACTTAACATCACAACAATATTACACTGAGTTCAGTATAATGATTCAAACGAACTTTAACTTTGAACAAAATCAAACAAACACAGGAGCATTGTCAATATACTGACAATGCCCTGAAACTCAATGTTCAGAAATCAACATATACACACCATTGACAAACTTTCTGATTTATTAAACAATAATCAATTAATTAGGAAGAACTAATTGATTAATTTCAATGATAATAATCAACTCCAAACAGATAAACAGGATATTACAAACAACATTTTCAGAAGCAAGATTAACAATACAACTAATCGACGAACTTAATCGAGTCGATTACACACATTGTACATAATCACAATCAACAGAAACAATTCACATTTAGAATCAAGTAGACGGGTAGGGGACATTATAACAAAATTGACTAGAAAATGATGAAAATTTAGACAAACTAATGAAATGAACATAGAATATACGTAGAATACACACAAGAAACAGAAAATTACCTCTGAACCTTCAAATTCAACCGGACTCAACTCAATTTGAATTTGGACTTTGTTTGAAATCAAACAGACCTTAGTCGAAGTATTTTCTATTGAAAATACTTCTGAAGTGAACAGAATCCAAAAGTCTGGTATTTCTAGGGTTCTTGAAGGTTCGATTTGGGACTTAACCATTTCTGGTCAGATTCGAGGGGGACCAAATACGACATAAGGGTGAGGGTAGCCTAGGGGTCAGTTGGTGTCAGTTTAGAACGGATCTGAGTTTGTTCTTGTTTGGTACGAATCTTCAAAAGAAGATTCGAGAAGCTCGGAACTGATTCGAGCCAAACAAACTTCAGATCCATAACGAGGCATGCTAGGGGGTACTATGGTGTTATTTTGGAAGCCATTGGAAAGGTTTGAGTTTTCAGACCCACCTTCGATTTAGTATTCGAAGAGTTGGAGTCTGATTCGAAGGAAACTAAGGTCAGATTTGTGTAGAGGATGTTCAGGGGGTTCTAGGGTGTTATTTTGGTGACCGACGGCGTTGATGCCGACGGGTTTCAGGCGGTGGGATTCTAGGGCGGCTAAGGTTAGGGGTGGGGTTTGGGGATGATAATGAACAGTGAGAGTAGGGGGGGTGTTCAGTTAGGGGCCAGGGTAGGGATTTGGGATTTATATAGGGGGAAAGTGAATTGATACTAACCGTTAGATCAAGTAGAATGAAGGGCCAGGATCAGTTCATTAAACCAAACGATGTCGTTTGGTTTAATGCCAGGGTCGGCTGAGTCGGGTCAATGGGTCGGGTAGAGGGTTCCGGGTAAGGGCAAGGTATCTCAGCCGTTGGATTGATTTAATCCAACGGTCCTTGATGAAGCGGGACCAAACGTCGTCGTTTGGATTTGCTCCTGATTTGGACCGGACCTGGGTTGTTTTGATTGGGCTGAGGGGGGGTTAACTTGATTTTGGGCCTGGATTTTAATTCAGGTCCGATTTTTTTATTTCTTTTTTCAATTATTTCATTTTTCTAATTTAAATTTCTAATTTTAATTATAAAATAATTTTAACTTCGCAAAAATATATTAATTACTTTATAACAATTATTTAACACATAGACAAAACATTAATCACACAGTGGAATATTTAAAATAGAACTAATGCATATTTATTTTTGTGATTTTATTTAAATTATCTTTTAAATGCATAATTAAATCCTTTATGCATGCAACATGTATTTTATTTTATTTTTCATTTTTATTATGACAAAGTAAACATTTACGGACATAACACAAATATTTAACACCACGCAAATTCAAGAATTACACAGTAAAAGAAATTTATTTTATTGTTTGATTTATTTTGGAGTAGTTTTCGTAAGGCAAAAATTACGTGCTCACAATGTACACCATACCTATGCATGGCATGACATTTACACGCACGTGCATGATGTTATAAACGTTTCAGTATTTACAAAGTTATTCAAATTTAAAAATGTGTTTCAGTATTCCATGTTTCATCTATGTCCTTTACGTACTAATTTCCAAGTCTTACATACTTAGTACATTTTTCGTACTGACGCCCTATTTCACGGAGCCTGAGTTTCATTCCCGCAGGTGCAGGTAGGCAAGCTGACGGTCCCCATTCTTAGGATCCCTGATCAACAAGAGTTGGCGTGCTCCATTTGATCCGGATCTGCTTTTGATATTGATATGATACGTTTCTACATATATATGTATATGAGTATGATGTGGCTCATTCCCGTCTTTGTACAGTTATGTTTCTGTTAGAGGTCTGTAGACAATATGTCTAGTAGGGTTGTATGTGGCCTTGCCGGCTCGCCCACTGTATTCTGCCTGTATACGTACATATGCCTTGATGGCAGGCTTCTTTCACGTATGTTAATTTTGTAATGTAGCAGATTTTATTCAGGTTCATATTTTAGACGCATTCTTAGGGGTGTTTGATAGGTAAGACTCAGGTGCCCGTCGTGACCCATCGGTTTGCGTTGTGACACCCGAAGGGACACAACCAATACGCTACCCGCTGAGCAATACCCGATACTCTACCCGCTCGAATTCCACTGAGAGGACCCAATAATGTCGCACCACATGTGCCTATAACCAACAAACATTAACGCCTCGCAATATGGAAAGATAACTCATAGATCCCCATGATTACTAACAACTCAATAACGACCGAATCAACACATCTCTCATCGTTGACAACTCGAAGTCAACCAAACCGTCGTGATACAGAACACACATCCATATAGGTCTACCAGTGAACCACACATCAAGTCTAGTCACACACAACAGATAAATAATCCTCCGAGGGTTCACAACGACTGAATCATAGCACATACTACCCTCTGACCAATCTTAGATATTTTCTCACAGTCCACAACTGCAATACCAATGATGTATTATTAACTCAATCACATTTCCCTCTTTCTGAAGTGCATACCGTTATCAAGGCATACCATTTAGTAATATCATTTACCTAGTTATCTGAAACTGCATCTGTTGTCTAAGAATTTGTGACCTTCCTTTCAAAACTGAATTGCGACCTTACATATGCCAATCTCCACCCTACATGACACACCACATATAATATGCCATCCTATGATAAATATGAGAACTTCAAAATCCCTTTCCGAGCCACAATCAACTACATACTTAACTAGTCAAAAAAATTCCATTTGATCCCATCTTGGAGAAAATCACTATACATTCCATGCTCCTTATGCCAGCAGAAATTATACATCTTTATCGTGGTAGAAATTATTAAGAACTCTACCAATTCCTCTTTCCATAAAACCAAACCACCAATACTGACTAATTTTAACTTAACCAAGATACACAAGCCATCCAAAACCTAAGAGCATTGCCACGAAACACATATGGAAACTCATTACCTTGTAAACACCCAAAGAACTATTCATATCCTTACCATACCAATATGGCCTACTACCAAGCTATCCCATCTATCCAGGCCCCCTTCGGATTTACCTTCACTTGATACTCCTTCTTGCTATAACATCACTTTTCCTCAACCCAACCATACCACACTAGACCCAAGTATAATACCACATAGCTTAAGGCTCATCACCCGCTGAATATTATTTTTAATGTTTCCCCAAAGAACCATATTCAAGATACCGACTCTAAAAGGACTTATTGCGAATTTGAAGCCATTACCTTCACCTTCCCGATACTGATATATGGAATTACATAATTAACATAGAAAATACCACAAGTCTTGCCATCTTCCACTGAAAAATTCGGTTTCTATCCATAAGTACAACTTGAAAGCCTCCAATTATTGCATGTAAAATTTTGAACACAATAGGACCATTCTCTAGAGGCATCCACTCTACTCAAACCGCAGTTAGATTGGTTAAACGAACCGAACAACCTGTTCTTCATTTGCACTCTGACACTACAGAATGTGACTTCAATCCAATATAACCAAGCAACTTCCTGCCCTATGCACCGAGCATTCCTTACCAACCACAACTCAAGTCATTCCCCGATTCTCGTACACCCATAAAGCATAACATAGCCTTTATTGAAATTTCCTTTACTCGAGCCACAACTGATTTACAAATACGCATCGAACTGGAACCATTAGAGCACATAACCGTGCAATCAACTATTCAATAGCGGACTCCCCCACTTGGCTCAAAGCCATAGCTCAAAACACGTACCATAACACATAATGCATTCACTTTATTGCTGCCATAATACCATAGTGAGATTAAACTCAACCCTTCATAAGCTCGTGGCACACAGACCATCTAGTACTTCATATCTTTTACAAATCTCGCATTTACTCTCGTAACAATTAAACCCACTCTCTTAAGTGACCCAAATTAAATTCGCACATATATTTCACTTGTAAATGGGATCTTCTAATAGACAACATAAAGATCCCACAACTCCAGAACACTTCGTAGGAGATAACCCACCTGCTTCGCCTTAAACTAACATTTATGTATACCTTCCACCATCATAACCATTGCACACTCACTTAGTCTTCCTGAGTCTAAACTCATACCGCAATATGAAATCTACTCTACACCAACTAGGAGACATAAAAAGATTCTTCACACGCCCATAACTCGGGCTATATCTCAAATCAAGACGGAAATCAAGCACCTAATAGTTCTTCTATCCTCCAGCAGACCTTTCTCGTCACTACAAAATCATACGAATACATCACACAACACTAACATTCTTATTACATAGCCATCCAGCCGTCACTTCCACTAACAGGGAAAAATACCAAACATATAACTTCAAAAGCACTTGCTTACACAAGCAACATCTCGGTGCTCAAGCTATAGGCAAAAATCTGGCCTCAAGTCCTCCAGACTGGCCCAACATCAACTCACCGAGATCATATCTCACCCTTCGATCACGGAATCACAAGCCATTGATGCACATTTGATACTGAGCGCTCATGCGTGCATACGAACGCGTGGAAGGAATTTCAAAAGTTATTTTCCAAGCTGAATCAAGGACGCATGATAAGAATTCAAGAGTGAAGTTTTTCCTAAAGGTTCTGCAGCCTCTCGAGGATAAATACAGATGTCTCCGTACCGATCTACGAGACTCTACTAAACCTTCTCATGACTCATAAGACCTATGTAACCTAGGATCTGATATCAACTTGTCACGACCCAATTCCCTGAATCCAGTCGTGATGGCGCCTCTCGTGAAGACAAGGCCAGCTAGACCAAAATAGACCACCTCTTTTAAGCAGTTAAATACCATAAGTAGTTCTAAAACGTGATATAATAACCATAATTTGCAGAATTGATGATAACAACAGTAGAAACCATCCCGACACAGCCCAGACCGGGGTGTCACAAGTCATGAGCAACTAAGAAATTTGGATACAAGTGTACTGAACATTAAATCCGATACAATAGTTCTAAAAACATGAAAATGATAAGATAAGGGAGGCACGGGGATGCGAACGCCAATAGCTACCACATAGTCTCCGAATCACTGCCTGGACTAGGAGAATCACCATATAGGAGCGGACTCTACGATGCCTGAATCTGCACATATGGTGCAGGGACTAATGTGAGTACTCTGACTCAGCGAGTAATAATTATAAATAATAGCTGAAAGTATGAAAATACGTAAAGGCACAAAGCAATTCCATATCAAGCAGTAAAATCACTTAAAGCAGTAATCAGTGAAGAAATCAAATGATATCCTTTTTTTTAAACAAGTAAAATAGGTAATAATAACAAGTAGATATCCGCCCCTTGGGCACAGTATCAATCGCTCAGAATAGTATCAGCCCCTTGGGCTCACTCTCAGTACATTATCAATCCCTCGGGCTTAGTATCAATCACTCAGAACAGTATCAGCCCCTCGGGCTCACTCTCAGATCATAATGGGTACCCGCGCTCATTGTGGGTGTGTAGACTCCGGAGGGGCCCCTCACGGCCCAAGCTCTATATCAAGCCACCTCTTGGCATCATCACTCGACACTCGGCCTCACATCACTCTGCACTCGGCCTCACATCACTCAAGCCACCTCGTGGCATATAAAGTATCTCAGGCCCTCGGCCTCATATCACACAGCATATCCTCACATATGGCCCTCGGCCTCACTCAGTCCAAAAATCATCACAAGCCCCTTGGGCATTAGTAAAACAGTAGTTCTCAGCCCAAAACATGATGTAGAAATATCATTTAAGTTTCAAATCTGAGTAAAAGTGACTGAGTTTGTAAAACAGTAGATATCAACAGGACTAAGTTCAAATAATAAGTCAAGTAGTGAGGGAAACAGTGATAAAAATCTCCAAAGGGTTCAAATAGTTCGTACGAAGCCCAAATATGGCAATCATCCCAAATTATGATGATAACAAATGAATTTCAGTCAAATATGCGGTAAAATTATAAATCAGGACGGACCAAGTCACAATCCCCATTAGTAAAAGACCCCACGCTCATCATCCAGTGCGTATCTTGCCTCAATATAACACTACAATGTGCAATCCGGGGTTTCAAACCCTCAGGACATCATTTACAACCATTACTCACCTCGAACCGACTAATTCTCTAGCTCGCGACGCCTTTGACCCTCGAATTGGCCTCCACGCGCGTCGAATCTATCCAAAATCAGAACGAATACGTCACAATATGCCAAGAGAACAAAGCCGAAGCGAAAACATTTGAAAAATATCAAAAATCCCGAAATTAGCATAACCCAAGCCCCGGACCCACGTCTCGAAATCGGGTAAAATTTACATTTTCAGAATCCTCATACCCTAACGAGTCTACCCATACCAAAATTATCCAATTCTGATACCACTTGGTCTTTCAAATCATCATTTTACATTTATTAAAGGTTTCACAATTTTCTTCCCAAATTCCATCCCAAATCACAAATTAAATGATGAATTCAATGATAGATTCATGTATTCTAGCCAAATCTGAGTTAAAATCACTTACCCCGATGAATTTCTTGAAAAACCTTCGAAAAATTGCCAAAATCCGAGCTTTCTAGGTCAAAATATCAAATAAACCCCAAACATCGTATTTATACAGTACCCCTCAGATTTCACCCTCCGCGGGCCGCACAAAACCGACCGCGGTCCGCACAAAAACGACCGCGGCCGCACAACTTTCCTCTGCAGTGACAAACTTTAGTATTTTGGCCATAACTTTTGCTACAGATGTCCAAAGTATAATATCTTTACCTTACTGGAAATTAGACACGAAGGGTTACAACTTTCGTTTTTGAATCATCTCAAAATTCCTTGTAGATCAAAAGATATGAGCTTCTGAAATTAGACCAACGACCTGCGGATCTTCATGACCGCGGACCGCGGACCATTTTCCGCGCCCAACACTAAATCCACCGTGCCCAGCACTAAAACTTCTGCCCCCATCCATTTTCTAAGTTCAGGAATGTGCGAACTCGCTCAAAACTCACCCGAAACAAACCCGAGGCCCTGAAATCTCAACCCAAATATATCAACACCTCCCATAACATCATTAATACCTTCTCGAGCTTTCGAATCACTCAAAACAACATCAAAACACTAAATCAACTTCGGATTTAAGCTTAAGAACTTAGAAATTTCAAATTCCACAAACAATGCCGAAACCTATCAAATCAGGTCCGATTGACCCCAAATTTTGCACACAAGTCATAAATGACATAATAGAGCTATTCCAACTTCTTGAGTCAGATTTTGATATCGATATCAAAAAGTCAACCCCTCGGTCAAATTTCCAAACTTCGGCTTCTCATTTTCGCCATTTCAAGCCTAATTAAACTACAAACTTCCAAAAAAAAAATTACGGGCACGATACTAAATCCAAAATTACCATACGGAGCTAACCAAATCATAAAAATTTCCGATCCGAGATCAAATACAAACAAGTCAAATAATGGTCAAACCTTTCAAATTTTAAGCTTTCAACTGAGACTGTTCTTCCAAATTAAATTTTGATTAACCTAAAACCCAACACCAACGTTTTACATAAGTCATAATACACTACACAGGGCAAGTCATGCCCGAGAACTGGAGAGCAAAGTGCAAAATCTCAAAACGACCGGTCGGGTCATTACAAAGGCTAACATATCTTCCCCAAGCATATAAAATTAGTGACCTTATATTGAACTTCGAATTAGCTTTAAATATGAACATTCGTAGTATTGCTTCAGGCGCGTAAATTAACTATCGTGACTATTGGTACGGTTCCCGTGGCATAGTGATGATACATAATCCCCATTACCGGTGTGCATTTTATGTGATCCTATGGTAACAACTTTGAACAATAATAAAATAAACATGTCGCGAATCGCGGGTCCATTTCATATAGCGTGGTTTGTGGTGTGTTCAAAAATGGCAAGTGTACGACAATCGTAACTTGTTCAAGAAATAATTTCATAAATCCTAAAAGCGATTTAAAATAACTAAAAGCGGTTAAAAATTTAAAAATGCACAATAGGTTTAAAACATGTAATAAATCAGATAATTAGGCCAATTAATAATAGTTAAGCGACTGTGCTAGAATCACGGAATCCGGGAAGGCCTAACACCTTCTCTCGGGTTAACATATTTCCTTACCTAGTTTTTCTGGTTTCGCAGACTTTTAAATAAAGTTAATTTTCCTCGATTTGGGATTTAAAATAAACCAATGACTTGAGACACCAAAAATTATTTCAAGTGGCGACTCTAAATTAAATAAAATAATCCCATATCGATTTATATCACTTTAATTGGAAAAACTCCCTTATATCCAACCTCGAGTGTAATAAAGAGGTCTGATAGCTCTGGCGACTCTACTGGGGATCAAAACCCAGAATCTCTGGTTCAGGGTTCAAGAATTCGAGCTTAGAATAAATATTAAAGTTGGCTTTTATTTATTATCTGATTTTTACGTGTTTGAGCCTAGTGTGCTAAATGTCGTTTTTACCCCTTTGATATTAAGTGAAATGTATATAAATTATTACGAAACCCTCTTCTCTCTGAGTCATCTAAATCATTTGGGAAGTGTGCACTTCGTGTGACTTCTTTTCTTTTAGAGTCATATACCAATTTTAGAACGTGGTTCGAACAAGTTGCAAAGCCAGTGAAGCTTCTGTATTCCTGGTATGCTACCCCCCTCGGCTCGAGCTATCCGCTCGGGTAAGACAAGTCTAGAACAATACACCCAGGTTTTAAACCTAAAATAATATAGTCTCATGCTAGATCCCTAGTAGGAACGCTTGTTTGCATCACGTGCATTTGACTTTGGGGACTCAACACAGGGGTTGCGTCCGTCTAGGACAGGTGCACCCGAAATTAAAAGACCATCCTGATGCATTTTATATGCTACTTGTACACTTATTTGCTTCGGATTGCATTTTAACCGACTTTATGAATAAGGGAGAAAAGTTTGGAAAAATCAAATTGAGGTATAAGAGAGATAATTACCCGCTTTTTGAAAATACGGCGTGCCAAATATACCGAAACTCTGCTGAAATTTTGAAAGAAAAAAGAGAGAAAAAGAAAAGAAAGGAAAATTGTTTCAAAAAATATTTCATGTTTTTCTATCGCATCAAACCTTCCCGAACTACGCAGATTTGATTCTCACCGGATATGGGATACGTGGGCAACCCTCATCGGGTCCAACCCCATTTTTGCAAAAATAACCCAAAATATGAAATGTTGTCATTTTTGTCATAAATAAAGTTAGGTGATTCTGTTTTTGTCTAAATAGTCAGAAATGTCCCAATAGGGCCCCAGAATGGTATTTTCGCAAGAATAGCCACCTATGGTCATTTTTATTTTTTTGGCCAATTAGCAAACACAAACGTAAAATATTCCTTCCGGAAGTGCTGAAGGGCCTTATTTGCAAAGGTGTTTTGTTTTGAGTAAGTTGTTTGAGTTGCATCTTCTTTTTGGGTCAAAATAAATCATTGGTTTTTAACCGATCACTTCAAATAAATGTGCAAGATGAGCACTATTGAAAATGGACCTTTCAAAGTTGTAGAGGAAATCCCAATAGGACTCCATATGTGGTGGAATGACATAGGTGAGGTTAGAAGAGGTGCTGGAATAAAAGATTTAGGTGGGCTCACTGGTCTCTTGAAAATTAAACCAAGGGTGGAAATAATTGAAGCTCTGATACTGTTTTGGGACCCGGCACACTCTCTTCATTTCTCTGATTTTGAGTTAACGCCTACAATTGAGAAGATAGTAGGCTATGCTGTCCTTAATGGGAATCTCAGGTGTCAATACTCAATGGCACCAAGAGCTGTAACTCCTCGCAAGTTTCTAGACCTTCTGAGTATTAGTTGGTACGTCAAAGATGGAAATTTGGCTGAAGTATTTTGCACATTGTACTTCCTATACCACCATTATGGGTATCCTTATGGTCTTGAGGCTCCGGATACCTGTTTAAGTCATCAAGGGAATAAAGGCAAATGGGAAGCACATCGGGGATTGGCCTTTGTAGTTGCATTCTTAGGCACTCTAATCTGTCCGAGGAGTGATGGACATAGAGAGTTGGGGCTCAAAGAAGTGGCTGACATCATGATCAAAAAGGCTAATTGCACTGTTGTACCAATGGTCCTGGTAGAAATTTACCAAGCTTTAACTGTTTGTCGAGCTGGGGAAAAGTTTTTTGAAGGTTGTAACATACTTTTACAACTCTGTATGGAATAACATCTTTTTCATCTTCTGGGTACATGAACTATGGTATGACTAGTCTCAACTGCATTGAGGAACATGAAAACCGGGTAAATGGTCATGAGTTTCCAAAAGGTACAAAAGAATGGTTTGCCCAATTGGGTTCTTTGACTGCAATAAAAATTGAGTGGACGTTCGGTTGGCTCCCGGTCAACAAAGTTATCTATATGTCGGCCAAAGTGTGCTTTGTTTTACTAATAGGTCTTCGGAGTATTCAGTCGTATGCTGCAGACAGGGTTCTGCGCCAGCTGGGCAGGTACCAAACTGTCCCTCATGGTGAAGATTTGAGTCGACAAGTCATTGAACTATGTCCAAAAGCTACATTTTCGAAAAAAATGGTTCGCCAGATTTGGCATCAATGTAGGTTTCTGGAGCCACAAACTCGAGTATGAGATTTGGCCAAGGGTGAAGTAGAGCCTAGATACACGGCCTAGTATGGTAAAAGGGTTCAAGTCCATCAAGATCCTAAACAGCCCGCCAAAAGGCGCCACGTACAATAGTTCACTGATGGGGCACAATAACAATAGAATTCGTTTGCAAATAAGTAAAGCTATAGGGCCACGATTAGCAAATTAGAAGGGCAAATCAGAGATCCTAAATTTGATAGTAGTGTGCAGGCTGCTACTGATGAAGGAGAGAAGAAAAGGTTGGCCCGAGAAAATGAAGTCCTCTGAGCCCAGATTCAAAGAATGAAGATAGTTGTTGAAAATCAAGGAAGGAGCCAAATAGATGAAAGACTTATAAACGGTCTTGGGCGGAAAGTATGTGAGTATGGGACTAATTTGGAAATTCCGAAGGTAGACTGACAAGAGCCCGGGCAAAGTTGGTGAAGAACGCAAAAGGACAAGCAAAGCTTGTTCAGAAATTAAAAGGAAAATATGATAGAGAGGTTGCGAATCTAAAGAAAAAGCTAACTACCCTCGAGAATGAAAGGGCTCAACAGACAAAGAATTTCAAGGCAGAGAGGGAACATTGTTATGCATTAATGTCCATACTGGAAAAGGACATGCGATAGTTGTAGGAGCAAAGCCATAGTGACACCCAAGTTCTGGAAGCTAGATCTCAACAAATTGGGCACCTGCTCTAAGAGAAAGGCATCATTAGAGAAAGGATTAGAGGTATTGCTGACTACATCGTCACAAAATGCCATGAGTGTGAGGATATGACTAGATCCACTTTCTTCGCCGTAGTGATGACTTTCGTTTGCCAGATAATGGACGACCTGGATCACCTCCAAGGAGATCTTTCATGTAGGCCCGCGTCGAGACTGACTGATGTCCCACGGGCCTTTGGAGTAGTATTGGAGGGACTTATGTATTCCTGATTTTTCTTTTCGAGTTTGTATTTCAGTTTCTTGTAGAGTCTGTTAGTCTGCTTTGAGTCTGTTTTTATTTTTCAGTCCTTAAGTCTGTATGATGGAGTCATTGTAATAGAGAAAATTAGAAGTTTTTATTTTAATGAAAATTTGAAAAACCTAAAAAAAATTGTTTCTTTCTTTTGTTTCGCATTTATCCCCTAAACTACGTAATGATCAGATTCATGCAACATCGTGATACATAGGAAATTCCCATCGGATCCGGTCATAGCTATAGATAACTCGAATAAGAGAGAAAATGATGAAAAGAGGACACAAGAAAAGAGAGAAAATAAGAATAAGTCAGAAAACAATGCAAAAGAGAGAGTGCAAGGAAAAAAGAGCAAATAATGAAAAGCGCAAAAGAAAAGAAAAGATTCAAAGATCTGGGAGGTGACAAAAGCCAAGATGAGACACACAACCATTGCAGAACATGTAGAAAAACATTTAACTATCTAGGTGCATTGCATTCCCCAACATGTGATTCCCTATGTGTTAATTGTCTCAAACTAACAGGTTTGTTGTGTATGCTGTTGAGACCAGGTTCTATTTTTTAGGTGGTTGATTTTGTGGTAACCTGGCTTCGCACCCTTACTTTTCAAGATCCAAAGAAAGTGTCGAAATGACGTCAGAGAGTCATCTACCAACAATTACCCCCTCTGAGGATAGCCCGCTGTTGGTTATCCCGACGTCAGAGTCAGAAACTGCTAAAGAGAACAAGATATTGTGTCTCCGCATGATGGAAATGTGGGACGCATGGTCTAACGGTAGAGAGCCACCTAGTGCAATACATGTTTTTCCTGAGATGATTCCCAAAACAAGTGGAACCTCTAACATCCCTATAAACTACCTGGCCACCCCATTCAGATACCCCACTATGCCAGCCCATTTCACCGGAATGCCTTCTGAGGTTCGCCCCCAAGCACTAATTTCGAGAGTGTCTTCTAACATATTCACTGTACCACCAACCTCAGCTACGGCACAACCAATATTACCCAGGGCAAGTTTTGAGCCGTCAGCCTTCATTTCCCAAATACCACCATTTCAATCGGACGCGGCTCATGTCACCCCAAACTCCTACCCTCATCAACTTTGGTATAATTTTACCACGGGACAAGAGAGAACTGTAATGAATCCCGAGCAAGAAGAGATCACTCGAAAAATGAAAAGCATAGAAAAAAGTCTCAACAACATACAAGGCCTGAGTGGCCAGAAGAGTGTCCCTACGCTGACTTGTGCATGTTCCCTTATGTTCATCTTCCCATCGGTTTCAAGACTCCCATGTTTGTAAAGTATGACGGATATGGAGACCCCATAGCCCACCTGAAAAAGTTATTGCAATCAGTTAAGAGGAGTGGGCAGAAAAGAAGAACTCTTGATGGCTTACTTCGGGGAGAGTTTAGTTGGAATTGTGTCCGAATGGTATATGGACCAAGACATCTCCCGCTGGCACATATGGGATAACTTGACCCGAGACTTTGTTAGACAGTTCCAGTACAACGTGGACATAGCTCCGGATAGAAACTCTTTGTCTAATTTTAAGAAAAAGTCTTCGGAGAGCTTTCGAGAGTACGCCTTCAAGTGGCGTGAGCAAGCTGCCAGGGTGAAACCCCCAATGTATGAGACCGAGATGGTCAGTGTCTTCTTGCAAGCCTAAGAGGATGATTACTTCCAGAACATGATGTCCGCTATGGGTAAGCCGTTTGTAGAAGCCATAAAGATTGGCGAAATGGTAGAGAATGGTTTGAAAATGGGTCACATCCTAAGCCAGTCAGCTATAAGAGAAAGAAAGAAGAAGTGGCAATGACGGCTTCAAGTCTGAGAAACCCCCGTCAACCCCGAGGTTACTTTGGTTCCTCTTCAAGCACCCCGCAACATTACTACCCTCACCAAGATGCGGCATACACCATGACTCCTCAGCCTTATGCAGTAATGAATGCCCAGCCATACGCTCGGCCGCAACAATACTATAACCAGAACCGAGCTCCACCTCCCAGAAATAACACTTCTCAACAAGCTCCATATAATCTATGTCCACAATAGAATAATTTTCTATATAACACCCGTGCCCGTGAACAACCCAAAAAACAACATCATACCCATCGGTGAATCATATTCCAGTCTCTTCCCAAAGTTAATCCAAATGGGTTTGTTGCAGCCCGTACCTCCGAACAGGCAAAACCTAGAGTTACCCTCCTACCGACCAGGTACCCGATGTGCATATCATTCAGCGGCAGAAGCGCACGACACTGAAGATTGTTGGATGCTTAAGAGAGTGGTAGAGAACATGATAGAACAAAAACGGGTACTATTGATGGATGAGGAGATCCCTAATGTAACCAATAACCCATTGCTAGCTCACAACAACACGCCAGTTATTGGGATGATTTGTGAGGATAGAGAGTTCGACCAAACTTTGAAAGCTACCATTACCATTGCTGATGTTGAAAACAAGCCCAAAGCAGCAGCAAAGCAAGCAAGGATGAGAAAAAAAGCAATTCCACTCCTCAAAGCATAAAAAAGGTTGTGGAAACCAAGACAGGGGCGGAACCCCCTAAAGATGTTGTTCTCTATGTTCCCAGGGCCCTCAGAAAAGAACAGTTTGTGTTGAGTCCTCCCAAAAGGTTCGAGCAAAACAAGGTTACACTAGAGGTACCAAAGATGTACATACCAAAGGGGACTTATGTGGCGTAGGGGCCGATAATTTCACCCAAGCTAACTAAGCCCGTGGTTATCAGCCGCACATCACAGAATCCCATGAAGGACCCCACTACTGTCCCTTGGAACTACAATAAAGTAGTGGTAACGTACAATGGAAAAGAAATCATGGGTGAAGTGAATAAAACAAACTCATCTAGAAAGTACCTCAACTAGGAAGAATTGAACAAGACTAAACAGAAGCGTTTTCTGCTTAATAATCCAGTCAGTGCTGAAGAGGCAGAGGAATTCTTCCGAAAAATGAAAACATCGGACTACGCCGTGATTGATCAACTCAGAAAGTCCCCCTCTCAGATCTCACTTTTGTCCCTACTGATAAGCTTGAATGAGCATCATAAAGTGCTGTTAAAGACACTCAATGAAGCATATATTCTTATCGAGACCATGGTTGAGCAATTGGAAAGAATGGCAGAATAATTTTTTGAAGTCAACCGGATCTCCTTCAATCGAAATGACTTTCCACCAGAAGGGGCTGCCCACAACAAAGCTCTTCATTTCACTCTTAAGTATGAAGGATACTATGTGAAAAGAGTTATGTTGGATGGCAGATCTGGGGTTGACATCTGCCCTCTCTCGACCCTACAGAGAATGGAAATTAGGATTGAAAGGATTAGGCCCAACAATGTTTGTGTATGTGCATTTGACAGCGTCAAAAGGGATACGATAGGGGAGATTGATTTGATCCTAACTATCAGCCCGATAGATTTTGAAGTAACATTTCAGGTTTTTGACATGGACACCTCCTACAATTTTCTCATAGGAAGGCCTTGGATCCATGCGGCAGGGGCCATACCATCTACTCTCTACCAAATGGTTAAGTTTGAACATGAAAACCAAGAAATCGTGGTTCACAGAGAGGATGAGCTATTAATTTACAAGGACCCATCAGTCCCATATCTGGAGGCTAAGGAAGGTAGCGAGCACATAGTCTACCAAGATTTTGAGATCATGGTCGCAGACTAGTGTGAGGAAGGAACCCCATGTCCTCAACCCTTCTTGTCAAACACGTCAATCATGGTCGCCAATGAAATGATCAAACATGGCTACAAACCCGAGAAAGGGCTCGGGGCATCTTTGCAAGGCATTACAGAGCCTATCATTTTGACTACCAGTGAGAACTTCTTTGGTGTAGGTTTCCAAGATATAGAAGCCAATGTAAAATGGTCTAATAAATTTAAGAAGAATGGGTGGGTTCTGCCTCAGCCGGTCCCGCATCTCGCTAGAACATTTGTTAATCCAAGGTACATAGAAGAAGAAGAAGAAGAAGAAGAAGAAGAAGAGGCCTTCACGGCTGAAGAAATTGAGGGTATCTATGGGACAATGAGGCAAATGTTGTATGAGGTTCATATGGTCCAGCTGGGTGAAGGCTCAAGCACTACTGAGGTGCAGTTTATGGGGCAAAATGCCAAACTTAAAAATTGGAAGGCTACTCTGTTGCTAGTCAGGCAAGAATCCTGGTAGTTCAGTCTTGCCATCTTTTCTCCATCCCGAGTTATTTCAGGGTGTAACTCGAATGCTTTTAGTTTATTGTCTTTTAAATTTCGATGTAAGCCCTTATATCTTCAAATTCAATCAAATTCAATCAATATTTCATCATCTATGAATTTCTCTCGTTATTCTTTCTGATTTTTATTATTTTTCTTATCTCACTTTTCAGTTCTAATAATGCAGACTTAAATAACATGACATGCTTGCGGACTTCATGCCCAGATCCTAACACGATGTCTCATTGTGAAACAATGAATCAAGAACCGTAATATGATGAGGATGAGTCATTTAGGGAAATAACCCGAGAATTGGAACAATTTGAGAATAATCCTAAGCCAAACTTAAATGAAACAGAGCCAGTTAATTTGGGTAGTTCAGAAGTGGTCCAGAAAACCATGATAAGCGTTCACGCTGATCAAAGAATTAGGGATGCATTGATCCAACTTTTGTTCGAATTCAAAGACGTGTTCCCTGGTCCTATGATGATATGCCAGGACCGAGTGTTGATTTAGTGGTGCACAAATTGTCAACTTACTACGGTTATCCCCATGTATAAGAAAAATAGAGAAAGTTTAAAAGACAGATCAGTGACAAGATCAAAGAAGAAGTTACCAAACAATTGAAAGCGAGTGTGATCCGAGAGGTCCGATACACCACATGGTTGGCTAATGTGGTCCCGATGCCAAAGAAAGATGGAAAAACCCGAGTGAGTGTTGATTATCGGGATTTGAACAAAGCAAGCCCCAAGGACAACTTTCCATTACCAAACATCCACATCCTTATTGACAAATGTGCCAAACATGAGATACATTCTTTATTGGATTGTTATGCTGGGTATCATCAGGTTCTGATGGATGAAAAATACGTAGAAAAGATGGCTTTCACCACACTTTGGGGTACTTACTTCTATAGGGTCATGCCGTTCGGTTTAAAGAATGCCGAGGCAACTTACATGAGAACTATGACCGCCATTTTTCATGACATGATGCACCAGGAAATTGAGGTGTATGTGGAAAATGTGATGATTAAATCCAGAACGTAGGATGACCATGTGTGAGATTTCAGAATGTTTTTTGAGCACCTGCGTAAGTATGACTTGAAGTTGAATCCAGCTAAATGTGCATTTGGAGTACCATCTGGGAAACCTTTGGGGTTTATAGTCAGTCGAAGAGGTATCGAGTTAGATCCAACAAAGATAAAGTCTATTCGGTATATGCCACCTCTGAGAACCAAGAAAGAGGTTATGAGTCGGTTGGGAAGGTTCAATTACATCAGGAGATTCATTGCTCAGTTGACTTCCACGTGTGAGCACATATTTAAGTTGTTGAAGAAAGATTTGGTGATTAGATGGACAGATGCATGTCATGAAGCCTTCGAAAAAATCAAAGAATATCTATCGAATCAGCCAGTGGTAGTCCCACCCGAGCCTGAAAGGCATTTGTTCTTGTACTTGACAGTGTAGGAGAATTATTTTTGATGTGTTCTCGGGCAACATGATGTGACCGGGAAGAAAGAACAAGCCATATACTATTTGAGCAAGAAGTTCACTAGTTATGAAGCCAAGTACACTTTGTTGGAAAGAACAAGCCATATACTATTCGGGATTGGGGCAAATTTGATTTCGCCCATTGGTTGGCACTATCCGGCCACAGTCCGACTTTGGTTTTTTTGTCTGAACAACACTGTTGAGTATGAAGCCTGCATTATGGGTATGAATATGGTAGTTGACATGGATGTGGAAGAACTGTTAATCATGGGAGATTCTGACTTGATTATTTGACAAGCTCAAGGTGAATGGAAAACTCGGGATATCAAGCTTATTCTATACAGACAACGTGTGGAAGATCTTAGCAAGCAGTTCAAATCCGTTGAGTTCAAGTACATTCCTCGGTTTCATAATGAGTTAACCGATTCATTAGCTACTTTGGCCTCGATACTGCCATATCCAGGCAATGTCCATATTGACCCACTGGAAATCCAAATTCGAGAATGACATGGTTGCTGCAATGCAGCTAAAATGAAACTAGATGTTCAGCCATGGTATCATGATATCAAAAGATTCCTAAAAACAAAGGAATATCCTGAACAAACCACTAGAGACCAAAATAGAACCATTAGAAGGCTCGCTAATGGTTTCTTTTTGAGCGGAGAAGTCTTGTACAAAAGAACTCCAGATTTGAACCTTTTAAGATGCGTGGATGCCTAAGAGGTTGGAAGAATCATGAATGAAGTGCACGCAGGAGTATGCGGACCCTATATGAATGGATACGTCCTTGCAAAGAAAATCCTTCGGGCAGGTTATTACTGGATGACCATGGAAAAGGATTGCTTCAGTTTTGTCCGAAAGTGTTATCAATGTCAGGTACATGGTGGCCCGATTCATGCACTGCCTTTAGAATTACAACCTATGTCGACACCGTGGCCGTTTGTTACATGGGGTATGAATGTTATTGGGCCAATCGAGCCAAAAGCTTCAAATGGGCACAAATTTATTTTAGTTGCCATTGACTATTTCTCAAAGTGGGTTGAAGCAGTCAATCTTAAAGCCGTCACCAAGAAAGTAGTGGTGGACTCCCTGCATTCCAACATTATATGTCGTTTTGGTATTCCTAAAACTATTATTACGGATAATGCTGCAAATTTGAACAGTCATTTGATGAGGGAGGTATATGAACAATTTAAGATCACGCATCGGAATTCTACCCCTTATCAGCCCAAAGCTAATGGTGTTGTTGAAGAAATGAATAAAAACATCAAGAAGATCCTCAGGAAAATGATTCAAAGTTCAAGAAAATGGCATGAAAAGTTGTCATTTGCATTGTTGGGATATCGCACAACCGTGCGCACATTAGTTAGGGTAGCACCCTTTCTATTGGTTTATGGCACTGAAGTCATAATATCCACAGAAGTTGAAATTCCACCTCTTCAAATCATCATTGAAGCTGAAATTGAGGACAATGAATGGGTCAAGACCCGTCTAGAATAGTTAACCTTGATTGACGAAAAGTGGATGGCCGCAGTTTGCCACGGGCAGATGTATCAACAAAGAATGGCACGCGCCTACAACAAGAAAGTGCGACCCATAAACTTTGAAGTGTGGCAACTCATCTTTAGGCGTATTCTCCCACATCATAAGGAAGCAAAAGGAAAATTCGCTCCAAAATTGGAAAGGTCCGTACATTATAAGGAAATTGTTGCCGAAAGGGGCATTGTACTTGGGAGACATTGAAGGAAATGACCCTAGAACAACTGTCAATGCAGACACGGTCAAAACGTATTATGTTTAAACCTTTTGCGGTGTTGATATTCTCAGATTGGGATGACGAAGGATTTCATTCTCGCTACCCAAACACTATTAACCCTTTACAAAGCCTTTCAGTCGGTTATCTTTCTTTGATTATCCTATTTGGAACCCGAAATGTTGTGTAAAAAAAGAAGAAAAAAAAACAATTAAAACAAAAAGAAAATAAAAAACAAAGTTTCCTGAACTACATTCGACTTGATTCCAAAAGGATGCGTAGGCAGCCTCTCTCTGGGGTTCAGTCACACTAAACAAAAATCCACACTCCCCCAAAAATGAAACTGGGGCAGAAGTTATAGTGGTTCAACGATGGTTCGTCTGAAAGGTTCCAAAGTTGTAATTAAATCCAAACTCTTTTTACACCAAATCATGTTCAAGTCCTTCCGATCAATTGGTAAAAATGTTTGAAATGGAGGATGTGTTTACTTGGATCTGATACAATAAAATGAGAGAGTCTTATTAGTAAAAACCAACACGGGCACCATAGGGTGATGGTAAGCAGAGAATTTAAAATGAGAGAGTCTTCTTAATGAAAACTCGTAAAGAGCACTACAAGGCAACAGTGAGAAGATAAATGAGAGAGGTCAGTTGATGAAAATGCGCAAAGGACGCCACTAATCGAAAAAGGGATCCCTTACAACCATCGGCACTGATAGAGTCCTGGCAAGGTTTCTCAGTTTTGAGATGTGGGTTATGATGGGTTTGTGAGAGTAGGATGGTTTGCACAGATTGACTATCCAGTCCAAGAAGCATGTCATGTCTATTGAAGTGTGCATGCACTCAAGATAAGTCATTCTTTCCTTTTCTCGAAAGGAACACTTGTCATTTAAATTCATTATCATGTCTGCTGTTTACTTTTCTTTAAATCCCATTCGGTCTAATTCTCCTCCGAAACTAATACAAAGAAAAAATGGCAAGATTGGTTTTACAGAGTTTTGTTTGACAGAAAGCTAAAATTCAAGAAAGCACCCAGCCTCAGCAGGTGCGTCAAATCAACCTCGACTGGCCGATGCTCCAGAGTCAAAAACTCTTGAAAGGAAAAGAAATAAAAGTCAAGTTCCCATAAAGGCAAAATAAGATGAAAAGGCCAAGCCCCACACGGGTTAACCATCATGTGTAATTTTGGAAAGTCAAGATCCCTGGGTTTAGAATTGAAACCAATTTCTAGAGAGCCAACGAGCAATGGAGATTTTTATTGAAAGAGCTGGGCCAAGATCAAGTGATTGAAACAATCGAGTCCACAAAACCAACCACTGTTTCAAACTATCAAATTGTTCTTTGTTTGAAAAACAGGAAAACAGGCGCAAGAGAAAGCACCCTTGCAAAAAGCAGGTGCAACCAAAAAAAAACTACGCAATGTCTAGAAACAGCTTTGCAGCAACAACCCAAAAAGGGAAGTCTCCTCCAAATTATTTCCTGCATTTTTATTCATTTTTTCTTAGATAAAAAATGCTAAAAGTGAAATGAAAATAAAGAAGAAGAAAAATTCAAAACCATGCGAGTATAAGGTCTCCAATCTCTAGCTGCGTCTTTCCCAACATAGGGTCCCATTCCCTAGTCGATGCCAGCATAACCTGGTTATCTTTCCAACATAAGGTCCCACCCCCTATTTGTTCCTGGCATAACCTGAGGACTTTTCCAGCATAACAAGATGACTTTCCCGGCATAACCCGAGGACTTTTCCGGCATAAGCCGAAGACTTTCCCAGCATAACCCGATGACTTTTCCGGCATAACCCGAGGACTTTCCTGGCATAACTCGATGACTTTCCCGGCATAACCCGAGGACCTTTCCGACATAACCGGATGACTTTCCCGGCATAACCCAAGGAACTTTGCGGCATAACCCGATGACTTTCCCGGCATAACTCGAGGACCTTTATGGTATAACCCAATGACTTTTCCGACATAACCCGAGGACCTTTCCGGCATAAATCGATGACTTTCCCAGCATAACCTGAGGACTTTTCCGGCATAACCTGATGACTCTGCCAGCATAACGTAGTAATCTTTTCCGCCACAAGGTCCAATCCCTAGATGATGCCAGCATAACCTGGTAATCTTTCCAACTTAGGGCCTCCGATCCCCATTTGGTTTCATTTTAGATATAAGGTCTCCACTCCCTAATCTCTTTTTCACAAGTTTACACAATCCTGATTTTATTGCTTTCAATAAAGAAATAGTTTAGGTTTTTTTGCAATAACTCACCAAATTTTGCTAGTGAAAACTAGGACAGAAAAATTTCGTTTGTTTGTTTGTTTTGGTGCCTGAACAGGTTTTTACCATAAGGCACAAGGTTTGAGATGACTAAACAAAGAAGTCTCAATCCAAATAAATGAAAAGAAAAACAAGAAAAGAAGTTGAACTCTACGTGTAGAAGCAGTGAAAAGATATGGACTGTTCAAGATATGATTGATGTCACAAGCTTTGCATGCCCGCCTTGATCCGAAAAACTTAAGAATAATGAACCACTGGCTGCAACTAACGAGCATCAAAATTCGGATCAGAGTCTGCAGGAAGAACCAGCCAAGACTCAAGATCAAGCTTTATAAGGTTTATGGATAGGAATATTGTAACTCGTAGTTGATAGGCTTACCTAGTTTAGCTTTTAATATTTCATTTTGGTGTAATAAGGAGCTCAGCAAGCAGCAACAACAACAACAACAGTGAAATCACAGTTTCTCAGTAGTCCCCAGCTACCAAAACTTTCAGAACTACACTGACATGATTCCTTTATAGCCTAGGATATGTAGGCAACCTACGAAACAAGGTTCGGTCAAACTTTTTCCAAAAAAATGCTTCCCGTGGTGTTTCAAACGGGCAAAAATCGCTCGTAGTTGCTCATTTTATCTTTGCCCGAAAACTCTTCGTATTTCCGAGCAAAGAGGGGCAGCTGCTAGCATGTGATTTTTTCCCTATTTGAAATACTCCAACAAAATTAAAGAAAATAGATTTTTCCAAATTATTTGAAATTTTATAGGATTTTTGTAGGATTTTATTAATTGTTTGCATTTTTGTGCGCGTTTAATTTTGTTAAAATCATGAAAAATGCCCCAAAAATATCAAAAATATCATGCATTGCATATTAGATTTTGTGTTCATATCTTAGGGCTAATAATGTAATTAATTGCTTTATTAAAATGAAAAATCACAAAAAAATATTCCTCATTTTTACATTTTAGCTTTTAATTTTAGATTATTAATTTTCTCTTCATTAATTTAGGATTAACTAATTTTTGTAAATATTATAAATACATAATTAGTTTAAAATTAGATTAATTTGAGATTTTAATTAATAAGAGAAAAGAAAAAGGAAAAACAAAGAAAAGAAAAATTAGGAGAATATGTTTTGGTCTTACTTCTTTAAAATTGGTCCAATCCTTAAAATTGGCAAAATTAATCTTAAAACCCTATCCAAAACTCCAAGCCCAACACCCCATCTGGTCTAGCTCGCCTATTAACCTCAAAACGGTATCGTTTTAGTAACGTTAATCACAACCGTTGATTTCATTTGATCGAGTGGCTGAGAACTGATCCCCCGCCTCCTTTAAAACTATCCGAAGATAGACCCCCCAAACCCTAAATCCATTTCTCACTTCTGTCTTCCTCTCCCAAATAAAGGAAAACCCCAGTCGCCCTTATAATCCCGCCATCTCTGCCGTGGTCCGCCAACCGGAAATCGCCTCACAGCGGCGAACCACCTCCAAACCGCCTCAAATTAACACCAGATGATCACCTCTTCTTCCTCTTTCCATCTATCACTACAGCTCCTTTCAAACAAATCCAGAACCCCTCGATTCTTAGATCTAAGATCCAAAAAACCCTAAATTTTACCCTTTTTTATTTTTTGGTCAGTGTTTGGGTTATTTGAACCTAAGACTTTCATTAGTTGACTGTTCTTGTTAAGATTAGTTTATTAATGGTCGTCCAAGTTCACTTTTACCCCGTTAAATTTGGTCAAATTCATAACTAGTCCAGTCCAAAACTAGCCTTAAGTAATTTTTTTTCCATTTTTCATTTTATGCTATCTTCTGTCTTTTTTCATGTTCGTTTTTTCTCTTTCTTTTAGCCTGCATGATTTAGGTAATGACAATGTATTCCTATTGTTTAGTATGTTCTGTTTGTTCTATTTGTTGATGTTAATTGAAGAATTCTTAATGTCATAAATATTTGAAGTTTAATCTCGATTGCATCAGATTTAGATTAATTAGGGTTAATGTTTAGATATTTTTTAAACTGCATGACTGTTCTTTTCTTCTCCATGTTTCTGGTTGTTTCTCTCTTGTGTTTATGTGTTTATGTTTATTGTTTATTTTAAGTTGATTAGAATGGTTTTACTCAAATTCCAAAGGTTAGTTAACTGTCACGGCCCAAAATCCACTAAGGGTCGTGATGGCGCCGGACACAATTGTTAGACAAGCCAACAACAAATAACTAGTAACTTCTCGTTTTAAATATTTTTGAAATCACTTCTTTTATATGTTTAGACAATGCATAATAAATTCCACTGAATAAATAATGAAACATTTAACAATTTTAAATTTCTGAATAAACCCATAGACATCCCAAAACCCGGTGTCACAAGTGCATGAGCATCTACTAGTGAATGAAATAAAATACAGTGACTGTCCGGAATACAAATGGATAGAAATAAAAATACAGCACAATACTCTAAAGAGGACTCTGTTGGCTACAGGTCGTCTCGATAAATGCAGCTCACCCAAGTCTCCATATCAACCATGCCGCTATGCCACTAAGCCACTAGCCCCATATGAACCTGTGAACAAAAAATGCACAACAAGTGTAGTATGAGTATAAAAACAATGTGTACCCAATGAGTATCCCGTCTAATCTCGAATAAGTAGAGACGAGAGGTCGTCTTCAACACTTACTAGTGGTCCAATAATGATACGTCCGTAATATAGTGAATCGAGGATTTAAATAAACAGGATTTGTAATTAAATATGGTGAAACATGTAAACAATTCTTTCTTTTATGTGAAATTTCCAAATTTCCTTTTTCATAACTTATACACATATTCTCATGCCCGGAAAGGGCAATAACAACTTCAATAAGTTTCAAGGCAAGCAATACAAGCATGCGTAAATTATGCTGAGGTCGTACGGCCCGATCCAACAATATTTAAACTGTGCACTGCTATAGAGTCGAATGGCACGAACCATAGATGCATCTATTTAATCTACCGGGGCGTTCGGCCCTCTCCGAAATTAAACACACAGACAGTCAATCAAGAAGTCAACAGGGAACAATTATCCAAATAAATGCCAATTCACTTTTAAAGATTTTTGAAAATGGAGTTTAAATCTTTTTAGAAATTCATTTACGAATCCGATATGATTTAAGCAATTCAAACTGTCAACCAGGTTAAAAATATTCCAAGTATAGCATGCTTTTGGGTCTTAGACTACTCGGACTTACACAAAATAGTAGCTACGCATGGACTCTCGTCACCTCGTATGTACGTAGCCCCCACAAATAGGAGCACATAACCAATTATTTCACCTATGGGGACAATTCCCTCTTACAAGGATAGAAAGCAGACTCACATCGCTCCGAAGCCTATATTCCGATTCAAGAATGCTCTCAATCCTCCAATTTGGAGCCGAACAATCCAAAACTATTCAAATAGGGTAAGAACTAGTTAATACATACTCAGAAGTTCATATTCTAATTATTAAACCAATTTCCCAACCCTAAATGCAAGGTTCCTAAAATTCATCCTCGGGCCCATGTGCCCGGATTCCGAAAATATTTGAAGAAAATTGTTACCTATAATAACCTAAAGATCAAGAATAAATGATTTTTACTCCATTCCCTAAAAAATTTCGTGGTTAAATCTTGTTCTAACCAAATTCTAGGTTTTTCATCTAAAACCCTTGATTTTCCCTGATTTTCATACGTTAATCTACCCACAATCTATGTATTAAACTAAGATTAAGTAAGAATAACTTACCTCACAATGCTAGGTTGAAATCCTCCCTTTGAAAGATCCCAATTTGCCTAAGAGGGTGAAGGAAAGTGAGCTAAAGGGCGTGAGTCTCGAAATTAATAGCTGTGCACAGGCCTCAAATGTCGCATTTGTGACACCTGGTTCGCAAATGTGACGGTCGCAAATGCGACAAAACCATTGCAATTGCGAACATGGGCCTCCCCTGCCAAGGTCGCAAATGCGACCAAGGGCTCACAAATGTGAACCCTGCTGAGGTCGCAAATGTGAACTCTACCTCAGGCCAGGCCCCTTCGCAAATTCGAGGCTACAAATGCGAACTATTTCTCGCATTTGCGAGACCTGCAACTATTGCCAAAAACACCAACTTCTACAATTAGATTCCGACCTCGATATCAAAAAGTCCACTTCCAGTCAAACTTCTCAAAAACCTTCAAATTTCTATCGTTAGCGAAATGACTCCAAAATGACTCACAAACCTCCGAATTCACATCTGATCGCGCCCCCAACACCAGAATCACCATACACAGCTATTCTCAGACTCGGAATGCCAAATGGACATTGATAACACTAAAATGCACTTCAACCCAAACTTATGAAATTCTTCCAAAATGCTAACTTCCACAATAGGTGCCGAAACGTTCCCGGGTCTTCCAAAATCCAGTCCGGACATACGCCTAAGTCCGAAATCACCATACGAACCTGCTGGAACCTTCGATTCTTGATTCCGATGTCGTTTACTTAAAAATCCAACCTTAGTCAATTCTTTCAACTTAAAGCTTCCGAAATGAGAATTCTTTTTCCAAATCAACTTCGAACATCCCAGAATTCAGTTCCGACCATGCGTACAAGTCATAATACCTGAAGTGAAGCTGCTCATGGCCTCAAACTGCTTAATGGCACGCTAGAGCTCAAAACAACCGGTCGAGTCGTTACATTCTCTCCCACTTAAAAATACGTTCATCCTCAAACGTGCTAAGAACTATGCACGAGTTGTCCGAAATCACTGTTTAACACCTCGTGCACCTACCAATGCTACCACAACTCAGTTATGCACATTGGCTCGATCAAATCTAAAGATATTCTCTTTCATTTAGGAAAATAAGCCTTAGAGCCAAATTTCAACATCCGTAATTCTCTACCAGGCTTACTTCTAACATACGAACATCGTATCAATCACCGCACGAGGCACCCATACATGATTGCATACCTTTGTTGAATCCACACTATGCATTGCATAACCCACATGTCCATAATAATATCCTCTGATAATAACCGCCAAAATTTTACGAATCTGACACTCACAACACACCTCATGACACATATAAGTCCTGTTCCAACTCTTGCAACACTACCACGACGGAAGAGGGGTGTAGAAACTTATAACCATCTGTTGAGTCAACAAATCATAGAATCCTTCCTCTTGACTAATACCATTGCCTCATTATGAACCAAATAACTATATTTGCCTTTTAATGTACTTCATACAAACCCGATTGCACCGACTCCCAAGTCCAATAATTTCGTATTGCCCAGTATAAGTTTCCCAAGCAATAAGCCACTTCAAACGCTGCCAAAATCACATATAATGTCGCAATATGCCAACAAGCTACAAACTCGAATGTGATACATAAGAAACGAACTCTGGAAAGGACTACTCAACCCACATAACAAATTAGACAACGAAAAAGGTGTTGTGAACCTTCGGAAAAGGAGAAGCAAAACATACAATAATAGATATAGGAAACTGTACTCAACATCATATTGTTGCGACGTGCAACCCGATCCAAAGAACATACCCATGGAGGCATGCCACCCGATCTACACATATGACTCACATAAGGAGATACACAACGAGCTAAATTTCCCATTACTACTAAATACCGAATATCGGTGGCAAGCATGCTAAGTGAATAATACCATCCCTGGGGAGACAGAGAGCACCAAAAGCTACAAAACCCAAGCACAACTGAGGTGCGATATATAATATGAATCACAAGAGCTATCCTTCTCACATAACACCATCTCAACGCGGAACCTCAACACATAAGAAATTTATCAAGTCGTCTCACAGCTCACACATCACAATATAATATTACATGAAATAGACGACGACGAAACAATATCCAATGTCCGGATACTCATTCATGAGGAGCGCCGTGCTGAAATGAACGCATCTAGCCTGATGTAGAGCCCATATTCATATTTAAATCCACCCACCGACCTCGAGCCGATTCTGACCGCACTATACTAGGCTAGTAACCTTTCAAGGGTCCATAATAACCCCTTTTTCCATAACTCACAAGAACAACCCTCATATTCGGAGCAAACCTCTACAGTCCATAACTCAATAAAACGTGTGCCTCCAAGCATAAATTCTCAAATTAGTGATACTACCACAATCTTCATACTTGGTTTAAATCTTTAATCAATCAAGTGACTACATGTCACACTTATACAATCTTCCTGTGAGATACGCTCCCGCGACCTTCCACACTAGATAATGAGTCTGCACATCCATATCACTGGTCACACTAATATTGTAAAGCATATCAAGAATCCGTAACCAAGATGCAAAGCTCCGACACAAAATGCCGATCTTAGGTGACGCTGAAGACAATAACAGCTAACTCCAAATATCCAAATCCCCTTCTTGCTCATCCGAGCTCGTGACATCCTTGTCAAACACCGAACCGCAACCTTGATCCTCACTTTCAAAATTCATACCGCTCACTGCACCTAACAAGCCAATATATGATAGTACAAGAATTTCGTCATAACTCTTGAACCACTATTAGGGTAAACACTTCATCACATAGAAATGTTTTACTTAACTCATTCCAAGAGAACCATAGCTACACGCAAGTGAATTCTCATAACCGTAGAACATTCAAATCCTCAAGTAGTGGTCTAAACCACAATGACCCTTCCGGGATCCGCCTACACATAACAATGCCATTATACTTGAATGCCTCCAAATAAAATCAATTACGGCGGTTGACAAGCCTCACACGTGCCATCACAAATCACTTGCATTACTTGATCACATTGAAGGAACTGATCACTACCACCAGAATGCCAATTCAACAATGGCTAACCAATCTATCTTCTTCCAAATTAATTCTTGATTGCCTTAGAAATAATAATAATTCCACTCAACACATAATACACTACATCTGCACTCATCCTGAGTGACCTTGAATCATGAGACCATGCTATCTCAAGTCCCACGAACCATTTCATACCTCCTAAATGCTACACTGCAAGTCAAAACATCATAAAACATTATGTGCCTCTTCTCATAAGCTGCTACAAAGCTTGCTTCTTAACCGTACCTATAGGCTAGAAATCATTAGGCACCACACTTTACCCCTTTGAATCCACTAGGGCCGTTGAGAGCCACCCGCTCTGACTTGGCCCCGAATATAATCTACTCCATGAAGCTTCTAGCAGATAAATACCCTCTTGACAAAGCATTCGGCAGAATCACTTCCCTTCGCTCAAATTACTACTTATGTTCCTTTCCCGCAGCTGAAATAACCCATAAATATGCTAATAACCAGAAACCTCGCAAATAATTAACCATGAAACCCAATCACAGGCGGTGGGACTCTCCGACTTAGCTTGAAGCCAATATTGCACACCTCTGGAATTCACCAAGATTCTTTATCTCTTATTGACATGACTTCACGATGTTAAACCGTCAGATTGGTTGAAATCCTTACATTAGCACTCCATGAACACTCTAAATTTCAATCAACATTCACATATTCGACCTCTTACTGGAATGGCCAGTAAAATCCTCCACAGAAGCTTCGCCAACCACACGACCACTAACCTACTCACAGGGAATAACCCACATGTGGAAATCACTTTCTGACATCTTCCAACTCTACTACACGGGGTACGATCACTACGACATCAATAACCCATCCTGAGTCCGAGCTCACTCTCTAGATGCACAAGTCCATCACCCCACGTGGACATCGATTAGATGTGCGGAAACATCCTTCCAATTCTAAGTTATGTTGCATCTTTCTTCATTTCAAGCAGCTCCCTTATGTTAGATAAAATCTCCTGTCGCATAATAGCCCATGCTCCAAATTAAATCCGTAGGCCCCAATCACCAATCTCTAAAATTCCCAGATCATTCCAAACTCTCCTTAAGGTGTGTGGTCATCCTACCACCAAGCCCATATGCAACTCCGCCACTCTCCCACTTTGGCAGAACTCACCCCTTTAATCAACTACTCGACCTTTGCTTCTTATACATGGCCTTCTAGAAATTTTAACCACCGCCTGACACTCCCCACATGTCCTTCCTCATCTTTTGCTGCTCAATTGTTGCCTTAAATAAAATCTATCTTTGCAGCACTCGAACCCACAAATCGCTACTAAATTTAAACCTTTCCGAAGATCATCTTTTTCGAGCCATCAGCATTAGAAACACCGATTAAATCCTAAATCACCGCACCCCGCAATCTCTGATAGTCATTTCTCCAATATTATTTCACAATATCTTGCCCCAAAGGCAAATTGCAGAAGACCATAACACCGGCAAACTTAACACATATAATCGAGGACAACGACGCTACATCGCAGATGAAAATTCCACCACGCTCGAAAATACCAAGTTCCGTTACTCCATCACCCCAAATCTGGACATTCATAGGCCAATTGCTTTTCCTTTGCTGGAAATGAGATATCAGATCTCTGAATCGTGCACTGAGTAGACTTCCTTTCAAATCATTCACCGCTTCAACACATAGGCAAGTATCCTACCATCAAGTCAATACTGCGCGATAACCAAATCGTGAGAATCATAGTAATCTGTGCATAGCCTCCAAGCTCTCAAGAATACTATTACTGAGCCGAAAAGACAAGATATCCTTCCGCAAGGCAACGAAAATAGCCCAATCAACTATTCAGGGAGAACCACCCTGCACCACATTGGTAGTACCATTACAATTCGTCAATTCAAGATTTATAGCAAGTGGTTCGTGTCTCATAAGATCGAATAGGAAGGATATAAAGGAATAAGTCTCGAGGAATTAAATAGTACGATGAGGAATCAAGAAGGGAAGTAGCCTCTCGAAGATAAGTACAAACGTCTCCGTACCGATCCGCAAGACTCTACTAGACACGCACATGACTTGTGAGACATAGGGGAACATAGTGCTCTGATACCATGTTGTCACAACCCAAAATTCACTAAGGGTTGTGATGGAGTCGAACACCATTGTCAGGCAAGCCAACAACAAATAACTAGTAACTTCCCGTTTTAAATATTTCCGAAATCACTTCTTGTATAAGTTTAGACAATGCGTAATAAATTCCACTGAATAAATAATGAAACATTTAACAATTTTAAATTTCTGAATAAACTCATAAATATTATAGAACCTGGTGTCACAAGTGCATAAGCATCTACCATTGAATGAAATAAAATACAGTGACTGTCCGAAATACAAGTGGACAGAAATGAAAATACAGTACAATACTCTGAAGAGGACTCTGCTGGCTGCGGATCGTCTCGATAAATGAAGCTCACCTAAGTCTTCATATCAACAATGCTGCTATGCCACTAACCCACTAGCCCCATATGAACCTGTGCAACAAAAATGCACAACAAGTGTAGTATGAGTACGAAAATAACATGTACCCAATGAGTATCCCGTCTAATCTCGAAGAAGTAGAGACGAGAGGTCGACTTTGACACTTACTAGTAGTCCAATAATGATATGTCCGTAAAATAATGAATCGATGATTTATATAAATAGGATTTGTAATTCAATAGGGTGAAACATGTAAACAATTCTTTCTTTTATGCAAAATTTCCAAATTTCCTTTTTCATCATTTAAACACATATTCTCAAGCTGGGAAGGGGCAATAACAACTTCAATAAGTTTCAAGGCAAGGAATACAAGCATGCACAAATCATGCCGAGGTCGTACGACCCGATCCAACAATATTTAAACTGTGCACTGCCAAGGGGTCGAAAGAAGCGAACCATAGATGCATCTATTTAATCTACTGAGGTGTTCAGCCCGCTCCAAAATTAAACACACACAGACAGTCAATCAAGAAGTTAACAGAGAACAATTATCCAAAGAAACGTCAATTCTCTTTTAAAGATTTTTCAAAATGAAGTTTAAATCTTTTTAGAAATTCATTTACTAATCTGATATGATTTAAGCAATTCAAACTGTTAACAAGGTTACAAATATTCCAAGTATAGCATGCTTTTGGGTCTTAGACTACCCGGACTTACACAAAATAGTAGCTACGCACGGACTATCGTCACCTCGTATGTACGCATCCCCCACAAATAGGAGCACATAACCAATTATTTCACCTATGGGGACAATTCCCTCTTATAAGGTTAGAAAGCAAACTCACCTCGCTCCGAAGCCTATATTCCGATTCAAGAACGCGCTCAATCTTCCAATTTGGAGCCAAACGATCCAAAACTATTCAAATAGGGTAAGAACTAGTTAATACATACTCAAAAGTTCATATTCTAATTATTAAACCAATTTCCCAACCCTAAATGCAAGGTTCCTAAAATTCATCCTCGGGCCCATGTGCCCGGATTCCGAAAATATTTGAAGAAAATTGTTACCTATAATAACCTAAAGATCAAGAATAAATGATTTTTACTCCATTCCCTAACAAATTTCGTGGTTAAATCTTGTTTTAACCAAATTCTAGGTTTTTCATCTAAAACCCATGATTTTCCCTGATTTTCATATGTTAATCTACCCATAATCGATGTATTAAACTAAGATTAAGTAAGAATAACTTACCTCACAATGCTAGGTTGAAATCATCTCTTTGAAAGATCCCAATTCCACTAAGAGGGTGAAGGAAAATGAGCTAAAGGGTTTAAGTCGAAATTAATAGCTGTGCACAGGCCTCAGATGTCGCATTTGCGACACCTGGTTCGCTAATGCGACAAAACCATTGCAATTGCGAACGTGGTCCTCCCCTTCCAAGGTCGCAAATACAAACCAAGAGCTCGCAAATACAAACCCTGCTGAGGTCGCAAATGCTATCAGATTGTCGCAAATGTGAACTCTGCCTCAGACCAGGCTCCTTTGCAAATGTGAAGCCTCACTTGCAAATTCGAGGTCGCAAATATGAACTATTTCTCGCATTTGCGAGACCTGCAACTGCTGCCAAAAACACCAGAAAATCTGTTGTGTTCCAACTCTTCCCGCACATCCGAAACTCACCCGAGGCCACTAGGACCCCGTCCAATCATACCAACCAGTCCCAAAACATATTACGGACTTTCTCGAGGCCTCAAATCGTATAGAACAATGCTAAAACCATGAATCACACTCCAATTCAAACTTAATGAGCTCTAAAATTTCAATCTTCTACTTTCGGTGTTTAAGCATATCAAATCACATCCGATTGACCTCAAATTTTGCACATAAGTCATATTTTCCATTACGAACCTACTCTAACTTCCGGGATCAGATTCCGACCCCGATATCAAAATGTCCACTTCCGGTCAAACTTCTCAAAAACCTTCAAATTCCTATCTTTAGCCAAATGACTCCAAAATGACCCACGGACCTCCGAATTCACTTTCGATCGTGCCCAAAACACCAGAATCACCATACAGAGCTATTCCCAAACTTGGAATCCTAAACGGACATTGATAATACTGAAATGACTTCAACCCAAACTTATGAAATTCTTCCAAAATGCTAACTTCCACAATAGGTGCCGAAACGTTCCCGAGTCTTCCAAAACCCAGTCCGGACATACGCCCAAGTCCGAAATCATCATACGAACCTGCTGGAACCTTCGAATCCCGATTCCGAGGTTGTTTACTCAAAAATAAAACCTTCGTCAATTCTTTCAACTTAAAGCTTCCGAAATGAGAATTCTCTTTCAAAATCAACTCCGAACTTCCCGAAATTTAGTTCCGACCAAGCGTACAAGTCATACTACCTGAAGTGAAGCTGCTCATGGCCTCAAACTGCTGAATGGAGTGCTAGAGCTCAAAACGATCAGTCGGGTCATTACATTAATAATCTATCATACTTGTTTTTGATTAGCTTCAGAAACATTATCTTAGTTGATTAACTCGTTTGATTGAAAAATTGATTAGTTTAATTTCTATGTTTTTTTCCTTGGCCTCACCACCTTGGTTTGTTACTGTTTAAAATAAAGGTTTTTAAAAAAGTGTTCTTGTTTAAGTCTAACTTATTAATTCACGAGTTTAGGATTAAATGGTTTGAATTAAGCCCTAAATACCCTTAAGCCTAAAATTAATTTAAGAATTAAAAGGTCATTTAAAACAATGATTAGGAAGCTCAATGCTGGAATCTTCTAGATTGTTCTAGGAGATTTCATATGGGTTTTTAAAATCAGAATTTAGGTTAGGACTGTTAGAACTGAAATATTTTAGTAAATGAAAGGATAAAACTGGTTTTACATAAGGTAAATATCAGAAGGTTCTATCATCTATACAGTTGTCCCCATTTCCAGCATGGAAAATGCTAGAATTTGGCTGAAAAAGGATAGACAGCTATCCAAATATGTTGTACTATCTGACATTTAGGGAATTTAGGGTAGAATATGCCATTTTGATGCTATTTTGGCATACCCTATAAAGGAAAGCTATTCCTTCATTCTGGACAGAGTTGATTAGCATATTTACGCCTATAATTTTAAGAATACAAAAGAAAACCCTTGAAAACCTTTTCTAGAAAAAAGCATCAGTTTTCCTAGTTAGACTTTTAGGGTGGTTTCTCAAATACTTTGATTTCTGAGGATTTTGAGTGTTGGTACTTGGTTTTCTTGGTTAATTCCTGATTGATGCTGTTTGATTTTATTTGTTGCTCCTTCTTCAAAGTTTCATTCAGCATTTCATTTGTTTACTGATGTTTTTTTGCTGTTGTTAAGGTACTGATTTTACCTCCTCTAAGTGTACTGCCTATTTGGAATGATATAATATCGACAAGTTGCAAATTATGTGTATTGAATGAGTATTGTTTCATGTAATAGTTGATTAACTTGTTATACATATATAGTAAATTTTTACTATGTGAGCTTAGATATGGACGTGAACCAGCATGGGCCCTTTTGTTTGGTTTACTGATGCTTGTAATTTCCTCTTTGAAAAAATGGCTAAGTCTGAAGTTTTTTTTCGTCAAGATCTTATAATGATTCTGAACTTTGATTACTGAAGTTGTTTTTTCATTCTTCTTCTCCTCATAAATGATGCTAGCATAATATTTTGTTTGAGGTCATGTGGCCTATAGGCTATAACTTGTGGATTTGGCCACTAATTGGCCAAATCAGCACGTGTTAAAGCCCAAAAACTGGATTTGTTTGTTATTATTGTACTGAAGTTGAGAACCCCATATCAGTGAACTAAGCTTGATGGATCAACAATATCCAAAGGGAGTGGATGTTCATTGGGCTGTCAGTTTTTCCCCAAAAATTGTAATAGAGTCAGTTGTTGTATTTTTCTCATAGGATACTAATGTAATGGATTAGTTATTAATGCATTAGTTTATGTATTAATAGGCCATAATGTAATGTTATGATTTTTGAAGGCTTTATTCTTACCTGATGCGCTGTGGTTAATTAGGGTCTGATTTCATGTATTGTGATTAAAACTACTACTGTTAGAAATGTATTAAGTGATTTTTTTGCTACTAAATTTTTGTAATGTAAGCACAATGGTGCAATGGCCAAGGCTATGGGCCAGATCTTTAAAGTTGAAGGCTTGTTTCTGCGATTCAAATTGTGCTAGACTCGCAAATGAGCCTAATTGGGAACAACAATCTCAAACGAGTCTAGGCCTAGGCCATTAGGCCTAGGCATTAAACCCAATAGCTTGACCCAGCTATAAGTTTACCTTGTGAAAGATAGTACAAGCTCAATTCCTTTTATGTCTTGCAAATCACACATAGTGCAATAAATGCTAAAAACTCAGTTTCTAATTTTTTTTACATAATAGTTGATAGATTTATAATTTGGACAAATGTGTAGGTTGTGTAAGTCTTGTTAGCTTAAGACGCAAAGGTAGGGCAGGCCCAGCTAGTAAATATTCGTGACTCGGTCAGCCTGATGTTAGCCCAAGATGAGACAGCCATGGTCAAAAATCAAACTTGGCAAGGCCTTTGAGTTTCTTTACCTATGGGCTAAATTCTGAGCCCAAGCGGCCTCAATACTGAATTTTCCCCTGACCAAATAACCCAATGGGCTATTACTGGCCCAACTCCCTTATCCAAAATGATTAAAGGCTAACATATCTTCCCCAAGCATATAAAATTAGTGGCCTTATATTTAACTTTGAATTAGTTTTAAATATGAATATTTGCAGTATTGCTTCAGGCGCCTAAATTAACTATCGTGACTATAGATACGGTTCCCGTGGCATAGTCATAATACATAATCCCCAATTCGGGTGTGCATTTCATGTGACCCGATTGTAACAATTTTGAACAATAAAAAATAAACATATCGCGAATCGCAGGTCCATTTCATGTAGCGTGGTTTTTGGTGTGTTCCAAAACGACAAGTGTACGACAATCGTAACTTGTTCAAGAAATAATTCCCTAAATTCTAAAAGCGGTTTAAAATAATTAAAAGCGGTTAAAAAGTTAAAAATGCACAGTAGGTTTAAAACATAAAATAAATCAGATAATTAGGCCAATTAATAACAGTTAAACGACCGTGCTAGAACCACAGAACCCGGTAATGCACTAACACCTTCTCTTGGGTTAACATAATTCCTTACCTAGTTTTTCTGGTTTCACATACTTTTAAATAAAGTCAATTTTTCTCGATATGGGATTTAAAATAAACCGGTGACTTGGGACACCATAAATTATTCCAAGTGTCGACTCAGAATTAAATAAAATATTCCCATATCGATTTATGTCACTTTAATTGGAAAAACTCCCTTATATTCGCCCCCGGGTGTAAAAAGGAGGTGTGACAACTCTGACAACTCTGTTGGGGATCAGAACCTAGAATCTCTGGTTCATGGTTCAAGAATTCGAGCTTAGAATAACTAATATAGTTGGATTTTATTTATTATTTGTTTTTTACGTGTTTGAGCCTAATATGCTAAATGTCGCTTTTTACCGCTTTGATATTAAGTGAACTGTATATAAATTGTTATGAAACCCTCTTCTCTCTGAGTCTTCTAAATCATCTGGGAAGTGTGCACTTCGTGTGACTTCTTTTCTGTTAGAGTCATATCCCAATTTTAGAACGAGGTTCGAACAAGTAGCAAAGCCGGTGAAGCTTCTGTATTCCCAGTACGCTCCCCCCTCGGTTTGAGTTGTCCGCTCGGGTAAGCCAGGTCTAGAACAACACACCCAGGTTTTAAACCTATAATAACATAGCCTCATGCTGGATCCCTAGTAGGAACTCTTTTTGTAATCACGTGCATTTGACTTTGGGGACTCAACACAAGGGTTGGGTCCGTCTAGGACAGGTGCACCCGAAATTAAAAGACCATCCTGATGCATTTTACTTTCTACTTGTACACTTATTTGCTTCGGATTGCATGTTGACTAGCTTGTAGAATAAGGGAGAAAAGTTTGGAAAAAACAAATTGAGATATGAGAGAGATAATTACCCGGTTTTTGAAAACCTGGTGTCCAAAATATACCGAAACTCTGCTAAAATTTGGAAAGGAAAAAGAGAGAAAAAGAAAAGAAAGGAAAATTGTTTCATAAAATATTTCATATTTTTCTGTCGTGTCAAAACATCCCAAACTATGCAGGTTTGATTCTCACCGGATGTGGGATACGTAGGCAGAAATAACCCAAAATATGAAATGTTGTCATTTTTGTCATAAATAAAGTTAGGCAATGTCGCTTTTGCCTAAATAACTAGAAATATCCCGATAGGGCGCCGGAAGGATATTTTGGCAAGAATAGCCACCTATGGTCTTTTTCAAACTTTTGGCCAATTAGCAAACACAGCCCTAAAATCTTCCTTCTGGAAGTGCTGAACGTATTTGCAAAGGTGTTTTGTTTTGAGCAAGTTGTTTGAGTTGCAATTTTGCAAAAAATAATAATCTTCTTTTTGGGTCAAAATAAATTATGGGTTTTTAATCGATCACTTTAAATAAATTTGCAGGATGAGCACTATAGAAAAATGAACCTTTCAAAGTTTTAGAGGAAATCCCGATAGGACTCCATATGTGGTGGAATGACTGGGGGGAGGTTAGCAGAGGTGCTGTGATAAAAGCTTTAGGCGGGCTCACTGGTCTCTTGAAAATTAAACCAATGGTGGACATAATTGATGCTATGATACCGTTTTAGGACCCGATGCACAATTGTTTCATTTCTATGATTTTGAGTTAACTCATACACTTGAGGATATAGCAGGCTATGTTGTCCTTAATGGGAATCTAAGGATCCGATACCCAGTGTCACAACCCCAGTTCGCCCTCCATGAACTATCGTGATGGCACCTAGTCTCTACGACTAGGTAAGCCTAACAATTGCGTAAAAAGGGAAAACAACAGATAAAACAAATAAAAAATGCGGAATAAACATAGTGAAGGTTTAAAGATGCCGCTCGATAGATACAATATAATATCTCACACTGAACAACTTCCCAAAACCCAGAATCTCATGAAATCACAAGCTATGAATACTACGATGTGCTCTAACTCCAGAATGTCTAAACAAAAGTAAATACATGAGGGCTAATACTATGAGAGAGAATGGAAGGGGACTCCTCAATCTGTGGACGCGACAAATATACCTTGAAATCTCTAGAGAATTGTCTCGCCTCAAGGGTAATAGGACTGAGTCAAAGTACCTGGATCTGCACATGAAAAACATGCGCAGAAAGGGCATGAGTACACCACAACGGTACTCAGTAAGTGCCAATCCTAACCTCGGTCGGGTAGTGATGAGGAAGGTCAGGGCCCTACTGAGGTTAAATAAAATACAAGGTAAAATTGTATATAATATGACAATATAATTAAATGCTAATAGTATTAAGTAACACAGGATAATAAGAATAACAACAACTATAACAGAGACAAAATAATCACAGAAGGAATACAGCTCAACACAGACCTAACAATCGAGGATCTCCCAGGATACCGTCCTGTAGTCCCAAATATAAATATCCAGTGGATATCTCGGGTGCCATCCCATAGTCCAACTCATAGTGCGCGGGTATCTCCCGAAATACCAATCCGTAGTCCCAAATGTAAATACCCAATATAGGGGGAATCTACCGGGTGTAGTCCCGTAGTTCCAATATAAAAGTGCAGGAGGATCTCCCATAATACAAATCTGTAGTCCCAAAGTAAACATGCAGGGGGATCTTCCAGTATACCGTCCCGTAGTCCCAAAGTAAACACACAGCAGAAACATGAAGAATATTCAATCAGTCCAAATTTCCATACCAAGGTAAATAGATAATTCTAACCTAGCATGCTGCACAGAATTCAAATAAAGCAGTTTGAGCAAGTAAGGCAATTAAGTCAATTAGACATGCTTCCCTAAGCTAGCAGTAGGATTAAATTGCAGGTAGCATAAACAGGAAAGAAAGCTCAATTATAGTTACTTAATGAAAATAGGGTTTTCAACAATTAGCACATGTAAGCCCTCGTCACCTCACGTACAAGGCATTTCATATATCAACAATATCAAATCCTAAGGGGAGTTCCCCCACACAAGGTTAGGAAAGCCACTTACCTTGTACCGGCTCGAAAATCAACCCGAAACCATGCTCTTGTCATGAGTACTCGACTCCAAATGGCCCAAATCCAAAACACCCAGGTTAAAATCTCTCTCAAAATCGCCAATCCCGAGCTCCCAAATCAATTTTCCAACTTTTGAGACTAAACCCTCGTTCTGCCCCTTTTCTGAACAGTGAAACCATATCTGCGGCTCTGGGAACGCACTTGCGGTCCCGTTTCTGTGAAGACCAAGTCGCACCTGCGACTTTTCATTGAACGGGGATTTCCGCACCTGCGACTTCCTTTCCGCAGATGTGGTGCCTCTTCTGCGGTTCTTGGGCCGTATTTGCAAGTCAAATCCCAAAATGTCTCAGATAAAACCTGCGGTCCTCCTACCGCTTCTGCGTTGCCGCACATGCGGTCCAATACACGCAGGTGCGATTATAACAGGTTCAGCCAACTTCATTTTTATCCTAAGTCCAATTTAATTTCTGTTAAGCACCCGAAACTCACCTGAGGCCCCCGGGACCTCAACCAAGCCCGTCAACAAATCCTAAAACATCATTAAAACTTGTTCCAACCTTCGGAATGCTCAAACAAACATCAAAAAACCAATTTAACATCGGATTCAAGCCTAAGAACTCCAAAAACTCTCAAATTACGCTTTTGATAAAAAAGTCTATCAAACCTCGTCCGAATGACCTAAAATTTTGCAAGCACATCACATTCAACACTATGGAGCTACTCCAACTTCCGGAATTTCATTCCGACCAAGATATCAAAATCTCACTATCGAGGCGGAAACTTCAAAAATTCAACTTTCGGCATTTGAAGCCTAAATAAGCTACGGACCTCAAAAACACAATCCGAACATGCCCCTAAGCCCGAAATCACCCAACGGAGCTAACAAAACCGACAGAATTCCATTCCGAGGTTGTCTTCACACTGCTCCAACTACGGTCCAAATTTTAAAGCTTAAGCTCTCTTTTAGGGACTAAGTGTCCCAAAACACTCTGAAACTCAAAACCAAATATTCCGGCAAATCAAAATTGCAGAAACAAACACGGGGAAAGTAGTTAATAGGGGATCAGGGCATTAATTCTTAAAACGACCGGCCGGGTCATTACATTTTCCCACACTTAAAGATTTGTTCATCCTCGAACGAGCATAGAGACATACCTGAAGTACTGAAAAGATGAGGGTAACGGCGGCACATATCCTGCTCGGTCTTCCAAGTCGCCTCCTCGACCGGCTAACCCCACCACTGAACCTTTACAGATGCAATGTTCTTTGACCTCAGATTTTGAACCTACCTGTCCAATATCGCCACTGGCTCCTCAACATAAGATAGATCTTTGTTCAACTGGACTGAACTAAAATCCAACACGTGCGACGGATCACCGTGATACCTTCGGAGCATCGAAATATGAAACACCAGATGAACTCCTGCCAACCTGGAGGTAAGGCAAGCTCATAAGCAACCTCCCCAACACGCCGCAATATCTTAAAAGGACCAATAAACCTAGGACTTAACTTCCCTTACCAAATCTCATAACGCCCTTCATAGGCAAAACCCAAAGCAGAACCCGCTCTCCAACCATATAGGAAACATCACGAACCTTTCAGTCCGCATAACTCCTCTGTCTAGACTGGGCTGTACAGAGTCTATCCTAAATAACCTTAACCTTATCCAAAGCATCCCGAACCAAGTTTGTGTCCAATAATCTAGCCTGGGCAGAATATAAAGTTCAAAAACAAGGGTTTTGAGTTCATATCACAAAATTGAATTAGGAGCTCAGTAGAGGGCAAAATTTTGAGAGATTTTCAAAGGAATTATTGGGTAATGATTCCTACCTCCTTTTTGGTTATATCCCACTAATCTATGCTTGATTTCATCATTTAAATTCGAATTTGGGGTGACAATTGAAAAACATTTGAGAAAAGTTCTTAGGCCGAATTTTTTGATTTGATCGAGATTTTGGTATCGGATTTGAGTAATTTTGGAACGAGGGAACTCGTAAGTGAATGGGTGTTCATATTTGGTAACTTTTACCCGATTCCAATACGTGGGACCGGTGAGGCTTTTTGGACGATTTTCGAATTTCTTGCGTGAGCTTTGATTTTATTAGCTAAATTAGTTTCTTGTAGTTATATTTATGATATGTAATTGATTTTGGCAAGATTTGGGCCACTCGGAGTAGGATATATGTGGGAAAGGCATTGTGATAGATTAATAGAGCTTGTTTCGAGGTAAGTGGCTTGTCTAACCTTGTGTGGGGGAACTCCCCTTAGGATTTGGTACTGTTTTGATAGGTGAGCGCCGTGTACATCAACTGACGAGTACGTACACGGGATACTTGTTGTAAAACTCCATTTTTTCACTAAGTCATAACTTGTTTCTCTTTATTTGAACTACATTAGCATACGTAATTGTCCTGTTTAGTTTAGAATGCCTACGTGTTTTAACTACCTATCTAAACTCTGTGCAACATGTTTAATGAAATTACCTGCTTACATTGCTTGAACTTAGTCTAAACTGTAGGTTTACTTGCTGTAACTGTTATTTCTGCTGGTTGAGCTGCATATTTACTTTGGGACTACAGAACGGTATTCGAGGAGATCCCCCTGCACTGCATATTTACTTTGGGACTACGAAATAGTATTCCGGTAGATCCCAGACCCCCCTGCACATTTACGTTTGGGACTACTAGACGATGTCCTGGGAGATCCCTTGTTGTTATTCTATATTATAAGATGTTGCCTTTCTATGTTTAAATTCTTGTTAAATTATAGTATTTATTTTTACTGCGATATTTCATTCTATCTTATTTTATTATATATTATCCAGTAGCGCACTGACCCTATCTCGTCATTACTAGACCAAGGTTAGGCTTGGCCTTTATTGGGTACCGTTGTGGTAGAGTCATACCCTTCCTTGCACTTGTTTTTTGTGTGCAGATCCAGGTACCGCTTATTAGCCACAGTATCAGTGAGGCGAGGCAGCTGTAGAGACTTAAAGGTATATCTGCCACGTCCGCAGACCTCGGAGTCCCTATCCACTCTTCCCCATGTCAAACACTTATTTTATTTTCTTTTGTTCGACTCTCGAGTATAGGGATACTGTTTTCTTTCTATAGTTTGTGACTTGCAATATTTCAGGTTTTGGGAGAGTTTGTGTACACTTCGAGAGTGACTATTGTATATGCCATGCGGTATCTAAATTTCTTATTAAAATTTACCGGTTAGTTGTTTGCTGTTATGTTTTCGTTTCATTTTCTTCAAATGTTAGGCATACCTAGTCATAGAGACTAGGTGCCATTACGACGGTTCACAAAGTTAGAACTTGGGTCATGACAAGTTGGTATTAGAGCTCTAGGTTAGGAGTCGTGAGTCACAAACTTTTTTATTAAAGTGTATGCGGTGAAAAAGGAGGGTCCAATTCCTCGTCATTAAGGTGTTTCGGGAAGTCATCTCGAGATCTCGAGGCTATGAGATTGCAGTCGAGTTCTCTCCCTTGATGTCTATTTATGCTCAACCCAATGACAATGCCAAGGATGGGGAGTTCCCAAGGCGAGCAGATAGCACTGGAAGAGCCTGATGTCACGTCTAGTCATCCCATCTCCATTCCTTTACAATTAAAGCATTATGTACTATGTTGGGATTCCCCTCCTATATAAAGGGAAACGAGATCGAGTCCGTCCTACTGAAGAAGTTCGGAGAAACACTCTCGAAGGGGGCCATGATGTGGTATCACAACCTGGCTCCCAACTCCATAGACTCATTTTGCCATGCTAGCAGACTCATTCACAAAGGCACACGCCAGTACCATCAAAGTACCAACAAGGAAGTCCGACGAGTTCAAGTTTAAGAAGAGGGAGAATGAAATGCTGCGAGAATTCGTATCTCGCTTCCAAATGGAACGAATGGAACTACCCCCGGTCTTCGACGACTGGGCGGTGCAGGCCTTCATTCAAGGCCTGAATGAACGAAGTGCAGTGGCCTCAAGGCAGCTAAAAGAGAATCTGATCGAGCATCCCACCGTCACTTGGTCGGACGTCCACAACCGGTACCAGCCAAAGATCATGGTCGAGGATGACCAGTTGGGAGCCCCCTCGGGCTCAGTGTATCCGAGTAGACTCCTGGCAAAGGAGTCAAAATCGAACAAACAGAGGTATAAGTCGTACTCCGAAGATAGGAGGAATCCCCCGAGACGCAATTCGCCTTGCAACGATCGATTGGTGAACCGAGGATAGAACCCTCGGGGACTCATCAATGGAGGAGGATTTGACGGGGACATGGTTCCAACGAGGGCACCTCGCCTATCAGAATACAACGTCAACGTCGATATATCGGACATCATTTTCGCCATCAGCAAAATCAGGGATGCTAAATGGCCCAGGCCTATACAGTCGGGTCCTTCACAAAGGAACTATAACTTGATATGCAAGTTTCACAACTCGCACGGACACAGAACTGAGGATTGCCGGCAACTCCGGGAGGAAATGGCCTGGATGCTCGATAATGGACACCTTTGGAAATTCCTCAGCGACCGAGCTAAGAACTAGTCCCGTGAAAGAGAAACGCCGAAAAGAACAAAGAAGACTAATCCCAACATGTCATCCACACGATCTTTTAAGACACACCCTCGGTTATATTCAAATAGAGGACCACATCGCGTCTGCCAAACAAACGCTGAAACTCAAGAGCGCCATCACCACTGAGGTATAATTATCTCCCCTTTTTTTCTATTTTTTACTTTATGATAACTTTTGCACAGGCCATCGACCAAAGCAATCGAAGATGCCGAATCAGCCCGAAGACCTCGGGGTTCCGAAGCATCTATAGTACTTTTTCCTTATCCCAAAATGGGTTTTTACCGGCAAGGTTTTTAACGAGGCAACGTCCACGCGCTACCTAAGGAGGATCCAACAAGCGTACGAGGCTTCTTTTGCAATCCACCCCGAACACTTGAGGAAACCCCCTATAGAGGTCATCTACTGGGAAGAACCAGGGAACGACAAACAAGGTTCTAATAGGAAATGATGTACCGGGCCAAACGATCACATGAACCGTGTCCGCATAAGCCGGGCTCATGGCAACGAAACAACATGAACTAATGCCAAAAAATTAAAGAGTATCTTTCGCCAAAGCATTTTGTACTACAAAGAAAATTTAGCATTTTCACAACAAGGATCCCTCCACCGAGAATGCCCCGAAATACTCGAAGACTAGCATCAATAACTCGGCACCCGCATGACCCCAGGATCAGAACTCCATAATCCCTCAACGAGGTAGCACAAAAATCATGAAAGATTTCTAAAAGGGAAAAATGTCCCGAACACTCGGAGACTGGCATCGCAAACTCAGAAAGCATATAACCCTAGGGTTGGAATCTCCAAGGTCGCGAGCCCTCAATGAGGCAATTCTAAGTTCACGAGTAATGTCCCCCGAGCCTAAGAAAACTCGATGACTCGGAGACTATCCCTAATCACCATTCACTTAAAAGCCAGAGGCCAAAAGACCTCGAGCGGGCAGACTCGGTCTAGTAAGACCTATTTAGGGCAGCAACGAAAACTGTAAGACCTCAAGCAAGGCATGAATCATACTTGTACAAAGTATCAACAAAACTGTAAGACCTCAAGCAAGGCATGAATCATACTTGTACCGAGTATCAACAAAACTCTAATACTGCAAAAGGCATGAAAATTTTGTAAGACTCCAGAAAGGGCATACCCTCGATGTAGACGCCTAAACTACTACACTCGGGATTAAAAATGGCTTCGGCCAAACACAAATGACTACGGTCATACAGTTGTACTAGCCGAATTAATGCGACTCGGGGACGCCCTATGATCGCTATAAAATCATAGGTCATTACTTCGAATCTACTTCGAAAAGAACCGGTTAAACAGGCTACCCTCGACAGTCAAAATAGCTTCGACCATGTCAGCTCCAAATCATAAGGCTTCGAGCTACTCAGCCTATGAGCCAAACCTTCCAAGGTGCTCGAAGATCGCCGCAAACAACTTGAAATCGAGGTTCTTCCCGAACTGACGACAGGTCAGGCAAAATTATTTTAAAAAGTCCTTAACGAGAGGAAAACAAAGCCTAGATATGCCTAAGGCCAAAGTGTAAGAGTCATTGTCGCCAGCCTAATGAGCCCCAGGGCCACACACACTAAAAGGTCGCAACGACCAAAAGCATAAGAGCCACTATTGCTAGCTTAAAATTTGAAAGCTTGAGGGTCAAAATGAGCATGAGTCGTAACCCGATTCAGAGATCGGACCCAAAATAATTAACTATACATGCCTAAGGGAAAAGCGTAAGAGACATCATTGCCAGCTTATTGAGCCTCAAAGCCACACATATAGAAGGTCGCTTCGACCCAAGGCATAAGAGCCATTGTCGCCATCCCGCACAAATACAAAACTTGAGGGTTGATTGAGCTCGAGTTGAAACCCGACTCGGAGACTGAACCCTAAATAGTTAAAATGCATTTGCCTAAGGACAAAGGGTAAGAGCCTTTGTCTCCAGCCTAACGAGCCTCAGGGCCGTACCACAAATTTAGGATTTCTACGAGCTCGAAAGTCAAATCAACCTTGTTGAAATCTTGACAAACAAAAACACAAAATACAGAAATTGCAGGGTTCCCCCCTTATACATATAGGTGATAAAATACAAGCTCCGTTTACAACATACTATGAAAGCTATGTACACAAGAATAAGGTAGGAAGTAAATGTCCCCCCTCTATGACTATGGCTCGGCGGCCCCTTCCACGCTATCTTCAACATCAGAGAGAAGGAACTTGGCGTCATACACCTCCCCTTTGGCTTGTTTGATCTCTTCTGAGATATCAAAGTCCCTGGAGTGAATCTCCTAAAGAACTTCCCTACGATATTTGCACCTCTCATACTCCTTGCTACTGCTCGTACGATCGAGAGCTCTCTTTACATCAGCTTTAGTAACGACACCACTCTTCAAATGGGTCACCACTTTCTATCCCGCCCTAGTGTTGCTCATCACAACCTCGGCCCAAACATTCACCACCTTGTCCTTTGCCTTCAAAAGCTCATATGTAAGCCTTGCGATCATATTCACTTGTGCAAAATCATTCGCACGAACGGTCTAGATTTGCACCTTAATATTAGAAACTATGGCTAGATCACTCTCTTTGGCCGTAAAATGGGTACTTACATGCGCCTGTAGCTCGTATAATTTGCATTTGGCTCGACCAACCTCGCCTCAGAGCTATCCCAACTCATCCGCCTTGTTCTCCAACTGAAATATCAAAACATCAAGCCGCCGAGATGAAAAAGGGAGTGCAAGCCAATATGGAATGCAGGGTACCTATTTTTCTAGGCAGATCTCATGGCTTCGACTCCGGTGCACCTCATGCCATAGGGAAACTAGCTAGCTTTTCTTTTCTACACAAAGAAGCTTAAGGGATCTTTCCTTACCCAAAGCCTCATGCAACAGGGCCTCACAGTGAAACAGTTTGAATTTGAGCCTGTCGAAGGCCTGTGAAAGAAAACTAAATGAAAAAAGAAAAGCACGAGACCAGAATAATCTTACAGTGATCAAAACTCACCATAAGTCCGAGCCACTGAGCCTCGCCAAAGGACGAGCTAATATCTGAGGGCTTACTACCTTCAGAAGGTAGCTGATTGACTGAATCACTTCTTCTTAACTACTGAGAAGGAGTCGCTCCACTTCAAACTCCTTCTCACCCAGGAGCATCTTTTCGTTTGTCATTAATCCCCCATCCCGAGGCCAGTGATCTCTCCTCCTCCCCCAGAGGACACGGCCTTATTTCGGAAAAATCTCTAATACCTACGGCAGTTGAGATAATAAGCAAAAAAGAAAAGCGCCATTTTTAGGAAACAAAACACTGGACACCTACCACGATGCTTCGCCTCCCATCTCCCTTTGGACAAATCTCGCAACCGGTGCCTATCATAAATTGAGCAAGCTGCCAGCTTACGAGAGGAATCGGCTAAATCAGGTATCTCGTTCGGCGACCAATGAGTTGCTACAAATATGGAACAGAAAGATATCATTTCGAAGCCTGTCTCTGATCAAAACGATGATAGTTCAGATGAGACACTTACATGTGAAGTTCCATTTCTTAGGAAATAGCAAAAATTCTCTAAGGATGACATCGGTTGTTCGATTCCAAACGAACTGATTCATCCATTCGAGGTCCTCGTCCTATTCGCTACCGATGACAGGAGCTCAGGTGGATTGACGCGGGAGAGCAATCAAACCCTGATAACGAAGTGGTAGATATAACCTTACAGGATGGCTAAGAGTAAATTCTATCCCAGCCTTATTAGTAAAATATCTCATCGTCTGTACTATTTTCCAAAGGAAGGGGTGAGCATGCACCAATGTAACTCGATATCTTCGATAGGGAAACCAGTTAGCTTTCCTTTTCTGCACAAAGAATCTTAAGGGATCTTTCCTTACCCAAAGCCTCCCACAACAGGGCCTCACAGTGAAGCATCTTGAATTTTAGCCTGTCGAACGTCTGTGAAAGAAAACTAAACGAAAACAGAAAAGCACAAGACTGGAATAATCTTACAGCGATCAAAACGCACCATAAGTCCGAGCCACTGAGCCTCGCCAAAGGCCGAGCCAATATCCAAGGGCTTACTACCTTCAGAAGGTAGCCAATCGACTGAATCATTTCTTCTTAACCGTTGAGAAGGAGTCGCTCCACTTCAAGCTCCTTCGCACCCCGGAGCATCTTTTCGTTTGTCATCAATCCCCGATCCTGAGGCCAGCGATCTCTCCTCCTCCTTCAGAGGACACAACCTCATTTTGGAAAAATTGCCAATACTTGTGATAGTTGAGATAATATGCCGAAAAGAAAAGTGTCATTTTTTGGAAACAAAACACTAGACACGTACCACGATGCTTCGCCTCCCATCTCCATTTGGACAAATCTCACAACCGGCGCCTATCTTAATTCGAGCAAGTTGCCAACTTATGAGACCAATTGGCTAAATTGTGGACCTCGTTCGGCGACCAATGAGTTGCTACAAATATGGAATGGAAAGATATCATTTGAAAGCCTGCCTCCGGTCAAAAAGATGATAGTACATGTGAGACACAAACATGTGAAGTTCCATTTCTTAGGAAATGGCAAAAATTCTCTAAGGATGACATCAGTCATTCGAATCCAAACAAACCGATTCATCCATTCGCGATCCTCGTCCTCTTCGCTACCAATGATAGGAGCTCAGGTGGATCGACACTGGAGAGCAATCAAACCCTAATAACGAAGTGGCTGATATAACCTCACGAGATGGCTGAGGGTAAATTCTATACCGGCCTTATTAGCAAACTATCTCTTCGTTTGTACTATTTTCCAAAGGAAGGGGTGAGCCTACACTAATGTAACTCGATATCTCCGACAGGGAAACCAACTAGCTATCCTTTTCCGCACAAAAAAGCTTAAGGGATCTTTCCTTACCCAAAGCCTCCCACAACGGGGCCTCACAGTGAAGCATCTAATATTTCAACCTGTCGAACGTCTGTGAAAGAAAACTAAATGAAAACAGAAAAGCACGGGACCTGAATAATCTTACAGAGATCAAAACTCACCATAAGTCCGAGCCGCTGATCCTCGCCAAAGGCCGAGCCAATAGCTAAGGGCTTACTACCTTCAGAAGGTAGCCGATCGACCGAATCATTTCTTCTTAACCATTGATAAGGAGTCGCTCTACTTCAAGCGCCTTCGCACCCCGGAGCATCTTTTCGTTTGTCATCAATCCCCGATCCCGAGGCCAGCATTCTCTCCTTCTCCCCCAGAGGACACAACCTCATTTCGGAAAAATCTTCAGTACTTGCGGTAGTTGAGATAATAAGCCGAAAAGAAAAGTGTCATATTTAGGAAACAAAACGCTAGACACCTACCACGATGCTTTGCCTCCCATCTCCCTTTAAACAAATCTTGCAACCAGCGCCTATCATCAATCGAGCAAGCTACCAGCTTACGAGACCAATCAGCTAAATCGGGGACCTCATTTGGCGACCAATGAGTTGCTACAAATATGGAACGGAAATATATTATTTTGAAGCCTGCCTCTGGTCAAAACGATGATAGTTCAAATGAGGCACTTACATGTGAAGTTCCATTTCTTAGGAAATGGTAAAAGTTCTCTAAGGATGACATCGGTCGTTCGAATCCAAACGAATTGATTCATCCATTCGCGATCCTCGTCGTCTTCGATACCGATGACAGGAGCTCAGGTGGATCGACACTGGAGAGCAATCAAACCCTAATAACCAAGTGGCCGATATAACCTCACGAGATGGATGAGTGTAAATTCTATCTCAGCCTTAATAGCAAAATATCTCATCATCTGTACTATTTTCCAAAGGAAGGGGTGAGCCTGCACCAATGTAACTCTATATCTCCGATAGAAATCAAGCACGACCCGGTCGGGGAGACCCGACGCAAAAATATGTTTGTATATGCTCAAAAACCCCTTGACATATGTCGTTACGTTCTCCTCGGAAGAAGGTACTTGTAATACCGCGCCTTCTCCCCATCCGCAATCTTTTCTGATCATTTCGTCGCTTTCCTCTCCCACTAATGATATGATCATCGACACATGCTCCCGATGACCCAGAACATTGGGAGGCCTCCCCGGCGTGTAGCTCTCCTCAAGGCAAGGCGCCCTGAGACTCGCTCACCGAGCACCAGCGGTGCATCACTATCACCAACCGAATGCGGAGCATAGGAAGAACTCCCCTCTCCCTAGCGGTTCGATGTCAGCGTAGCAGTCATGACTACGATAGAATATGGGGAAAAAGATGTTTATCTGAGCAAAAGTTTTTAGTTGAAGCAATGGAAAGACTAACACAAAGCGCTAGGCTTTGCGGAAGAGGTAGTCTCTCAAAGCAGAAAAATCACTAGTGGAAAGACAAGTGAATTGATATATTAGGGCATAGCAATAACTGCCCACCTACCCAAAAGGCCAATTAAATCTGGTCGTGTTAACATCACCCTCTCCTCAGGAAAGGCACTGATAGAATCAGCCCGGGGGCCTTTTTACCAGGTCGAGAAAATGTTGTAACCCAGCAAAATTCGAGAAACTGCAGGGCCTCAAGGGCTCCTCAGTATCACCGGCACCGGCCCGTGAGAATCTGTCGATTTAAACCCGGGGCATGGCCCAATTTGAGGGTCCCAGTCACTCAAAAAATGGATTTCGAAAGGCTAACGTCAAAAGTCTAAAGTCTTAATCCGCGAAAACAGAGGAAAAAAATGAAAAACAAAAAAAAAACTGAAAGAAGAAAAGGTCTCTCTTTTTACATCGCCAAAAATGAATCCACAAGAGACATCTTTACAATATCCATCTCTTGTGGGGGGGGGGGCTGCATACAAAAGGAAAAAGAGAGGATGCAAAAAAACGTGGGGACTACTCTTCATCACCACTATCTTCGCCCTCGTATGGGAAAATTAAAAACGCCAATTCCCTCTCCAATTCATGGGATTCCTCGATATCAACTGACAGATCGATGCCTCTGGCTCCGATCTCCTCCATGGTCTCTCTCCTCGCCTCCGCCTTAGCATGATTAATAGCTCGATCTAGCTTCTGCTCACCTGCTATCGATATGTCGCGAGCTATTTTATGTGCTATAGCCGCGTCATCCTGATAAGTGGCAACATTTCTTTCAACCTCGGACTTAGCCGCGGCCAAGGCAGCAATCTCCTTGAGTGCATTCTTGAGAAGATCATGGGATGGTGCTAACTCCTCAGTCGCTACCTCACTTTGCTTCCTCGGCCAGAGGATCTCCGTGTTCAGTCGGCTAATCTACGAACCATTTTGCTCGACCTACAAAAGAAAGGTAAGCCAATTTGTGTTGGAATATGGGAGCAAAGGTCAGATACATGCAGGGCGACATAGCAGTGCATCGAGGTCAACTTTTTCTCATAGCGCTCTCTCCAAAGCAGCTCGGACCTCTCCTAAATCTTTCTCTCCTCGGGCAGAGTGAGCGTCTGAATCCAGCAACATCGAGGTAAGCTTCTTGCACTCTTTTTCACGGTAAGAAAGCTCCTCACGGAGCCTAAGGAGTGCATGATCATACATATCCTTGCATTGTGACATAGCGGAAGAGTTATAAAAACATGAATGACACCCAAGATTAAAAGAAATATACGAAAGATAGCAATCACCTACTGCATGAGTGCCTCCACTGCCTTGATGACCCCAGGAACATCAAGACCGATGTTATCGCTAGCACTGTCAAAGATGTTGGCAAGGGTGCCTCCCCTTTTGAGAGGAATCCCTGCTTTGACGGTGTTCACTTCTTGAGTGTCCCTCAGTTCCCCCGACGAGACCTGAAAGCACGAGATGACATCATTCATGTCGTTGATTTCCCCAAAAGGCAACCCTGCTCCTGAAAAACTCTAGGGCCCGACCCTTCAGGATCGATGGCTGTAGTCCCCCTAACGAAAACTATGCCAAACCTGGTCATGTGATCTAAGGCCACAATAAGACCCTCCTCAAGGGTCCCCAATTTGTGGGACCGATCCGAGTCGGCCGTTCCAAACTCAGTAGCCTCTGATCGAGGCGCATGCGAGGATCCCGCGCGTGACCCCATCCTCCGTGCTAATTGGCACTCATCATCATCCTAATCCTCGGTGCCAGGATTTGCCCCTGAAGTTGAAGTGAAGGTCCTAGCAGCGGCTTGATGCTCGAGTGACCTAGGTTTCTTTATCGTAGGAAAGTCAACAGCCGCCTTGCCCTCTCTCTTCTTGCCCTTGCCGATCTTTGAAACATACGTCCCACCACTAAGGGTGGCCTCATCTCCATATTTTTGCCAAGGCCTGCACAAGAGCACGATAACCATAATTTTCAGCACAAGGGGCGCAGGGAGAAATGCAGAAACACAAATCTAAGAAATAGACAACAAAGAAGCTCTATTATTATTCTTGGCCTTCCATCGCTCCTTGGCCAGGTCGGTCCAAGACCGGACATGATATGGGAATGCAATGTTATCCACCCAGCAGGTCCGAAACTGCCTCATGGTAGCAAGCAGCAGCTACGTGAAACGACAAAGAGGTCATCATTCCGGGAGGAAAGGGAAGAAAATTACAAAACATGGTTAAGGAAGAGTCGATTACACTGTGTGTTCCATCTCTCCGGGAAAGGAATCCTCCAGGCCGGAGTGATGTCCAAGGTCCTTACCCGAACGAATCTGCTCATCCATCCTCGGTCCTTCTCCTTGTCGGTGCTCGAGAAAAATGATTTTATTGGATCGATTGTGGAACCTGATCAAACCTCGATAAAATCGAGGGTTGTACAACCTAATCAAATGGTTGAGGGTGAAAACTTCACCCGCAACCCCTTCAGTGAAATGACGGAGCATCAATACTATCCTCCAAATAGCGGGATAGATTTGGCCGAGCGTCACTTGATATTTGTCTCGAGTGTATATCCGCGATATTGTCAAACTTCATGGCATGCCGGTATTATCATCTCTGATAGGGGTACACAGTTTACATCACAGTTCTGTAGAGCCGTATAGTATGAGTTGGGTACTCCGATGGAGTAGATCACAACATTTCACCCTCAAACGGATGGACAATTCAAGTGCACTATTCAGATTCTTGAGGATATGCTTCGTGCGTGTGTGATGGAGTTTTTTGGTTCGTGGGATCAGTTCTTACCACTTGCAGAGTTTGCCTACAATAACAGTTAACAGTCCAGCATTCAAATGGCACTGTATGAGGTTTTGTATGGTAGACGGTGTCGGTCCCTAGTGGGTTGGTTCGAGCCGGGCAAGGCCAGATTATTGGGTACGGACTTGATTTAGGTTGCCTTGGAGAAGGTTAATGTGATTCAGGATAGACTTCTCACAGCCCAGTCCAGACAGAAGAGTTAAGTGGACTGGAAGGTTCGCGATGTTGCATTCATGTTTGGGGACCATGTTTTGCCTATGAAAGTCGTTATGAGGATCAGAAAGAGACAAGCTGAGCCTAATGTTTATTGGTCCCTTTGAGGTGTTGCGGCGAGTTTGAGAGATTGCTTATGAGCTTGCCTTACCTCCCAGCCTAGCAGGAGTTCATCCGATGTTTCATATTTTGATGCTCATGAGGTACCACGACGATCCGTCTCATGTGTTGGATTTAAGCTCAGTCCAATTGGACAAGTATCTATCTTACATTGAGGAGCTAGTGGCTATTTTGGACAGGCAGGTTCGAAACTTGAGGTCAAAAAACATTGGATCAGTAAAGGTTCAGTGGCAGGGTCAGCGGGTCGAGGAGGCAACTTGGGAGACCGAGCAGGATATCTGCAGCCGTTATCCTTATCTTTTCACCACTTCAGCTATGTCTCTATGTTCGTTCAAGAATGAACGATTATTTTTAAGAGAGGGTGGATGAAAAATTCCAGCCGGTCATTTTGATAGTTATAGCCCCGATCCCCTTTAAAATGCTTTCCCTGTATCTATTTCCGCTATTGTGACATGCCGAGAGTCTTTGTTTTGGTATTGGAGAGTTTTGGGACACTTAGTCCCTAACCGGACGCTTAAGTTTGAGAACATGGACCGTAGTTAGAACTTAGTGAAGATAACTCCAAAATGGTATTCTATCAATTTCGTTAGATCTGTTGGGTGATATTGGGATTAGGGGCGCGTCCGGATTGTGTTTTGGAGGTCAGTAACTTATTTAGTCTTGAAATGGCGAAAGTCGAATTTTTGGAGTTCATGACCGGTTGTGGAATTTTTGATATCGGGACCGGAATTTGATTCCAAAAAATGGAGTAGCTCCATAATGTTGATTAAGACTTCTGTAAAATATTTGGTGTTAATTGGACGTGGTTTTATAGGTTTCAACATCGGTTGTGGAAATTTTAAGTTTCAAGTTCTTTAAGTTTTAATTGGAAGGTGATTCGTGATTTTAGCGTAGTTTGATGTGATTTGAGGGCTCGACTAAGTTCGTATAGTGTTTTAGGATTGGTTGTTATGTTTGGTTTAGGTATCGGGGGCGTCAGGTGCTTAACAAATCATTTTTGAACTTTGGAGTTGGCAGATTTTCTGGTATTTTATTGTTGACAATTCCTTCATCATGTTTGCGAAAGGAAAAACGCGTTCGCGAAGAGGAATTTGTGGCAGATGACATTTTGTGCTTCGCGTTCTCGTAGGAGGTCCCGCGTTCGTGAAGAATTGGGAAGTTGGCTTACCTGTTCGTTATGTAGGTCTCGCGTTCCTGTAGATGGAATGGCCAGCTGGGTCCCCATGCCTTATGCCTACATGTTCGTGATGTTGGTACCGTGTTCGTGTAGGGTTGAGTTGATAGGCATTCACGTTCACGATGAAGAAATTCTGGGCAAGAGTAAATTGCTCTTCGCGAACGCGAGGGTTATTCCGGGTTCCCGAAAAAGGGAACACCTGGGCAGAATTTAATGCTCAAAAATGAGTGTTTTGAGTTCATATGACAAAATTAAAATGGGAGCTCGGTAGAAGGAGAAATTTCGAGGGATTTTTAGAGGAAGTTATTGGTAATGATTCCTAATTCTTTTAAGGTTATATCCCACTAATCTATGTTTGATTTACTCATTTAAATTCGGACTTGGGGTGAAAAATTGAAAAAACATTTGAGAATAGTTCTTAAGAAAAATTTGGGATTTTGATCGAGATTTTGGTATCGGATTTGAGTAATTTTGGAACGAATAATGTCATGAGTGAATGGATGTCCATATTGTTGACTTTTACCAGACTCTGATACGTGGGCTCGGGGAGACTTTTTTAGCGATTTTCCAATTTCATGCGTTAGCTTTGATTTATTAGCTAAATTAGTTTCTTGTAGTTACATTTATGTTGTGCAATTGATTTTGGCTAGATTTGGGCCACTCACAGCCAGATATTCATGGGAAAGGCATTGTGACTGATTAATTGAGTTTGGTTCGAGGTAAGTGGTTTGCCTAACCTTGTGTGGAAAATATCCCCTTAGGATTTGGTACTGTTTTGATATGTGAGCGTCGTGTACGTGAGGTGACGAGTACATACACGGGCTACTTGTTGTAAAACTCCATTTTTTCACTAAGTCATAACCTATTTTTCCTTATTTGAACTACAGTAGCATATGTAACTATCCTGTTTTGTTTAGAATTGCATGCCTACATATTTTAACCGCCTATCTGAACTCTATGCTACATGTTTAGTGAAATTACCTATTTCCCTTGACTTGAACTTAGTCTAAACGTAGGTTTTCTTGCTATAACTGTTATTTCTGTTGGTTGAGCTGCATATTTACTTTAGTAATATGGAACGGTATTCTAGGAGATCCCCCTGTACTACATATTTACTTTGGGAGTATGGAATGGTATTTTGGGAGATCCCCCTACACTGCATATTTAGTTTGGAACTATGAAACGGTATTCTGGGTGATCCCCCTACACATTTACGTTTGGGACTATGGGATGGTATCCTGGGAGACCCTCTGTTTTTATTTTTGTGTTCTAAGTTGTTGCCTTTCTATGATTATATTCTTATTAATTTACAGTATTTGTTTTTACTGCGACATCTCATTCTGTCTTATTTTATTATATATACTCCAGCAGGGCCCTAACCTAATCTCGTCACTACTCGATCGAGATTAGGCTTGGCACTTACTAGGCACCGTTGTGGTGTACTCATGCCCTTCCCTGCACATGTCTTTCATGTGCAGATCCAGGTACCACTTATTAGTCATAGTATAAATTAGGCGAGGCAGCTGTAGAGACTTCAAGGTATATCTGATGTGTCCGCAGACCTCAGAGTCCCTATCAAATCTTCCCCATGCCAAACATTTCTTGCATTTCCTTTTGTTAGACTCTGGAGTATAGGGTTTCTATTTTCTTTTTATAGTTTGTGACTAGCGATATTTCGGGTTTTGGGAGAATTTATGTACACTTCGAGAGTAGTTATTGGATATGTCGAGCGACATGTAAATTTCTTGTTAAAATTTACCTGTTAGTTGTTAGTTGTTCTGTTTTCGTTTCATTTTCCGCAAATGTTAGGCTTACCTAGTCATGGAGACTGGGTGCCGTCACGACATTTCATGGAGAGAGAACTTGGGTAGTGAAAAAACTGACAGGTTTGCTTCCATATCACAAAGGCAAGGCCAGACCTCGCAAATGCGAAGTTTGAGACCTGCAATAGAAACTGAACACTAGCTGAGTTCGAAGTCCAAGTTTAACTCAATAGCCTATCCAAAACTCACCCAAGCCCTTGGGGCTCCAAAAAAAACATGCACACAAGTCTAAAAAAATTATACAAACTTTCTCGTACGATCAAATAGCCAAAATAACACATAGAACTACGAATTGAGCACCAAATCAAATGAAATTTTTAAGAAAACTTTGAAACTTCGATTTTCACAACCAAACGTCCGAATAACGTCAAACCAACTCTATTTCTCACCAAATTTGACAGGTAGGTCATAAATATGGTATTGGACCTATACTAGATTCTGGAACCAAAATACGGACCCGATATCCAAAAAGTCAACCATTGGTCAAACATTTCAAATTCATTAGGCCTTTAACTTTCAAATTTCAACAAAGTCTGATAACTCGGGCTACGGACTTTTGAATTCAATTTCGTGCATACACACAAGTCCCAAATAATGATACGGACCCACTAGGATCACACAAATACAAATTCGGGTTTGTTTTCTCAAAACATTGACCGAAATAAACTCAAATGGATTAAGGCAAAACTTTCACACTTTCTCAGTTTTAACATAAAAGCTTTTCGCATATTGAGGAGGGCTAGAATGAGGTATTTTGTCACGCCCCAACCTGGGGAGGTGTGGCTGGCACTGGTGCCGTACTAGCCTGAGCGAACCTTTCTATAACTCGTTTGTTTCTCTTCTGTAACTATCATGGGCCAACATAACCACAACTTGTAATGTATAACTATAAGCGGGAAAGTATTGAATCAATGAACCATCGTTCTTAAAACATGAATACATATGGGCCGTCAAGGCCTCTGCCATACTATACAATTAAACCTCTATCTACAAAGCCTCTAAGATTATTTGACATCAAATGGGATAGAGTAACGGCCTACCCATAAGTCTGTAGCAAAACTCTTACATAATGACTTATAGACTCGGCTGAACTCCAAATGAGGTGGAGTCTTATGGATCCTTCGTTGAATGCTAACCTCATCTACTACGAGGGAACTAGATACATCCTTATACATGCTTGAATATCAACTTACGTGAATGAATAATATAAACATCCTTAACTGCTAAGAATAGAATCACTTATGGAATAGCATTATGTTTACGTATCGTTACTTGGATCATGCCAAAAGAAAGAAGGTATAACCTTAATATACCTGAGTTGATTCTCTTGACAATCCCTCTAACACAAGTTAATTGCGACAAAATATGTGATGGAAAGATCGGAGTAGGAAAAATCCATATGATATTCTTGATATCATAGCATGTTATTTCTCATCCGACTAATATTAACTCCATGGCAATATAACACTAGCAATGATTAACAACCATTAAACCCCTTCATCACCAACGTTGCTGGTCTAAGTTATAAAATGGTAAGAATTCCATAACTTCCTTTATATTCTTCAAGTCATATTACTAATAAACAGACCCAACCATGGACTTATCCAATGAGTCTTACGTGTAGACAAGACATTTTTGTCTTATGACTCATTATTCATATGGGTGCCAACTTGGGCTTGACTTAATGCCATGTGGCAGCTCTAAAACAATTCTTATCCAATTAATCGTTAATAATATCACAATTATCCCCACACTTAATCAATTATCCACATAATTAATAATTATCTCAAATTACTTAAAATACTACCCACTTTTAACCCACTTTATACATATCCTACTATCATGGTCATATGTTACCATATTAAAACAATACATACACTATTATTTTATTAAAACATCCTTGTAAAAATACATATATTTTTTCAACTTCTAATTTTCCTAATCTCATATAAAGAATACAAATTTTCGTATGCTTAATACTTAAAATGGTAAAAAGATAACCTTCTTTTCTTGTGAGATAATAATTTCTGTCATTACAATAAAGAAAATCTCATAAACTTTCTTACATTATGAGTATATTTTATTTTACCATATTTGAAAATAGTAATAATGGTAACTATCCAAAATTATACTTATAAACTTTTGCCAAAATACTCCGCTTAAAGAAAATACCATAATATCATAATATCCAATGGTATCAAGGTTGGTAAATTTACAGGTTCTTATAATAACATAGTCACAAATCCTCAATAATCTCATGAATGGTCTTAATCCCTTTAAGCTCATATGGATTACTACAAGTTATCCTAATATTAAAGTAGGGGATGTAACATCCTTCCCCCTTTCAGAACATTCTTCTTCGAATTTTAACTCTTAGAAATTTAAAAAAAATTCACTAGGGTCTCCTCTGTAAATTAAACTAACACCCACACAATATCTGAAGTCTTGTCTTTTAAGAACCGTTTGTACTTGAGTATCTCGTATCTTATTTACCTTAACCTTACTTACTTTTCAATCTCATATCATATCTTCTATTTCTTCCATAATCTCTCTACTGTAATACCTACACCTCTGGTGCATACAAAATCTGGCAAAAGCTTCATACTAAAACCTTAGGACTTATCTTTATGGCACGATCTGGAAATTACAGAAGGGTGGCATTTCCTAAATTCACTATATCTTCTCAATTATAAATGTGGCACGCAACACACCCATGAGTGAGACTCTACTAGGAACGGCTTTGTAAACTCATTAGGACATGCCCCGCTCAAATACCACTTTGTCACGCCCCAAACCCAGGGAGGCGTAGCTGGCATCCAGTGCCGTATTGGCCTGAGCGAACCACTCTGCAACTATTTTTTTTCTTTCTAACTATCAATGGCCAACATGGCCACAACTCGTAATGTATAGCTATAAGTAGGCAACACTGTATCACCGAACCATTTTTCTTAAAATATGAATACATATGAGCCATCAAGGCCTCCAACATACTGTGCAAAATGAACCACTATCTACAAATCCTCTAAGATTATGCGACATCAAATGTGACAGGGTACCGGCCTACCCGTAAGTCTGTAGCAAAAATCTGACACGATGACTCGTAGACTCGGCTGCAGTCTGAATGAGGTGAAGTATAACCGATCCTTCGATGAATGTGAATCTCGTCTACTTTAAGGGCTCGTCAAACTTATTATCTATACCTGCAAGCATGAATGCAGCATTCCCAACAAAAAGGACGTCAGTACGAATAATGTACTGAGTATGTAAGGCAGAACTGAAATATAACCATAATTCAACATTAATTAAAGACATATAAGAATCAACCTGAATCTCTGAAGTGCCACCGTATATGCATGCTTATTATACATATAATGCTTCTGTGATGACCTAAAATATCATCACTTGTTTGAAAAGTGAATTCTGCATTCTGAGGCCTTAAAAACCTCTTTTGGCATAACTTCAATTTGCTTGCGCAATCTGGGCGCGATTCTGAAAAGCCATTATGTGAAAATCTGTGAAAAATGATTAATTTTAACTTTAAAATGGATTTAAGTTGACTTCTGTCAACATTTTGGGTAAATGGATCTGGACACGTCATTTGACGGTCCCAAAGGGTCCGTAGGAAAATATGGGGCCTGGGCATATGCCCTGAATCAAATTCTGAGGTCCCAAGCCTGAGAAATGAATTTTTAAAGAAAATTGTTTTTTGGAATTATTTATGAGTTTTGGAAATGAAATGTGTTTAAAATTTGATGGTATCAGGCTAGTATTTTGGTTCCGGCGCCCGATACTGGTCTTATATGTGATTTAAGATAAGTCTGTGAAATTTTGTAAAAAACTGACTTGAAATGATATGAATCGGACCTTATTTGAGGAAATTGGAAAACTTTGAAGTTCTTAAGAAATTTCATGATTTAGATGCTAAATTCATAGTTGATGTTATTTTACTGATTTGAATGCATGAGCGAGTCTGTATGATGTTTTTAGGTTGGTGTGCATGTTTGGTTTGGAGCCCCGAGGGCTCGGGTGAGTTTTGGATAGGCCATGGGGTGGATTTTGGACTTGGAAAATTGTAGGTTTTCAGCTGGTGTAATCAGGTCTGTAGGCTTCGCAAATGCGAGCTTGCAAATGCGAAGAATGCACTGGCATCCTGAGTAGCAAATGCGACTGTTTTTTTGCAAATTCGATTTCGCATTTGCGAATGGTCTCTCGGAAATGCGATGATGACTAGAAAGCTGAGTAGATCGCAAATGCGACATTTTCTTCGTAAATGCGAAAGTCCAATTTCCTAAGGGGTTCACAATTGTGAACTCTGGTCGCAATTGCAACATCAGAGACCTGTAAGTTCATAACTTAGACGCATTTCAACCATTTTCACACTCATTCAAAACCAAAACACCCTAGGACGATTTTTTCAAAGGCAACTTTTTCCCCAAATCGATTGTAAGTCAATTATAACTCATTTCCGTCAATCATTAATATCTTTTCACGTGATTTCAACTGAAAATCAATGATTTTCATGGGAGAAATTGGGTGTTTTGGGTAGAATCTAGGTTTTTCAAAATTGGGGGATTGGACCTCAATTTGAGGTCCGATTTCAAAACAAATTATATATTTGAGTTCGTAGGGAATGGCTAATCGGGATTTGGTTTGAACCTCAGGTTTTGACCATGTGGGCCCGGGGGCAATTTTTGAATTTTTGGGTAAAAATTTAGAAAACTTATTTTCATGCATTAAAATTGATTCGTTTAGCATTTATTGATGTAATTAAGTAACTTGTGGCTAGATACGAGCGAATTGGTGGTGGAATCAAGAGGTAAAGCGATTGTAGAGACTTGAATTGTGTTCGTTGCATCGAGGTAAGTGTTTGGTCTAACCTTAGCTTGAGGGATTAGGAGTCGAGTCCTATTTGCTATGGGCTATTTATCAAGTACGACGTATAGGTGTGACAAGTTGGTATCAGAGATCTACGTTACATGGGTCTCACAGTTCACAAACAAGCTTAGTAGAGTTTGAGGGATCGGTACAGAGACGTCTGTATTTATCTCCCAGAGGATATAGAGTTAGGAAAAGTATAACTTCCATTATTCTCTGTCATGCGATTTTGTTCTCTCACTGCTAAATTGAAACCTCTACTCTTGTCCTTCCACAAATGGCGAAGTCAGGTGCTGCTTCTTCAGCTGAACAACTGCATAGACCAGTGTTAGATCAGCTATATCTTAGGAGGCTTTGCAGTGGTTGGATAGGTTTCACCAAGCTCTTCGCTACCACTTTCAGCAGTGCATCTTCTGAGGATCTCCAAGATTATCTACACAGTTGTCATGAGGTTCTCAAAAACATGGGGATAGTGGAGACCAATAGGGTCGACTTTGCTACTTTTCGCTTGTCTAGATCAACCAAGACTTGTTGAAGAGATTATTTTTTGGCTAGACCAGTTAGGTCATCAGCTTTGACTTAGGATCACTTTTCTAAGCTATTTCTGGAGAAGTTTTGTTCTGTCACTCAGAGAGAGATCTACCCAAGGCAGTTTGAGTGTCTCCAGCAGAGTTCTATGACTGTTACTCAGTACGAGATCATGTTTAATGATTTGACCCGTCATGCTCTTCTTGTACTTCCACTGAGAGAGAGAGTGATGAGGTTCATAGAGGGACTCGTTCAGCCTGCTCAATAAGCTAGAGGTGGAGGTAGAGGTATTAGAGGTGGAGGCAGAGGTACTAGAGGTGGAGGTTGAGGTATTAGAGGTGGAGGTACATGTACTGTTCTGGTTTGTAGTAGAGATGCTTCGATTTTATTTGATCCAGGATCTACATACTCTTATGTGTCATCTTATTTTGCGCCGTATCTGGTCATGCCTAGTGATTCTTTGTGTGCTCCTGTTTATGTGTCTACACCGGTGGATGATTCTATTGTGGTGGAACGAGTTCATCATTTATGCATAGTTGTGATTGGGGGTCTTGAGGCTCGTGTAGATTTGTTACTATTGGATATTGTTGATTTTGATGTCATATTGAGGATGGACTAGTTATCACCTTACCACGCTATCTTGGACCGTCATGCCAAGACTGTGACCTTAGCATTGCCGGGTTTACCTCGTTTAGAGTGGAGAGGGACTCCGAGTCATTCTACCCGTAGTGTTATCTCATATATGAAGGCTCGACGTATGGTCGAGAAAGGGTGTTTGGCCTATTTGGCCTATGTTCGTGATTCTAGTACTGAGGTTCCTTCTATTGATTTTGTGCCCGTTGTTTGTGAGTTTCATGAGGTATTCCCTTCAGACTTGCCGAGTATGCCACCCGACAACGATGCTGACTTTTATATTGATTTGGCTCCGGGCACTCAGCCCATTTCTATCCCGTCGTATCTTATGGCCCTGCCTGAGTTGAAAGGTTTGAAGGAGCAGTTGCAAGATTTTGTTGAGAAAGGTTTCATTAGAACGAGCGTTTCGCCTTATGGTGCGCCGGTGTTGTTTGTTAAGAAGAAGGACGGATCAATGAGAATGTGTATTGATTACCGATAGTTGAACAAGGTTACAATCAAGAATAAGTATCCATTACCGAGGATTGATGATTTGTTTGATCAACTTCAGGGTGACACGGTATTCTCAAAGATTGACTTGAGGTCTAGCTACCATCAGTTGAGGATTAGGGCATCCGATGTCCCTAAGACAACTTTTCGCACTCGGTACGAGCATTATGAGTTCTTGGTGATGTCATTCAGGTTGACAAATGCCCCAGCAACTTTTATGGATTTGATAAACCGAGTGTTCAGGACTTACTTGGATACGTTCGTGATAGTCTTCATTGATGATATTTTGATATATTCCCGCAGTTGGGAGGAGCACGAGCAACATCTTAGAGTAGTTCTTCAGACTTTGAGGGATAGTCAGTTGTATGCTATGTTTTCGAAGTGCAAGTTCTGGTTGTGTTCAGTTTCATTCCTGGGTCATGTTATATTAGTAGAGGGTATTCAGGTTGATCCAAAGAAGATTAAGGAAGTCAAGAACTGGCCTAGACCAGCATCAGCTACAAAGATCCAAGGTTTCTTGGGATTGGTAGGCTACTATCGTCGGTTTGTGTAAGGGTTTTCATCTATCGCAGCCCCGATGACCAGGTTGACCCAGAAGGGTGCCCAGTTCATATGGTCAAATGCGTGTGAGGCAATCTTTCAGAAGCTCTGACTACGGCACCAGTGTTGGTTTTGCCCACATGTTTAGGGCCTTATACAGTTTATTATGATGCATCTCGTATTGGACTTGGTGCGGTGTTGATGCAGTATGGAAAGGTCATTGCCTATGCTTCACGGCAGTTGATGATTCATGAGAAGAACTATCTGGTTCATGATTTGGAGTTAGCAACCATCGTTCACGTGTTGAAGATTTGGTGGCATTATCTGTATGGCGTGGCATGTGAGGTGTTCATAGAGCACAAGAGTCTGCAATATTTTTTCAAGCAGAAGGAGCTAAATTTGAGGCAGAGTAGGTGGTTGGAGCTATTAAAGGACTATGATATCACCATCTTATATCATCTGGGAAAAGCCAATGTGGCAAAAGCCAATGTGGTGGCTGATGCTTTGAGTAGGAAGTCAGCTAGTATGGGCAGTCTTGCTTATATTCAAGTCGGTGAGAGACCGCTTGCTTTGGATGTTCAGGCTTTGCCAACCAGTTCATGAGATTGGATATTTCTGAGCCCAGTTGTGTGTTAGCTTGCACAGTCGCTCGTTATTCTTTATTGGAGCGTATCCGAGATCAGCAGTATGATGATCTCCATTTGTGTGACAATAGAGACACGGTGCAGCATAGAGGTGCCAAGCAGGTTACCTTAGGTGATGATGGAGTTTTGAGATTGCAGGGTCGAATTTGTATGCCTAATGTAGATGGACTCTGAGAGTTGATTTTAGAGAAGGCCCATAGTTCACGTTACTCTATTCATCCGGGCACCGCTAAGATCTATCAGGATTTGCGGCAGCATTGTTGGTGGAGAAGAATGAAGACGAACATCGTTGCATATGTGGCTCGGTGTTTGAATTGTCATCAGGTTAAATACGAGCATTAGAAACCTGGTGGTTTGTTCCAGAAGATTGAGATTCCTGAGTGGAAGTGGCAGCATATCACTATGGACATCGTTTTTGGACTCCCACGGACTCAGAGAAAGTTTGATGCAGTATGGATTATTGTTGATAGGCTAACAAAGTTAGCACATTTCATTCCCGTGGTAGTCTCATATTCTTCCGAGAGGTTAGCTGAGAGCTATATCTGAGAGATTTTTTGTCTTCATGGTGTCCTGAGTCTATCATTTCGGATTGAGGAACGTAGTTTACCTTACATTTCTGGAGAGCGGTCTAGTGAGATTTGGGCATACAGGTTGAGTTGAGCACAACATTTCATCCTCAGACGGACAAGCAGTCCGAGCGGACCATTCAGATTTTGGAGGATATGCTCTAAGCTTGTGTCATTGACTTTGGAGGCTCGTGGGATCAGTTTTTGCCTTTAGCAGAGTTTGCCTACAACAATAGCTACCAGTCAAGTATCCAGATGGCTCCTTATGAGGCTTTGTATGGTAGGCAATGTCGGTCACCGGTTGGATGATTTGAGTCGGATGAGGATCGGTTGTTGGGTACGGATCCAGTACAGGATGCTTGGACAAGGTCAGGATTTTTCAGGATAGGCTTCGTATAGCTCAATCCAGGCAAAAGAGTTATGCCGACCACAAGGTTTGTGATTTGGCATTCAATGTCAGTGAGCGGGTATTGATTCGAGTGTCGCTTATGAAGGACATGATGAGATTTGGGATGAAGGGCAAGCTTAGCCCTAGGATCATTGGCACGTTTGAGATTCTTGATTGAGTGGGAGAGGTGGCTTACAGACTTGCGTTGCCACCGAGCTTATCAGTCATGCATCCAGTGTTTTATGTGTCCATGCTTCGGAAATATCACGGCGATCCATCCCACATGTTAGATTTCAGCACTGTCTAGTTGGACAAGGACTTGTCTTATAATGAGGATCCGGTAGCTATTCTAGACCAGCAGGTTCGTCAGTTGAGATTGAAGAGTTTTCCTTCTGTTTGTGTTCCGTGGAGAGGTCATCCTGCTGAGGCATCGACCTGAGAGTCCGAGTCCGATATGCGGAGCCATTATCCCCATCTTTTCTCCTACTCAGGTACTTCCTTCTTATGTCTGTTCGAGGATGAACGGTTGCTTTAGAGGTGGAGAATGTGATGACCCAAAAGGTTATAGCACTCCAGAGTAGGTAGCTCCCAGTTCCAGACTCCAGCGGTTCAGCTAGTTGGAACAGTTTAGCTGGGTGTGGTAGCTCAGACCGGTGATGGAGCAGTGATGTCTGCCGATGTTTTGTAGAGGCTGGATAGGTTCATCATGCTCTTTACTACTACTTTCAGCGGTGCATCTACTGAGGATCCCAGGACTATCTAGACAGTTGCCATGAGGTTCTCAGGAACATGGGGATAGTTGAGACCAATGGGGTCGATTTTGCTATATTTCTCTTGTCTGGATCCGCCAAAACTTGGTGGAGAGATTATTGTTTGGCTAGACTAGCCGGATCGCCAGCCTTGACTAGGGAGCAGTTTGCACACCTATTTCTAGAGAAGTTTCTCCCCATTACTCAGAGAGAGGCCTATCAAAGGCAGTTTGAGCATCTCCAGCAGGGTTCTATGACGGTTACCCAGTATGATACCAGATTCATCGACTTGAATCGCCATGCTTTTGTCATACTTCCTACCGAGAAAGAGAGAGAGGGATTTAGCCAATTTATCTTAAGATGGGTATGGAGACTGGGAGTAAGATTACTTTCTAGGAGGTGGCCAATGTGGCCAGGAGAGTGGAGATGGTTATGTCATAGGGAGGTGGTCATGGGTCGGATTAGAGGCCCCGTCATTCAGGCAGATTTAGTGGTGCCTTGTCCGAAGGCAGGGATTCGTATGGTAGAGGTCATCCTCTTAGGGCCTTTTAGTCAGCACTTTAGGTTTCTCACGGTGCTTCAGGTGGCTGTGGTTCCCACATGCAGTATTCTGATCAGCAGCCCTATAGTGCACAACCAGCTCCTATTAGTGCACCGCCGCTCCAGAGTTTTCGGTATGGTCATTCATGTCGTCAAGGTCAGTCTCAGTTTCCTCAGCCGTAGCACTCAGGTGTATTCTATAAGTGTGGTGAGTATAGTCATATCCGGAGGGCTTGTTTGAGGATAGTGGGTACTCAGTTGAAGCAGCAGGTTTCATGTGCCATGATTCAGGCACTAGGTGTTCCATAGACTGCCCAACCAGCTAGAGGTGGGGGTAGAGGTGCTAGAAGTGGAGGTAGAGGTGCTAGAGGTGGAGCTCAGACCGCTAGAGGGGGAGGCCAGCCAAGTGCAGGCCGTCCCAGAGAGGTAGTCCAAGGTGGTGGGGCCCAGCCCCGATGTTATGCTCTTCTAGCCAGGCCCGATGCTGAGGCTTCAGATGCGGTTATCACAGGTACGGTTCTGGTTTGTGATAGAGATGCTTTAGTGTTATTTGATCCAGGGTCTACATACTCGTACGTGTCATCTTATTTTGCACCATATCTGCTCATGCCTAGTGATTCATTGAGTATTCCTATCTATGTGTCTACACCGGTGGGTGATTCTATTGCGGTAAATCGAGTCCATCACTCTTGTATAGTTGTGATTGGGGGTCTCGAGACTTGTGTACATTTGTTGCTTCTGGACCTGGTTGATTTTGAAGTCATATTGGGGATGGACTGGTTATCACCTTACCACACTATCTTGGACTATTATGCCAAGACTGTGACCTTAGCCTTTCAGGGTTTACCTTGTTAAGAGTGGAGAGGGACTCCTGCTCATTCTACCCATAGTGTTATCTCTTATGTGAAGGCTCGACGCATGGTCGAGAAGGGGTGTATGGCCTATTTGGCATATGTTCGTGATTCTAGTACTGAGGTTCCGTCTATTGATTCTATGCCCGTGGTTTGTGAGTTTCCTAAGGTATTCCCCTCAAACCTACTGGGTATGCCACCCGACAGGGATATTGACTTTTGCATTGATCACTCAGCCCATTTCTATCATGTCGTATCATATGGCCCAGCATGAGTTGAAGGAGTTGAAGGAGCAGATGCAAGACTTACTTGAGAACGGTTTCGTTAGGCCGACTGTTTTGCCTTGGGGTGCGCCGGTTTTGTTTGTTAAGAAGAAGACGGATCGATGAGAATGTGTATTTATTACCGGCAGTTGAATAAGGTTACAATCAATAATAGGTATTCATTGCCGAGGATTGATGATTTGTTTGATCAGCTTCAGGGTGCCAAGGTATTCTCGAAGATTGACTTGAGATCTGGCTACCATCAGTTGAGGATTAGGGCATCCGATGTCCCTAAGACAGCTTTCCGCACTCAGTACGAGCATTATGAGTTCTAGGTGAAGTCATTCGAGTTGATGAATGCCCCAGTAGCTTTTATGGATTTGATGAACCGAGTGTTCAGGCCTTACTTGGATTCATTCGTGATAGTCTTCATTGATGATATTTTGATATATTCCCACAACCGGGAGGAGCACGAGCAGCATCTTAGAGTGGTTCTCTAGACCTTGAGGGATTGTCAATTATATGCTAAGTTTTTGAAGTGTGAGTTCTGGTTGAGTGCAGTTGCATTCCTGGGTCATGTTGTATCAACAGAGGGTATTCAGGTTGATTCGAAGAAGATTGAGGCAGTCAAGAACCCTAGACCAGCATCAGCTACAAAGATTTGGAGTTTATTGGGATTGGCAGACTACTATCGTCGGTTCGTGGATGGGTTTTCATCTATGCAGCCCCAATGACCAGGTTGACCTAGAACGGTGCCCCGTTCAGATGGTCATATGAGTGTGAGGCGAGCTTTCAGAAGCTCAAGACAGCTCTGACTACGGCACCAATATTGGTTTGCCCATAGGTTTATGGCCTTATACAGTTTATTGTGATGCATCTCGCATTGGACTTGGTGCGGTGTTGATGCAGGATGGCAAGGTCATTGCTTATACTTCGCGGAAGTTGAAGGTTCATGAGAAGAATTATCCGGTTCATGATTTGGAGTTGGCAGCTATTGTTCACGCGTTGAAAATTTGGAGGCATTATCTGTATGGAGTGGCATGTGAGGTGCTCACAAATCACAAGAGTCTGCAGTACTTGTTCAAGAACAAGGAGTTGAATTTGAGGCAGAGAAGGTGGTTGGAGCTATTAAAGGACTATGATATCACCATCTTATATCATCCGGGAAAGGCCAATGTGGTGGACAATGCTTTGAGATGGAAGTCAACCAGTATGGGCAGTCTTTCTTATATTTCGGTCGGTGAGAGACCGCATGCTTTGGATGTTCAGGCTTTGGCCAATCAGTTCGTGAGGTTGGATGTTTCTGAGCCCAGCTGTGTGTTAGCTTGCACAGTCGCTTGCTCTTCATTATTGGAGCGTATCCGAGATCGGCAGTATGATGATCCCCATTTGTGTGTCCTCAGAGACATAGTGCAACACGTAGGTGCGATGCAGGTTACCTTAGGTGATGATGGAGTTTTGAGATTGCATGGTCGAGTTTGTGTGGCTAATATGGATGGGCTTCGAGAGTAGATTAGAGGAGGCCCATGTTCCCGGTACTCTATTCATCCGGGCACCGCGAAGATGTATCAGGATTTGTGGCAGCATTATTAGTGGTGGGGAATGAATAAGGATACCGTTGCATATGTGGCTCGGTGTTTGAATTCTTAGCAGGTTAAGTACGAGCATCAGAGACCTGGTGGTTCATTTCAAAAGATTGAGATTCCTGAGTGGAAATGGGAGGGTATCACTATGGACTTTGTTGTTTGTCTCCAACTGACTCAGAGGAAGTTCGATGCAGTGTGGGTTATTGTTGATAGGTTGACCAAGTCAACGCATTTCATTCCTCTGGCAGTCTCCTACTCTTTCGAGAGGTTGGCTGAGATCTATATCCGGGAGATTGTTCGTCTTCATGGTGTGCCCGAGTCTATCATTTCGGATCGAGGTACACAGTTTACCTCTCATTTCTGGAGGGCAGTTCAGCGAGAATTGGGCACACGGGTTGAGTTGAGCACAACATTTTATCCTCACACGGACGGGTAGTCTGAGCGGACCATTTAGATTTTGGAGGATATGCTTCGAGCTTGTGTTATTGACTTTGAAGGCTCGTGGGATCAGTTTTTATGTTTAGCAGAGTTTTCCTACAACAACAGCTACCAGTCGAGTAATCATATGGGTCAGTTTGAGGCTTTATATGGTAGGCGGTGTCGGTCTCCGGTTGGATGGTTTGAGTCGGGAGAGGCTCGGTTATTGGGTACAGATCTGGTTTAGGATGCCTTGGACAAAGTCAGGATCATTCAAGATAGGCTTCGTACAGCTCAGTCAGGGCAAAAGAGTTATGCCGACCGCAAGGTTCGTGATTTGGCATTCATGGTCGGTGAGCGGGTATCACTTCGAGTGTCGCCTATGAAAGGCGTGATAAGATTTGGGAAGAAGTGTAAGCTTAGGCCTAGGATCATTGGCACGTTTGAGATTCTTGATCGAGTGGAAGAGCTGGCTTATAGACTTGCATTGTCGCCGAGCTTATCAGCCGTGCATCTAGTGTTTCATGGGTTCATGCTTCGGAAATATCAGGGTGATCCATCCCACGAGTTAGATTTCAGCATTGCCCAGTTGGACAAGGACTTGTCTTATGAGGAGGAGCCGGTAGCTATTCTAGACCAGCAGGTTCGTCAGTTGAGATCGAAGAGTTTTCCTTCTGTTCATGTTCAGTGGAAAGGTCAGCCTCCTGAAGCATCGACCTCGTAGTCCGAGTCCGATATGCGGAGCCGTTATTCCCATCTTTTTCCCGACTCAGGTACTTCCTTCTAATGTCCGTTCGAGGACAAACAGTTGTTTTAGAGGTGGAGAATGTGATGACCCAAAATGTTATCACTTGAGTTGCAAGTAAATTCAGTGTTTCGAGGCTTAAAAACCTCTTGTTTCGTCAAAGTTTGACAATTTGGGATAAAATACGGTCCGAGCTATAATACCCCGTATTTATGGACTAGTAACATACAAGGTACCACATGACCATAGTATTAAGGTGTACAAAGTGTGCTAAAAGTGAGCAGTATTTTAAGTAAATTGAGATAATTCCTAATCATATGGATAACTAGGTAATTATGGATTTTTAGTGGGAGACTAATGAAGTAATTAAGCTAATTGAGTAATTAAGCATAAAATGGATAAGACTAAGTGCCCAAAACGTGGAAGCCCAAGGAGACCTTGATCCAAGCCAAATAATCTGTCTTAAATCATGTAACAAGTGGCTCATTTAGAGAAGTTTTGTCTCCAAGTCATCTCCTAACTGGGGACCACACCCACTAGGATAAAAAAGCTCTCTAAATCGCTTAAGGGAGGTGCTTATATAGAAAGAAAGCTTTAGCAAATGTAAGAATGGAAAATTAATTCGAAGGAAGGCTTCAACAATTCATACAAAATTGTATCGTAGCAACGTGAGATTTTGAAATTTTAAGGGAATACGGTGCAATCTTTCTCAAGAATAACATACAGATTTTTTCCTACTCCGGTCTTGCAATCACGTGTTTTGTCACGATTGTCGTGTGTTAGAGGAATTTTAAAGAGAACTAGCACAGGTATGTTAAGGCTATCCCTTATTTCTTTTTGGTATGATCCATACGATACAAACGAAACGAGAAAATACACAACTTTCATAAATGACTCTATTCATCAAAATACTAGAGATGCCTATGTTCTTTATTACATATGTGTCCTATTGTTCTATCATCCGTTCATGGGTCTCAAATAATATGTAAGTTGATAAAGTTTACTTCATGATATTAATTAAAGGCATAATGGTCTTATGACGTTCCGAGAGGTTTTATTGACATACTTCTCATGCATTGCATTCATTCATTTATACATGTACATTGACCCATGACCATATGGCGTTATATACGTATATATTTATATGTATATGGGATATGGGAAAAGGTTACGACATTACATACGCATCACCACCTAATTAGTTGGTATATGTTGATGATGTTGCCCATCGTGGCCGAGATGATACGACAATTTGGTTCGCTTGTTCAATTCTCGGTTACGTCTGTTTCAGGGAAAGCTTAAGTCGAAATGGAGTGGACCTTTTTAAGTGGTGGTTGTGACTCCTTTTGGTGCACTTGACTTGAATCTTTTACTCCATGTTTAGATGTCTATTATTTACTGATTTTTATTCCTTACATACTCGATACATTATTTGTACTAACGTCCCTTTTGCCTGGGGACACTGTATTTCATGTCTATAGGCCCCGATAGACAGGTCAAGAGTCCTCGAAGTAGGCTATCAGCTCAGTGAAAGATGTTGGTGTGCTCCATTTGCTTCGGAGTTACTTATTTAGTCAGTATGATTTGGACATGTATTGTTTAGTATGGTGGGGCCCTGTCCCAAACTTTATGGTATTTGTCTACTCATAGAGGCTTGTAGACATATGTAATGTACGTAAAAGATTGTATGGCCTTGTCGGCCTATGTTTAATGTAAGAGTGATCATCTTGGTCTTATAGGCCCATATGTCTTATGTATAAGTTGGTATTACATGTTTTATTCTATTTATCTTACGGCAACCTTTCCATCTCATTTACCTATGATAGCATGATACGAAAAGATACATTATGTTGGTACTCGGTTCAGCAAGGTACCAGGTGCCCGTCGCGGCCCATCGGTTTGGGTCGTGACAAAAGTGGTATCAAAGCAGTTATGTCCTAGGGAGTCTACAAGCCGTGTCTAATAGAGTCTTGTTTATGGATGTGTTGTGCACCACACTTATAAGAAGAAGGCTACAGGGCATTTAGGATTGTCACTCTTTCATCTTACTCTTGATCATATGGTAGAGCTCAGTCGTAGGAATTCAAATTCCTATGCTCTATTTAATTCGTAATAAGACGATGCTTGCATCCAGAAAGATAGTTGGTAAGAGATTGCATGTGGATGTGGAAGATTGAGTTAGAGGAACTCGATTTTGCATGATGCTTATGATAAGTAAATGTGAGATCATCAGCAGATCATGTATGTACTGAAAGGTGTCAACTTCTTGATAAGGATCCCTAAGGCAAGAATATCTATCCACTATTCTGGAAAAAAAGCAATGAATGAATTAGAAGGTACAAGTTTCAACAAGTAAAAGAGGCAAGGTGGAGAAGGGTGCGAGGTACCTAGTTAGTAGAGATAAACATTATCTACAATTTAGAAAGAGAGATATAAGCCTTTTGAGTTACCTTCGACAATAACAGATGTATGTACAATTGGCCACACCCATCTCATTTATGCCTTATGGGGGCTAACAGAAGTAGTATAAGAGAAGGACAGATATCAGGATCCGGCTGGGGTTAGAGTAACCCAAAATAGTGAATGGATTGTTTGTTTTAGTTAATATTTCCGAAGGATATTGCAAATGTACTAATAGAGCTCTTTGTGAGACATTCAGATGGTGCACTCTAGAATAGTATACCTAGATATGAATACTAGAATGTTCAATAAAAAAAGAAGAGAAAATCAAAGATAGTCATTTGTAGCCTAGAAGGCATAAATATTACCTTATCATGGCTCTCATCCCTAGTAGAGCGAGAATGTTAAAGAAACCCGAAGAGACAGGGGACGGAGCAAGGTGAACTAAAAGTAAAAGAATATCTTGTTGAAGTTTTCAGAATAAGGTGATACACAGAAATGTTAGCAGTGGAATAAGAAGAGAGTTAATGAAGCATTATGAGTAATATGTGATACATGGATAACAAAGGTAGTTCAAAAAACGACAGTATTACAGAGTCTATAGTCAAGGGAAGGAAAAGCCAAAAGTGTCACGACCCAAGTTCGCCCTCCATGAACTGTCATGACGGCACCCAGTCTATACGACTAGGTAAGCCTAACAATTGCGGAAAAAGAACCAAAATGCGGAAAAAATACTAAAAACTGAAGATAAGTAAATATAGAAACGTTTAAGATGCCGCTCGGCATATACTAGTACAAGATCTCACAAACTGAACAACTTTCCAAAACCCGAAATCTCATGAAATCACAAGGTGTTGAATAACTACAAGTGTCTAACTCCTAAATGTCTAAACAAAAGTAAATATAGAAGGGCTGATACTATAAGAGAAAATGGAAAGTGACTCCTTGGTCTACGGACGTGATAGATATATCTCGAAGTCTCTAGAGAATCACCTCACCTCAAGTAACTGATTCCACTAATTAATTCTAAGCTAATACGTGAAATTAGGAAAAATAACCAAAATGCCGCCGGGCCCACGTATCAGAATGGGGTAAAATTTACAAATTCAGAATCCTCATACTCTCGCGAGTTCATTTATACCAAATTTATTCAAATACGACATTAAAATCTAGGTCAAAATCCCAAAATTAGGCCCAAGAACTTTTCCTCAATATTCATCTCAAATCCAAAATTAATTACAAAACTAAGATTAGATTATAGGAATACAACTAGAAAGGGATTAGGAATCGTTACCTACTGATTTCCTCTTCAAAATCCATCCAAAATTCCCCTCTCTCGAGCTCCAACTTGATTTTCTATACTTTGATTTCAAACACTCGAAATGTCTTATTTCTGCCCAACAAATCTGCTTCTGCGACCATTGGACTGCACCTGCGGTCCTGCTTCTGCGGAACTAAAGTCGCATCTGCAACAATTCATTAAAAACCCAGCTTCCGCACCTGCGACCATTTTTACACAGATGCGGTGCCACTTCTGCGGTCCCTGCCAGCTCTCCCCTTTCCGCTTCTGCGATGCTAGTGCCACTTCTGCGGCTCCGCACCTGCGGACCCCAACCTCAGGTGCGGTTATGACAGAAGATCACAGCTTCAGCTTCGTCAAGCCACTCCCAATTCTTCCGACAAACTTTCGAAATCATCCCGAGGCCCGCAAGACCTCAACCAAATATGCCAACCAATCCTAAAACATCATACAAACTTGTTCCAACCTTCGGAACGCTCACAACAACACCGAATCATAAATTTCACATCGGATTCAAGCCTAAGAACTCCAAAAACTCTAAAATTAGCTTTTTATCAAAAAGTCTATCAAACCTCGTCCGAATCACCTGAAATTTTGCACACATGTCATTTCCAACACTACGGAGCTACTCCAACTTCTAAAATTCCATTCCGACCCCAAAATCAAAATCTCACTATCAAACAAGAAACTTCAAAAATTCAACTTTCAGCATTCAAGTCTAAATAAGCTATGAACCTCCAAACACAAGCCGAACATGCTCCTAAGCCCGAAATCACCCAACGGAGCTAATAGAACCAATCGAATTCCATTCCGAGGCCGTCTTCACAATGCTCCGACTACGACCAAATTGCACAAATTAAGCTCTCTTTTACGGACTAAGTGTCCCTAAACACTCCGTAACTCAAAACCCAACATCCCGGCAAATCAAAATAGCAGAAACAAACATGAGGAAAGAAATTAAAAGGGGATCAGGGTGTTAATTCTTAAAACGATCAGTCGGGTCATTACAGAAAGGTGACAGGCCTCGAGACAACAAAAGAATATAAACCATAAAGACATATCCTCATTTTGAGAAAAATGTTCGTCACTCTAACGTGATTACCAGGAGGAAAAGTTAGATCCCATAATAACAGAAATCAGTATGGACTAGTGAACAAGATAAACTAAACATGAATTCGGGAGTGAATGATTGAATGCTGAATGACATCACGAAAATTTCAGATTTTGTTCCGGTAATAATAGAATGGATAGCAGAAGAAGATTGATGAGAAATTCACAGAATAGTCGTTCAGAAGGACGCTTCCCTAAAGCAAGCAATGTGAGCAATGTTCAGCTTAAGGGACGGTATGTGCCAGTTATACTAAGTGTCACCCTCACGAGTAAGGAAATTTGTTATCCTTGGTACAAAAGGATTACCACGAGGTAAGTTAGGGTCATCGATGATGTGAAAAGACGCCAAATATGAAGAGGTAAAACATCTATATTAGATCATCGTAGCACTAAATCCTAGTATTCCCCTAAAAGGGGGAATATGGAGTGGCGTGGCATTAAGTCAGAATTAAGTGATTTTAGTAACTATGGAATAGTAAAGGAAGAATGCGATAAAAATGAAAAAGGAATGAGATTGAACTTGTTCAAATCCTACAGAGATGCTACGATTCCAGAACATGATGCAAACACTACGTCAAGGATATGAAGTAAGGGTCCCTACCCGAGATGTTATTGATAGATAAGGAGCCTGTGTGAGACGTAAGTTAAGACAAAAGAAAATAACCCAAGAAAGATTACCCAGAATATTGATATAAGAATGGGCGATAGTTAATTGATTCATGAAGAGCCTAGTTATGGCTAGACAAGAGGATACAGACAAATCGATAGATAATGCAAGATAAACATAATAAAACCCAATATAGTGAATTCAACCTCGCAGCAATGTCATTGGAATACTTGAGAAATATTCAGATAGGAGTTTGGGTAGTTAAAAGTACCATATGAGTGTTACGGAAATAATAGAGAGTGCCACTAGGAAGGCAATCAAAATATCAGTGCAAAAGCAACCCTACAAGTATAAGGGCATGGAGGTAAGTAATTACGGATAATCATAGGCGAGGGAGGACATCAAAATTTCCGTCAAGTATACGATGTAATAAGCTCGCTGCTTTACAAGAGTTAGAGGGTCTTCCCTAAGTAGTACAATGAAAGACTAGCTGAGGAAATAAGGAAGAAAGCTTCAAGCTAAACATAGTAACTTGAAGAAGAAATGGTCATGTAAATACAGTGTCACTACAACATTGTATGCACTCCATAATAAAGTGGCACCTACTATGGCTAATGAACGATAAGTAAATTCAAAAGTGATATTCGAGATCATATGAGTTGCACGAAAACTCTGGCATGCTTGGGAACTAATATAAGCTAAGTATGCATGTAACAAAGGGGTAGAAAGACCAGTAAAAGTAATAGCTTACGTTTAAAGAAAGATGAGAAGGAACGAACAGAATTATTCTATTAATGATCCAGAGTTAGTTACGTTATGAACGCAATATATATGTTGACAATCATACACCTGTAGAAGACTCCGGTATAAGTTAAAAGAAAGAATTGAGTCCAGGTCATACACAAAGGATTGAATTGTTAAAAGATTGTACCATGGATATTCCATAGTGCCCACAAAGGCTAAAAGTTATAACTAATACAATGAGCCGCAGATCAAGAGTTAGCTTAAGCCTACATAAAGGCTGGTCAGATGGAGGAGGAAACTAAAAAGTTACTTCAACGAACTAAATCAAGAATCTGATTATTGGACTCAGAAAATTATGGACTTCATGATTGAGAACATTGCAGGATTACTCTTAGATATCAGAGGTACAAGGGAGATAGTACAGTAGCCATATTCCATATGGCCCTACGTTAAATCCAGTAAGAAGAAGTACCAGCTTCATATGAAGTCAGTGTGAAGCTCCCACCGAGATGTATATTCACCAGAGGTGCAAGTATTACAATAGAGGAAACGTTATGGACGTGAATTATACCTATATGGAAAGGAGGTCATGAAACAGATAGAATATATGATGCAAGACTTTAAGATAGTAAGTTAAAGGTGAACAACATACGAGATACTCAAAAACAAAAGGTTGTGAATAGTCCATTGTCACGACCCGAATTGCCACTGCCGAGACCGTGATGGCGCCTAACATTGAACCCGCTAGGCAAGCCACCATAATTGATTATTCACCCTTTTTACCTTTTTATATAACAATTTATCGAATTAATGCAAGTATACAGCGGAATTAAAAGTGCGGAAGAACATAATTTAACATTTAAGCTAATACCAATACGAATCTATAATAATAATCCACCCAGAACTAGTGTCACAATCTCACGAACTATCTAAGAATACTACAAATAGGGTCTCAACAAAGAAAATACATGTCTGTCTCTGAAATAGAAAAGAACAGAAAGAAACAAGATAGGAAGGGGACGCAAAGGCATGCGGAGGCCTACAGGACTACCTCGGGTCTTCGATGGACTGAAGGAAGCAACCCCTAGGTCCGTATGCTCCAGTACCGGGGTTTGCATAAAATATTGCAAAGTGTAGTATCAGTACAACTGACCCCATGTATTGAGTAAATGTGGAGCCTAACCTTGGCGAAGTAGTGACGAGGCTAGAACACAACAAAAAACATAACATGCAGTTAAACAATATCTAACAGAATAACAGTAATAGAAACTAATCATAAGTAACGAGAAGGGGCAACATGCTTTGGGGGATAAGCACATAAGGAAATACGGAAATAACAAGATGAAACAATTAAGGCGCTTGTACCAATAGCAACAAGAAATCACAAGTAGGCAAAAAATGTACGACATCACCCTTTGTGCTTTTACTCTAAACCTAAAGATGAACCCTGATTAAACTAAGTTTATTAAATTGAAATTAAACATTAAATGATGAAATTTTAACATGCTTTTGACTGATCTAATCACCAGATGCAAAAATAAACAAACAAGGAAATTCTGAACAAAAGAAAAAGAAGAACCTAAAACATGCGGCTAACAAAAAAAAACAAAAACAAAAGAAAGGAGATGAAAAAGAAGAGCAAAGGAGAAAAGAAGAGCAAAGGAATTACGAGAACTCATTCCAAATTCGGACCAGTCAGGGATTCGATCGAACCTCAAAGGGGTGAAATGAACTTAAATTACCATTAATCGACTGTTCTCAACAAGAACAGTCGACTAATGGAGGTTTTGGGTTCAATCAAACACAAGTTGGCCCAAGAAAATCAAAAGAGGGGTAAAACTAGGGTTCAAGATATCCGGATTTAAGATTTGGGGAAATTAAAGGGGGATTTTGGGGAATTGACTGTAGTTTAGTGTCTATAGGTGTGTGAGGAGTGTGGGGTGTGATTTTGGGATTATTTGGGTGAACTAGGGTTTTTAGGCTTGGATCTCGAATCTGAAATTGGTGGATTTAGGTGGGGATTTTGGGAAAGCGGATAGTGGGATTGTGTTGGGAAAGGGCTTAGGATCAAAGGGTGTTAATTTGGAGCGATTTGGAGCACCGGCACTGCCGTGAGGTGATTTCTGGTGGGTGGTCAGCGGCGGAGGCGGCGTGGGGTATAAGGGCGACTAGGGTTTGTTTCACTTAGGGATGAAGAATGTGAAATGAAAGGGGGTTCAATGGGGAGGGGGCCTTGTTCGGACAATATTATAGTAATGGGCTAATCATTTCTCAGCCGTTATATCCACGATGATCAATGGCTATGATAGTAAGGGGTGATACGGGGTCCTTAATCATTTCTAAATTAATCTAAATTGTAAAATTAAGATAATTATCTAATTATAATATTTATAAAGTTGATCCTAAATTAAAATAGAAAATTACTAGTCCAAGATTAAAAGCTAAAAATGTTTCAATTAGCCAATTTTTGTGATTTTCATTTTAATAAAGCAATTAATTATCTAATTAATCCTAAAATATTAAGAAAAACTAAATTCAACACACGGTATTTTTGGGGAATTTTCATAATTGTTTATAAAAATTAAATGTGCACAAAAATGCAAACAATTAGCAAAATCCTACAAAAATCCTATAAAATGGCAAATAATTAGGAAAAAATCTATTTCTTTGATTTTATAGGAGTATTTTGAATAGAGCAAAAATCACATGCTCATAGCTGCCCCTCTTTACTCGGAAATACGAAGGGTTTTCGGGAAAAGATAAAATAAGCAATTACGAGCGATTTTTGCCCGTTTGAAACTCCATGCAAAGCAATATTTGTTTTTTAAAAGTCTGACCAAACCTTGCTTCGGAGCTTGCCTACATATCCTTGGCTATAAAGGAATCAGGTTAGTGTAGTTCTGGAAGCTTTGGTAGCTGGGACTACCGAGAAACTGTGATTTCACTACTGCTACTGCTGTTTCTGCTTGCTGAACTCCTTATTACCCCAAACTGAAAGATGAAAAAATAAACTAGCTAAACCTATCAACTATGAGTTACAAGATTCCTATATATAAACCTCCTAAAGCTTGATGTTGAGCCTTGTCTATTTCTTCTTGCAGACCCTGATCTGAACCTTGACGCCCGTTAGCCGCAATTGTTGTTTCATTTCTTCTTTAGTTTTTCGGATCAAAGTGGGATATGCAAAACTTGTGACTTCAATCATATCTTGAGCAGTCCGCATCTTTTCTCCACTTCTACAGTTAGGGTTCACTTCTTTTTCTTGTTTTTCTTTTCTTTATTTGGATTGAGACTTCTTTTTCTGGTCATCTCGAAACTTGTGTCTCGAGGTACAAACTTGCTCAGGAACCAAAACAAATAAACAAACGAAATTTTATGTCCCCCAATTTTCACTAGAAAAATTTCATGAATTATTGTAACAAAAATCTAAACTACTTTTTTATTGAAAGCAATAAAGTCAGGATTGTGTATCCTTGAGAAAAAAAAGATTAGGGAGTGGAGACCCTATATCTAAAAATGAAATCAAATAGGGATCGAAGGCCATAAGATGGGAAAATTACCAGGTTATGCTGGAAAAATATTCTGTTTATGCCGGGGAAGGTCATTGGGTTATGCCGGAAAGGTCCACGCTTATGCAAGGAAAAGTCATCGAGTTATACCAGAAAAGGTCAATGGGTTATGCCGGGAAAAGTCATTGTATTATGCCAGAAAGGGTCCATGGGTTATGCTGGAAAGGTCCACGGGTTATGCCGGAAAGGTCCACGGATTATGACGGGAAAGTCATCGGGTTATGCCAGAAAGGTCCATGGGTTATGCCGGGAAAGTCATCAGGTTATGTCGGAAAGGTCCACGGGTTATGCCTGGGAAAGTCATCGAGTTATGCCAGGAAGGTCCACGGGTTTTGCCGGGAAAGTCATTAGGCTATGTCGGAAAGGTCCACGGGTTAAGCAGGGAAAGTCATCGGGTTATGCCGGAAAGGTCCCCGGGTTATGCCGAGAAAGTCATCGGGTTATGCGGGAAAGGTCCACGGGTTATGCCAAGGAAAGTCATCGGGTTATGCCAGAAAGGTTCACGGGTTATGCCGGGAATGTCATCGGGCTATGCCGGAAAGGTCCACAGGTTATGCCGGGAAGGTCCACGGGTTATGCCGGGGAAAGTCATCGAGTTATGCCGGGAAGGTCCACGGGTTATGCTGGGAAAGTCATTGGGCTTTGCCGGAAAGGTCCACGAGTTATGCCGGAAAAGTCCTCGGGTTATGTTGTGGAAGTCATTGGGCTATGCCGGAAAGGTCCACGGGTTATGCCAGAAACACATCGGGTTATGCCGGAAAGGTCCACGGGTTATGCTGGGAAAGTCATCGGGTTATGCCGGAAAGGTCCACCTGTTAAGCTGGGGAAAGTCATCGGGTTATGCCGGGAAGGTCCAGGGGTTATCTGGGAAAGTCATCGGGTTATACCGGAAAGGGTCCATAGATTATGCCGGGGATCAACTAGGGAGTGAGACCCTATACTGGAAAAACGTAGCAACAGATTAGAGACCATAGGAGAATGCATGAAGAGTTTTGAAAGGGACTTTCCTTTTCGGGTTAACTTTTGCTGCAAAACCGTTTTGGTTTCTGCGTACCTTGCTTTTATTGCACCTGCTTTTTGTAAGGGTATTTTGGACTGCACCTATTTTCTTTCATTCAAATCACAGAACAATTTGTCAATTTGAAATAGTGATTGGTTTTGTGGCCTTGATTGTTTCAATTACTTTATCTCGGCCCAGTTATTTAAACGAGAAGTGTCCCTTTCGGGAAAGAAGGTCTTATCAGGAGTGCATGCAGACTTCAATATACATGACATGCTTCTTGGACTGTGTACTAGATCAGTGCAAACCATCCAACTCTCACAAAACCCTTCATAATCCATATCTCAAAACTGAGAATCCTTGCCATTACTCTTATCTGTACCGATTGTTGTAAGTGATTCCTTTTTCGATCAGTGGTGCCCTTTGCGGGTTTTTACCAACTGACCTCTCTCGTTTCTCTTCTCACCATCGTCGTATAGTGCTCTTTGTGAGTTTTCACTAACAAGACTCTCTCAGACGAATCGTCGTTAAATGACTATTCAAATTTGCAGCATTGTCCATAATGATAGTTTTGGGAATACCAAAACAACAAATAATGTTGGAATTCACGAAGTCCACCACCACTTTCTTGGTGACAGTTTTGATAGTGACTGCTTCAACCCACTTGAAATAGTCGATGGCAACTAAGAATAATCTGTGCCCGTTTGAAGCTTTTGGCTCGATTGACTCAATGACATTCATACCCCATGCAACGAATGAACACGGTGCTGACATAGGATGCAGTTCTGAAGGGGGCGCATGAATCAGATCCCCATTTACCTGACACTGACGACACTTCCAGACAAAACTGAAACAATCTTTTTCCATGGTCATCCAGTGATAGCCTGCTCGAAGGATTTTCTTCTCAAGGACGTATCCGTTCATATGGGGTCCGCATACTCCTGTGTGCACTTCATTCAGGATTCTTATGGCCTCTTGGGCTTCCACACATCTTAGAAGATTCAGATCTGGAGTCCTTTTGTAAAAGACTTCTCAGCTTAAGAAGAACCCACTGGCAAGCCTTCTAATGGTTCTCTTTTGGTCTCCACTAGCTTACTCGGGATATTCCTTTGTTTTCAAAAATCTTTTGATATCATGATACCACGACTGAACATCTGGCTCTATTTCACCTACGCTACAATAACAATGTCTTTATCAAATTTGGATTTCCAGCGGGTCAATATGGACATTGCCTGGATATGGCAGCATCGAGGCCAAAGTAGCTAGTACATCGGCCAACTCATTGTCAAACTGAGGAATATACCTGAACTCGACGAATTTGAACCGCTTGCTAAGATCTTCAACATATTGCCTGTATGGAATAAGCTTGACATTCCAAGTTTCCTATTCACCTTGAGCTTGTCAGATAATCAAGTCCGAGTCTCCCAGGATTAACAATTCTTCCAAATCCTGATCGATTGCCATGTTCATGCCCATAATACAGGCTTCATACTCGGTAGTGCTGTTTGTGCAGAAAAGCTAAAGCCGAGCTATGGCTAGATAGTACTGACCAGTGGGTGAGATCAAAATTGCCCCAATCCCGACACCTTTTATAGTCACATCTCCATCGAAGAACATTTTCCAAGCATTGGTATCTTCTAAAATTACCTCAACTGAATTTACTTCCTCATCCGGAATGTAAGTACTCAAAGGTTTATATTTATCATCAACAGGATTTTCAGCTAGGTGATCCGCTAAAGCTTGAGCTTTCAGTGCCGTGCGGGTGACATAGACTATGTCAAACTTGGTGAGCAGGATTTTCCATTTCGCTAACCTCCCCATGTCAAAAAGGATCCAATCTGGTGATAAGATAGGTGGTGTAAGCCAACAGGTAATGCCTAAGCTTCTAAGTGACCCAAGTTAGAGCGCATCAAGTTCTTTCCAACAAAGTGTATTTGGCTTCGTAACTAGTGAACTTCTTGCTTAAATAGCATATGGTCTGTTCTTTCTTTCTGGTCACATCATGTTGCCCAGTAACACATCCAAAGGAATTCTCCAACACTGTCAAATACAAAAACAAATGCCTTCCAGGCTCGTGTGGGACCAACACTGGAAGATTAGACAGATATCCTTTGATTTTGTCGAATGCTTCTTGACACTCATCCGTCCATCTAATCACCACATCCTTCTTCAACAACTTAAATATGGGCTCATATATGGATGTCAATTGAGCAATGAACCTGCTGATGTAATTCAACCTACCCAGCAGACTCATAACCTCTTTCTTGGTTCTTGGAGGAGGAAATTGCGAATAGACTTTATCTTTGTTGGATTTGACTCGATGCCCCTCTGACTGACTATAAACCCCAAATATTTTCCATACAGAACTCCAAATGCACATTTAGGTGGATTTAACTTCAAATCATACTTACACAGGCGCTCAAAGAACTTTATTAGATCCCACACATGGTCATCCTGCGTTCTTGATTTAATGATGACATCATTCACATACACCTCAATTTCCTAGTGCATCATGTCGTGAAAGATGGCAGTCATACCTCTCATGTAAGTTGCACCGGCAGTCTTCAAACCAAAAGGCATGACCCTATAACAATAAGTACCCCAAGGTGTGGTGAAGGCTATCTTTTCTGCATCTTCATCATCCATCAAGACCTGATGATATCCAGCATAACAATCCACGAAAGATTGTATCTCATGTTTGGCACAGCTGCCAACAAAGATGTGGATGTTTGGTAACGGGAAGTTGTCCTTGGGACTTGCTTTGTTGAGATCCTGATAGTCAACACACACTCGGGTTCATGTGGTTTATTGGACCACTCGGATCACACCCGCTTTTAACTGTTTGGTGACTTTTTCTTTGATCTTGTCACTGATATCGGTTTTAAACTTTCCCTATTTTTGTTGGACAGGGGGATGATCGGGGTAAGTTTGCAATTTGTGCACCACTAAATCAACACTCAGTCCTGACATATCATCATAGGACCAGGCAAACACGTCTTTGAATTCGAACAAAAGTTGGATCAATGCATCCCTAGTTCTTTCATCAGTGTGAATGCTTATAACGATTTCCTGGACCACTTCTGAACTATCCAAACAACTGGCTCAATTTCATTTAAGTTTGGCTTAGGCTTATTCTCAAATTGTTCCAGTTATTGATTTATTTCCCTAAAAGCCTCATCTTCATCATATTCTTATTCTTGATTCACTATTTCACAATTAGACAGTGTGCTAAGATCTGGGCATGAAGTCCGCAAGCATGTCATGTTATCTAAATCCACATTATTATAACTGAAAAGAAGAAATAACAAAAATAACAAAAATCATAAAGAATAAAGAGATTCATAGACGATGAAATATTAATTTCATTTCATAGAATTTGAAGATAGAAGGGTTTACATTGGAATTTTAAAAATACAATAAGCTAAAGACTATCGAGTTACACCCTGAAATAACTCGGAATGCAGAAAATATGGCAAGATTGAATTAAGATATTCCCGCCTGATTAGGAACGGAGTAGCCTTCCAATTTTGCAGCTTGGCATTGGGCCCCATATATTGCACCTCCAGAAGTATTACATTATGGTGACGTTACGCTTTGTAGTATTAAGATACGACAGTGTTGCACTCAACAATATTACATTACCATGATGCCACGCTTCGCAGTATTAAGTTACGACGATGTTGTACCCTGAAGTATTGTACATTAAAGTTGTCATAAGGTAATTGACATTAGTTCAAGTAAAAGATTATTTGGAGATTATAAGGATTATGCTATTTCACAAGCCATTGGTAAATTCATGAAGGTGAAAGGGGGAGAAAGTCAAAGAAAATGAATTTTGTCCAAGTTTTGCATTTTGGGGTAAAATACGGCCCGAGTTAAAATACCCGGTATTTATGGACTAGTGTCATACAAGGTACTACATGACCATTACAGTAAGGTGTATAAGGTATGTGAAAAGTGAGTAATATTTTAATTAAGTGGGAATAATTCTCAATTTTTCTGGTAATTAATAAATTACCGGGTAATGGGACGTTACCTAATTAATTGGGGATATATTTGGATAAGATTAAACCCCCAACCCACCCCAGGTGGCAGCAAGCCACTTTTTGGAGAAGTGACTCTTAGTCTATTTGCATTAGGTGGAAACTAATAGTCACATACTACTTCATTTCTAGCATTTCCATATTACAATCAGATGAATCATCACTTCATTTCTAACCCTTTTCAATACTACTTCATTTCTAAACTTTTCAATACTACAATTGGATGAGAGGTTTGGCACCTTGGAAACAAAATTCTCACAATATTCATACCAAGTTCATACAATCAGAACATTAGCCGTGAATTGACAATTACAAAGCATCACTTCATTTCTAACCCTGTTCAATACTACTTCATTTCTAACATTTTCAATAGTACAATTGGATGAGAGGTTTGGCACCTTGGAAACGCAATTCTCACAAAATTCATACCAAGTTCCTACAATAAGAACATTAGCCATGTTGCAAGAGTCTTACCATTTGAACTCAACTACTTACCTTACACTCAGGAACACAACTGGTGCATCCTACTTGATCACCTCTTTAAAAATCTCAAGTTCACATACATGGTATCCACCTTATCTAAGAATATTAGTCACCACTATGCTTCATCTATTTGATAATTGATGTAGTCACCTGGATTAAACCATGTCAGACTCATTAATAGAAATCCTCGTGTCTCTCAGTATGTAACCTCATGAAATACTCTGCTCAGCGCAGAAATGGATTCCTAAATAATTCCATCCCAATCTTGATCTCTATTGCTCCTTTCATCGGGCCATAACTCCGACATCCGGCAAGGTAAGATCACAATTTTAGTCTCAAAAGAACCCCTTCTCTTAGAGAACAATCCCCAGTTGGTTTCATCCTCAAATCCATAACAAATTTTTCCAGATCTTAAATTTTATTTCGCGATATACTGTAGCACACAAGATTTTTTTTTCAGAAATGTTGAGCGCTACTGCCTTCTTTGGATTTCTTCTGTTTCTTCTACATCAATGGGGTTTTGAGGCTGCCCATGGCTTCTCCATCCTCTCCCCATCCTTTGGTTGTGGGAGAGAGGAACTCAACATATGTATCACTACTGGAAAACAAACAATCTGGACAGTTTCCGGCAAAAATTGAGCTAAAACAGGTGGAGTTCATCCATGGTGAAGCTACGATCAAATTTATAATGGAGGAAGTACATCAATATGCTAAAGAGGAAGGGTTACATCAAGCTTTGGTGATTAAATTCTCACAAGATCAATATAATATGCAAGATATTTGAAAACTTCTGCCTAAACAATTTGGAACTCAAAGTCGCTGCATCGTCGGATGGCTTGCAAGAAGACATGTTTTGATCAGGTTTGATAGACATGACGATTATGTTCTTGCTGCTGCAAAATCTGTTAATTACTTAGCAGTTAATGGACAAGAATTACAGATGCAAATTTTTCCATGGACTATTAGTTTCAATCCTAAAGAGGAGACCTCCAAAGCTTTTGTGTGGATATCGTTTCCTAACCTGCATCCTATGTTATTTGCAAAACAATCATTGTTGTCTATAGCTTCAGCAGCAGGTAAGCCATTGGAAATAGATAAAGCAACACAAGAGAAGTCACGACCTAGCACAGCTAGGGCCAAGGTCGAGCTTGATCTTTTAGGTAAGCCGCCGCAGAATTTGAAGATCAAATTTGTGGATGAAAAATATGGTAAGGTGATCGAGCATCTTCAGAAATTTGTTTATGATAATCTGCCCCTGTATTGCACATGTTGTAAGCCTCAAGGTCATGATGTAAGCACATGTCGTTTGATCTCGACAAATAATCGGGATAGTGGATTGAATGGTGATATTGAGGAAGCTGATGATCCCACGATTGTGGAAAAATTTCAAGGAGATTTGAGATAGATGCTTAATGAAAAGAGATGACTACATGGTGTAATTGAGGCAACAAGAACAGCTGGACCAAAAGCAGTGTTAACTGATGCTAATATCCACGATGATCTCAGCAAGTCAGGGATCTCAAAGAATTTGGATATTGTCACTGTTGATCGTTCCTTAACTAGGTTGTCTCAAGCTATGGATGAAGAAGCAAGAAATAGAGTGTTGAAAATTCGAGGGAATGTCAGTGATACAGTGACAGTTGCAGGAGGTATTGATGCAGTGGAGTGTGAAGAGATTGCAGCTACTACTGTTGCAGCTTCCACTATTGCAGCTGCTACTATTTCGAACTTGGATGACACTTTTGCATTGAATGTTTTAAGTGATCAAGCTGTCGGTATGGGTTCATCTGATGTCACTGGATTTGTTGGTGTGAAGGCTGGTAAGGAGATTGATCGAGTTGCCTCAGTGGTGGATGGAAAAGGGCAGTCTCTGGTGCAACAAGCAGCTCCTGCTGATTCTAAATTTGGTACTGTTTCATTGGCAGTAGATGCACGATCTGTCTCACCAACAGCTGCTGTTTCATTTCTTGGGGATCGACATATTGGTGGGGATCCTAATTCGACTGCAGCACTTGTTGATTTAATTGAAACACTAGTAGGTGACAAGTATATACCAGTTAAAGGTTATGAACTAGTGGAGAAATCAGCTGCAGCAGGTACAACTACTACAAATTTATCACCAAGGCAGGAAAATACAAGTTTTCGACGAAAGGACACTGACATTGTGCCCAACTCAAACGTGTTTGAGATTTTTGCAACTGATGAGGGTGGTGGAACTGATGCAATAAGCCTAAATGAAGATGTGATGAACAAGCAACTTGTTCCATGCCCTACCAGTGGAAAAAATCGTCAAGGAACTAATACTTTAGACGACAATTTTGAGTCCCGCCCAAATGCCTCATTGAATACAGGCCAAGGACATAGCGAAACTACTCCAACCTTGCACTTCTCCAGTCCACAAGTGGAACAGATAATTAAAGAGACCCAGGCAGCTATGGGAATGCAAACCAACATGTTTAAACAACCACTAGTGACTTTGAACAAATCAGTTTTTGAAGTTCCTACACAATCTATGGAGTCTTATGGTGAGTATTGAGGAGTTTCTAAGCAACTCAAGATATCCACTGGAAACAACAATGAAATTGTAAGATCAAATGTAAAGGAAATGGCCATCAAATCCAAAGCTACTGATTTCATTCCCAACACTAAGCTACAACATAAAGGGAAAAATAACAACAAAGATAGGTCGATTGGTGAGGCCGCATCAATGCAAACTGGGCAGAAGCAACATACAACAACTGCACCTGATTTTAACACAAATCCTGGGCAGCAGCAGTCCAGTGCAAACACGACTGGGCAGAAGCAGTCCAATGCAAACACGACTGGGCAGCAGCAGTATAACGCAAACATAACTGGAGCTGTAGTAATGGTAACTGATATACCTGCTATTTCGTTGGAGGACAGAAAGTTGTTGGATTCTTTGGGCAGTCCAAAACCACACAAAAGTGCATACTCATCATTCTCAAAAATGACCGCACTGAAGCAGAAATTTTCAGTGACAAACAGACATGAATCATGTAGTGCAAAGACACTGAAGAGGCATGAACCATTGTGGATGGTTATACAAGATGAAGCTAATCAAAAACTTGACGCCAACTTACGTGTTGCCAGCTCCGACGAATCAAAAAAAGATGAATTCATTGAATTTTGTCCGGAGGAGGCGGCTACAACCAGAGATTTCTCTCCAAAGAATAGGGAAAAAAGAAGGTGATTCAAGAAATAACACTAAGGCAACTACCAATTAGAGCTTCAAAGCAAAAGGGGGTTGCCACCTCCACATCTTCGAGGTCCAATAGATAAGAAGAAATGAAGAATTTCGAAGATTATTTGAAGACAATTAAAGAGGATTTTAAGGAAGTTCAAATTGAAGAACTCACAAGTTTGATAAATGAGGGGCAAGACTCTAATTTTTACGTTGTTTTAGTTTATCATTTTCAAAGCATCATCATTTGTATTAGCGTAATAGAGTGTGTTATAAACTCTATGGCGATCATAGAGTACTTGGTACTTTCAAGTTCCTATTTTTTACATGCTTGCTAGAAGATGAGGCTTTTTCTTTGCCTCAATAGGATTAGTGAGGTAAGGTTTAGCCCGGTTTGTGTTGCCTTGCACCTATGCCTTTGGAAAAATATCCACACGACTATGAGATTATATGCCCTCATGAGACTTTTGCCCGCATCTACACCATGAATCCTCTACATGAGGCAATGTGAGGTGCAGAGGAGTGATATATAGCCAAGGCATATGGGTAATAAAACCGGTGCTAGTATCCCCCTTATTTGTACTTTCCTAATTGTTGTATTTTTCCTTTCTTTTATTAATAAAAAACTAGCCCTAGGCGCTTGCCTAGCGGATTGCCAAAAAAAAAGAACATTAGCCGTGAATTAACAATTACAAAGCACTACAAAGCAGAACGTTAGCCATTCTTCATGTTTTCAACAGAAACGTTTTGCAACAAAGCGATTCGAACAAAAGTTATTAGAACTTAGCAACATAAAATTTTGCGTTTCTAAATGTGTACGATGCAATGTTTTCCAAGAATATAATATGGAGTTTCCCTACTCTAGGTATGTTTAAGCTATCCCTTCTTTCTTTTGGCAAGATCCATACAATACGAAAAAAATGTGCAGATGCACAAATTCCATAAATGACTCTATTCATAGAAGTATTAGAGATATCTATGTTCTTGAATTTCTATGTTTCATAATACTTTATAATTTGTTCATGGATCTCATAAAAATACGAAAGTTGAAAAGAGTATACTTTATGATATTGCTCAAAGGCAAAATGGTCTTATGACATTCCGAATGATTTTATTAACGTACTTTCCATACATTGTATTCATGTACATTAACCCGTGATAATATGGCATTATATACACATATATCTGTATTTATATATATGTTTTTAGGATATGGGAAAGGTTATGGCGTTATCATCACCACCTAATCAGCTGGTATACGTTGATGATTTTGCCCACAGTGGCCGATATGATATGATGGGATGCCTTTAGAGGCTCATGATGTTATGAAACATGTACCTACGCATGACATGACATTCATAGGTATATGCATGACGCTTAAAGTAATTTATGATTTACAGAGTTATCAAGACTTACAGGTTGAGTCAATTACTCTTTTTTCTACGTTTGTTATGTACTTATTTATGTGCCTTACATACTCGGTACATTTTTCATACTGACGTCCCCTTTGCCTGGGGATTCTGCATTTCATGCCCGTTGGACCCGATAGATAGGTCGAGAGCCCTCCAAGTAGGCTATCAGCTCAGCGGAAGATGTTGGTGCGCTCCATTTGCTTCGGAGTTGCTTGTTTGGTTTGTATGATTTAGACGTGTATTGTTTGGTATGGCGGGACTCTATCCTGACCTTTATGACATTTATGTACTCTTAGAGGCTTGTAGACATATGTCGTGTACGTGAAAGATTGTACGGCCTTGTCAGCCTATGCTTTGAGTTTATAAATGATTATGTTGGCCTATTAGGACCGTATGTCACGTGTATATGATGATGTAATAAGAAAGATACATGACGTTGGTACTCGGTTGAGTAAGGTACCAGGTGCTCATTGCGGCCCATTGGTTTGGGTTGTGACAAAAGTTGTATCAGAGCAGTTCTGTCCTAGGGAGGCTACAAGCCGTGTCTAGCAGAGTCTTGTTTATGGGTGTGTCGTGCACCACACTTATAAGCAGGAGGCTACAGGGCATTTAGGACTGTCACTCTTTCTTGTTATTCTAGATTGTGTGGTAGAGCTCACTTATAAGAATTCATGTCCCGAACTTCTATTCGTAATTAGACGATGCCTACATTTAGAAAGACGATCGATAAGAGATATAGCTATGGAATTGTTGATTTAGAGGATTGATTTTGCATCTTGCTTATGATAAGTAAATGTGAGGTCTTTATCAAATCATGGGTGAACTAAAAGGTGTAAGCCTCTTGATAAAGAACCTTAGGCAAGAATATTTATCCACTTTTATTGTGAAAGATAATGCTTTCAAGAAGTAAAAGAAGCAAGGTGAAGAAGGGACGAGGCGCCCAATTAATGAAGATTATCAGTATTACAGTTCCGGCAGAAAAATATAAGCATTAAGAGTTACCCTCAATAGTAATAGAGGTATGTTCAATTGGTTGTACCCATCTCAGTTATGCCCTATGGGGGCTAACAAGTGTAGTTTAAGAAAGGACGGAATATCACGACCTGGCTGGGGTTAGAGTAAACCAAAATGGTGAATGGATAGTTTGTGTTAGTTGACATTTCTGAAGGATATTGCAAGTGTGCTAGCAGATCTCCTCGTGAAACACCTAGATGGTGCACCATAAAATATTAATGCTAGATATGAGCACTGGAAGCCTTGAAGGAATAAATATTACCTTAGTGTGGCTCCCGCCTCCAGTAAAGAAAAAATGTTATGCAATTGAAAGAGCCAAGGGATGGAGCAAGGGGAGCCAAAAGCAAAAGAATGTTTTGTTCAAGTTTTCAGAGTAAAGAAGAAGACATATATAATTAGTGGGAGATAAGAAGAGAGTTAATGAAGCATTATGAGTAAGATGTGATACACAGATGATAACGGTAGGTCAAAAAAATGATGACAGTATTACAGAGTTCATAGTCAAGTGAAGGAAAAGACAAAAGATGACAGGCCTTGAGAGAATAAAAGAAGATAGGCCATAAAGTCATATCCTCATTTCGAGAAATAAGTTCACAACTCTAGCGCAATTACCAAGAGGAAAAGTTAGACCCCAGAGTAATAGAAATTAATATGGACTGGTGAACAAGATAAACTAAATATGAATTAGGGACTGAGTGATTTTATTATAGTCAGCATCATGAGAATTTCATATCGCGTTTTGGCAATAATAGAACGGACAACAGAAGAAGATTCATGAGAAATTTAGAGAATGGTCATTTAGGAAGACACTTCCCTAAAGCAAGCAATGTTAGCAAAGTTATGCTTAACGGACTGTATGTACCAGTTAAATTAAGTGTCACCCTCGCGAGTAATAGAATTTGTCATCCTTGTTATAGAAGGATTGTCGCAAGTTGAGTAAGGATCATTGATGTTGAGAAACGACGCCAAAGATGAAGAGGTAAAACATCTATAGGAAGATCCTCGTGTCTTAAGCTCTTAGTACAACCCTAAAGGGGGGAATATGGAGTGATGTGACATTAAGTAAGAATTAAGTGGTTCTAGTGTTGTGGAATGGTAAAGGAAGAATGCGATAAATGAAAGAGGAATGAGATGACACTTATCCAAATCTTACAGATACTCTACAATTCAAGAATATTGTGTGAGTATGACGTCAAGGAGAGGAAGTAAAAGTTCTTGCCCGAGTTGTTATTAAAAAATAAGGAGCCAATGCGAGACGTAAGTTAAGACAAAGGAAATAATCCAAGAAAGATTACGAGGAATATTGATATGAGAATGGGCAAATGAGTACTTAGTAATTAGTTAGGAAGATCCCAGTTATGGCTAGGAGGTTACAGACGAGTCATCAGATTGTGTAAGACAAACATAGTAGAACCCAACATAGAGAATTCAGCCTCGAAGAATATCATTATAATACTTGAGATATATTCAAACAAGAGTCGAGGTAGTTAAAGGTACCGTATGAGTGTTACGGTAATAAAAGAAAGTGCCATTGGGAAGGTAGTCAAAATATAAATTTAGAACCAACCATAGAAGCACAAGGGCATGGAAGTAAGCAACTACAAATGATTATAGACAAGTAAGGACATCAAAAGGTCCGTAATAAGCTCACAGCTTACGAGAGTCAAGGGTTCTCCCTAAGTACTAAAAAAGACTAGCTGAGGAGATAAGAAAGAAGGCTTCAAACTAAGCACAACGACCTAAAGAGGAAATGGTCGTGTAACAACAATCTCGCAGCAACATTGTAAGCATTCCAAAGGAAAGTGGCACCTACCATGGCTAATGAATGGAAAGTAAGAGTTAAAAGTAATATTCGAGATCATATGAGTTGTATAAAATCTCCGGCAAGTGTGGGCACTAAGGTAAGCTAAGTATGGACACAATAAGGGGGCAGAAAGACCAGGAAAAGTAATAGCTTACGTTGAAAGAAAGCTAAGATGGAATGAAAGAATTATTCGATCAATGATCTAGAGTTAGTACGTTATGGATACACTCAAGATTTTTGAGCATTATCCAGGCAGCATATTTGTTGACAATCATATAGTCATGGAAGACTTCGGTATAAGTTAAAAGAAAGAATTGAGCCTAGGGCATAGATACATCTGTAGTTTTGCCAGGCAGTGCTGATGATGAGGATCTTTACGGAGAAGGTAGAGCTTGAATTCACGCTGAGTCACCTCGTCAGGCTGTACCGACCCTTTCATCATTGAGGCCTGCTAACCTTGCGGTGCCGTTCTTTCACACCCTTTGTTGTTGATGATGAGGAATATGGAGATCGAGAGTGGGTCAGTAGATTTATCCAGTTCGGACGATTGACGTTATTCCCGTGGAACTTATGCCCTTTCCCAAGGAATGGAATTACACGCGTGAGTGGAGTGTTTCGTGCTTTCTCAGATTCGTTCGTGGCGAAAGCCAGTTTAGTAATTGTGTTTCTTTCTTTTCTGTAGAAACTTCATGGTCGTCGGGCGAAGTTCTTGATTTGCCCGGCTGGGTCCGGAGGTTGGTGACCCATTCGACTTGTGACGAGCGTAGGTGGCGAGCTGTGTCTCGCGGCAGGTGGGAAGCAAAATACCAAGGTATGTGTGTATGCCGCTTTTACCTTGCCCTTCGTATATTTGAGATGGCATTTTTCTCTTTTTATGTACTGACCTTGTTGTTGTATGTATCGAAAGGTCCTAAAGGGCGAGGCTGCGCTCTACCGGAGAGGGGGAGGAGTTGTCAGCTTTGAACCCAAGGGATGATGGTGATAAATAGGATATGCACTCGCACTGCAATGGATTTTTTATCAAGGCTAAACGAGTCCGCATTTTCGAGGAGAAAACATCACCTGAGCCTGTTATTCCTGAAGTCTCTAGTTCCGGATCGGTGGTTCCTCCGAGTGATCATGCTTCGACCGAGGTTGGTTCTTCCAAGGCCGATGGGGATAGACAGACAGAAGTGTGCTCGGCCTTCGAGGAAGTATGTCGGCTTCACTTTGAGGTGAGTCTTGGTATAGGCCTTCCGAGTCTTATGTTTTCCCTTCCTTATCGAGTTTTTCTTCAGCCCGCCTTTGACAAGCTTAGGTCTGAGCTGCTCCATCACGGGGCTAGGCTTCGGAGAGCATTGTATGAGGGTAGGTCCCTTAGGCTCCTCTAAGAAGACAAGGGAGTTAAGTTGATGCATTAGCGATATGAGGCGTACAAGGGCTTGAATTACGAGAGCTATTTGATGGATAGGGTAACTTCTCGTAGTATGCATTTCGCTTTTTAAACATTCAGGTTAACTTCTTGCCTATCTCAGTTGTAGAAAAAAACGGAGGCTCTGGAGCACCATAGGGGTGAAGCCGACCGAGTTAGGAACGACTGTGGCGAGCTAAGAGCTCACATACAGGCTCAAGCTTCAGAGGAGAAGGGTGCTTTGGCTAAAGTTCCTGCCTTCGAAGCCCAACTCCAATTAGCTCGTGACAACTTTTCAGTTCAAGCAGATATGATCACGAAGCTCGAGTTTGAACTTTCGAAGGTCAGGGCTGAGATCGTTGATACTCAGGTTGAAGTAACATTGAGCCGGACTAAGGTTGATCAGGAGATGGCGATTCATTTGAACGATGCTACTAATGCCCAAGACGAGTTGAAGAGGGCCCTTGATCGTAGAGAGAGGATTGAGGAATATGTTCATTGCAGGTCCCAAAGAAGGGTACTTGAAGAGATCGGCGCCAGGGGTTTTGTTCTTCCGGACGAGTTGGCGCGAGCGAGGGCGGACGAGCGTGATGGTTGATCACTTCTGCCTGATGTTGAAAAGAGTGAAGACGAGGCTTACAGGTCGTTGCCCTCGGGGGTGGGGCATAGTTTTTACCACTTCACATGCGATACCTTCTAGTTTGTAGATGGGGAATGTACCTTTTCACGTTTTGTAAATAACAAAGAAGTCGAGGATTTGTTTCTTTTGCACCCCTTTCTGCTTTGCTCTCGACCAAGCGGACTGTTTCTAGAGTTGGTGAGAATCCTTAGATTTGTAATATGGCCCTAGGGCTCATAAGGCAAGCCCGAAGGTTCTTACATGCTCGGTTGATGCGGCCTTTAGTGCAAGCTGGCATTAGAGCTCTTATGCTTTGCTCAACTATTTTAGGTTAGTCTCCAAGTCAAGTTTTGACTCGAGCCTACTCGATCCTCAAGCTTTTGTGTTTGCATGGGCGGTAAACAATGGCTTTTACGCCTTGCCCTTGGGCATTTGCATTTTAACTATTTTGGGTTCAGTCTCCGAGTCGGGTTGCGACTAGAGCTCAATTGACCCTCAATTTTTTTTGTGCTGGCAATAGTGGCTCTTACGCCTTGGGTCGAAGCGACCTTTTATGTATGTTTACATGAGGCTTGTGAAGTTGGCGATGATGGATCTTACGCTATGCCCTTAGGCATGTATATTTAACTATTTTGGATCCAGTCTCCGAATTGGGTTACGACTCGAGCTAACTTTGGCCCTCAAGTTTTAAAATTTTAAGCTGGCGACAGTGGCTTTTACGCTTTTGGTCGTTGCGACCTTTTAGTGTAGTGTCCCTGAGGCTTGTTTGGCTGGCGACAATGGCTCTTACGCTTTTGCCCTTGGGCATATGTAGGCTTTGTTTTCCTCTCGTAAAGGACTTTTTTGAAAAAATTTTGCCTGACCCATCCTTGGTTTGGGAAAAACCTCGATTTCAAGTCGTTAGAGGCGATATTCGAGAACCTCGAAAGGTTTAGCTCATAGCCTGAGTAGCTCAAAGCCTTATGATTTGATGACATGGTCAAAGCTTGTTTGCCTCTCGAGGGTAGTCTGTTTTAACCGGTTCTTTTCGAAATAGATTCGAAGTGATGAAATGTGATTTTGTAGCGATGGTCAGGCGTCCTCAACTGACGTTAATTTGGCTGGTACAGCCGTATTGACCGTAGTCATTTGTGAGTCTTACAAATGTGACATATAGCCTAAACTTCGGGATCGAGTTTTATGCCTGTAGTAAGGTCTTACAAATTTTTCATGCCTATTTAGGTCTTACAGTTTTTTCATGCCTGTAGAGGTCTTACAATTTTGTCATGCCTGTTGAGGTCTTACAGTTTTGTCATGCCTGTTGAGGTCTTACCGATTTTGCTGCTATGTTAAATAGATCTTGCTAGACACAGTTGCCTGCTCGGGGTCTTATGGTTTTGGGGTTTTAAGTGAGTGGTGACCGGCGACAGTCTCCGAGTCATCGAGTTTGCTTAGGATTGAAAGTCGTTATTGGTGATTTCAGAGTTACTCATTGAGGACTTATGAGCGTGGAGTTCTGACCCTGAGGTCATCCGGATATCAAATTGTTGATGCAAGTCTCCGACTATTTTGGGACATACTCGATGGGGGGATCCTTGATGTGAACATGCTAAATTTTCTTTGGAGTACAAGACACTTTTGGCGAAAGATATTATTTGATTGCTTGGTGTAAGTACATGACGTTGTGTTGTCCGAAGCCCAGCTTATTCGGACACGGTTTGCTTGACTGTTGGTCTGGTACATCATTTCCTATTGGAACATAGTCTCCGTTCTTTGGCTTTTCCGAGTGGATGACCTCTCAAAAGGGGTTCCCTCTAGTGTTCGGGGTTGATTGCAAAAGAAGCCCTGCGAGCTTGTCGGATCCTCCTTAGGTGGCGCATTGCCATGTTAAGAACCTTGCCGGTGAAACCCTCTTTGGGATGAAAGCTCGGCCAAAGAGAAAGAGTGCAACGGGTGCTATTAAGGCCTTAGGATCTTCGGATTAAGTTAATACTTCGATCGCCGTGTTGAATCCGCCAATGATTCGAAAGGCGGGCATGATTTGGTCCGGTAGTCCAAGCTGCTCTATCACTCTCGACCCGATAATGTTGGTCGAGTCACCTGAATTCCAGAGCACATGTTTTATTTGAAATGAATCGAATGAGGAAGAAGGTTACCAGTACGTTGTTACGAGGTTTCAGAGCCTTCCTCGCCGAATGGTAGGGTACCTTTGGATACGTATCCCCGGGTCTGTTTTCCTCTGGTGATGGACATTTTTATCCTCCTCTTTACAAGTTCTTGGAAAGTGTCTTCACTCCTCCACCATCAACTTAATATGTCACGACCCATTTGCTTCATTCTTCTTGGCCACCTTTCTTACTCGAAACCGAACTCGAGCCGGATCACTCAAAAGTTCTCAGCGGTGATTTTTATTGAGTAGCTTGGCTATTTTCTTTCGGAGCTGATGGAAATCTTTGGTTTTGTGGCTGTAAGTATTATGTAGTTCACATACCAAGCTGTGATTCCTCTGGGAATGATCCAATTGAATAGGCCTGGGCCACTTGGTGTCCCTGGTTTTGCCGACGGTAAACACGATGTCCGATACAATGACGTTGAATATGTATTTTGTTGTGCGAGGTGACCCTACTGGCCTCATGCCTCCATTGAATCTGGCTCTGTTGGCATGTCCTCGAGGATATTGTCCTCGATCCCTTCTCTGACCGTCGCGAGGTAGGTTGCGCCTCGGGGCATTCCTCCTATCTTCAATGTACTGCCGATATCTTTCTTTGTTTGGTTTCAGTTCCTTTGTCAGGAGCCTGATTGGGTATACTGAGCCCGAGGGGGCTCACGACTGGTCATCCTTAACACTGATTTGCGACTGGTACCGGTTGTGGGTGTCCAACTAGGTCTTAGCTGGATACTCGTTCATTCAGGCCTTGAGTGAAGGCCTGCATCACCCAGTCATCGGACACCGGAGGTAGTTCCATTTGTTCCGTCTGGAAACAAGATACGAATCCTTTCAGCATTTTATTCTCCCTTTGCTTAATCTCGGAGATACAGACTAGTCTGTGGGGTTGGGAGCTAGTTATGATGCCACCTCATGGCCCCCTTCGAGAGCGTTTCCCTGAACTTTTTCAGCAATACAGACTCGATCTCGTCATTCTTTATACCGTTGCATTTTACCGCACAGGTGTAGGCAGTAACGTGTTCATTAGGGTTTGTGGTCCCATTGTACTCCGGGAGTTCTGGCATTCTGAACTTTTTTGGAATGGGTTTTGGAACCGCTTCCTCTAGAAACGGCCGTTTTACGAACTTCTTCGAATCTACACCCTTCAGGACCGGGGATGCTCTCGGGATTTGGTCGACTCTAAAGTTATAGGTTTCGACCTTCTTATCGTTGGATACTATCATTTTATCGCCTAACTCGACCCTTTTGGTGAGGTCCTCGAGCATTTTTACGATGGCAGGGTCGACTAACGATCCATTATTGCTCGATTTCTCAAGTACTTGCTCAGTTGGGGCAGCTATCCCCGGTACTACCGTGCTGGGAGTCTTCGGGTCTCTTTGTAGCTGGGCAATAGCTAGCTGTTGTGCCTGCAACATTTCAAAAATAACATGAAGACTAACTTTCTATGGTTCCCGTGCTGGGGTTTCTTCGGCTTCTTGTTGGGCGTCGTGTCGTATTCTCCTATCGATGTGTGAGGTTTCGTAAACCTGCCGCGTGTCTTGTAAATCCGTGTCTGCTGGGATTGGTCCAGGTGCGTTATCGGGGTTGTACAGTGGCTCACGAACAATTGGAACAGCCACACGTTTTCTCCGTGGTTTTCGAGGTTGTCGCTCTCGACTCTGTTCACTGAGCCAGACATTTTACCTTAAATCGAAGATCTTGGACAAGAAAAAGTGTGATAGATAACTAGTGCTTGTGTAACGAAACCAGCAAGAAAATAATCACTATTATTTATAGCCCTACTGTGGGCGCCAAACTATTTACCGTAAAAATGGTAATAAAATTTAAATTTGTAGATGGGACTCTAAAAATACGTGATCTTTTTTATGCTAGTTGTTTAGAACAATTGCTGCTACGCGTATGAAGATATGAGATGAAATGCGAGTTAAAATCGGATTATAAACGAACCGAGAGATCAAGTACTCTGGCCTCGAGCTGGCCGATGAAGGGCCTCGAAGTCGACCCCTGGGCTCGAGCTCGAGCTATCGGGGGTAACCGGGATAGGGGGTAACCAGTAAGGGAATAACAGTTATGATATAATTAAAATGAGGCTCTTTACGGCCGAAGCCGACCGAGTTAGCAACGACTGTGGAGAGCTAAGAGCTCACATACAGGCTCAAGCTTCAGAGGAGAAGGGTGCTTTGGCTAAAGTTCCTGCCTTCGAAGCCCAACTCCAATTAGCTCGTGACAACTTTTCAGTTCAAGCAGATATGATCACGAAGCTCGAGTTTGAACTTTCGAAGGTCAGGGCTGAGATCGTTGATACTCAGGTTGAAGCAACATTGAGCCGGACTAAGGTTGATCAGGAGATGGCGATTCATTTGAACGATGCTACTAATGCCCAAGACGAGTTGAAGAGGGCCCTTGATCGTAGAGAAAGGATTGAGGAATATGTTCATTGCAGGTCCCAAAGAAGGGTACTTGAAGAGATCGGCGCCAGGGGTTTTGTTCTTCCGGACGAGTTGGCGCGAGCGAGGGCGGACGAGCGTGATGGTTGATCACTTCTGCCTGATGTTGAAAAGAGTGAAGACGAGGCTTACAGGTCGTTGCCCTCGGGGGTGGGGCATAGATTTTGCCACTTCACATGCGATACCTTCTAGTTTGTAGATGGGGAATGTACCTTTTCACGTTTTGTAAATAACAAAGAAGTCGAGGTTTTGTTTCTTTTGCACCCCTTTCTGCTTTGCTCTCGACCAAGCGGACTGTTTCTAGAGTTGGTGAGAATCCTTAGATTTGTAATATGGCCCTAGGGCTCATAAGGCAAGCCCGAAGGTTCTTACATGCTCGGTTGATGCGGCCTTTAGTGCAAGCTGGCATTAGAGCTCTTATGCTTTGCTCAACTATTTTAGGTTAGTCTCCAAGTCAAGTTTTGACTCGAGCCTACTCGATCCTCAAGCTTTTGTGTTTGCATGGGCGGTAAACAATGGCTTTTACGCCTTGCCCTTGGGCATTTGCATTTTAACTATTTTGGGTTCAGTCTCCGAGTCGGGTTGCGACTAGAGCTCAATTGACCCTCAATTTTTTTTGTGCTGGCAATAGTGGCTCTTACGCCTTGGGTCGAAGCGACCTTTTATGTATGTTTACATGAGGCTTGTGAAGTTGGCGATGATGGATCTTACGCTATGCCCTTAGGCATGTATATTTAACTATTTTGGATCCAGTCTCCGAATTGGGTTACGACTCGAGCTAACTTTGACCCTCAAGTTTTAAAATTTTAAGCTGGCGACAGTGGCTTTTACGCTTTTGGTCGTTGCGACCTTTTAGTGTAGTATCCCTGAGGCTTGTTTGGCTGGCAACAATGGCTCTTACGCTTTTGCCCTTGGGCATATGTAGGCTTTGTTTTCCTCTCGTAAAGGACTTTTTTGAAAAAATTTTGCCTGACCCATCCTCGGTTTGGGAAAAACCTCGATTTCAAGTCGTTAGAGGCGATATTCGAGAACCTCGAAAGGTTTAGCTCATAGCCTGAGTAGCTCAAAGCCTTATGATTTGATGACATGGTCAAAGCTTGTTTGCCTCTCGAGGGTAGTCTGTTTTAACCGGTTCTTTTCGAAATAGATTCGAAGTGATGAAATGTGATTTTGTAGCGATGGTCAGGCGTCCTCAACTGACGTTAATTTGGCTGGTGCAGCCGTATTGACCGTAGTCATTTGTGAGTCTTACAAATGTGACATATAGCCTAAACTTCGGGATCGAGTTTTATGCCTGTAGTAAGGTCTTACAAATTTTTCATGCCTATTTAGGTCTTACAGTTTTTTCATGCCTGTAGAGGTCTTACAATTTTGTCATGCCTGTTGAGGTCTTACAGTTTTGTCATGCCTGTTGAGGTCTTACCGATTTTGCTGCTATGTTAAATAGATCTTGCTAGACACAGTTGCCTGCTCGGGGTCTTATGGCTTTGGGGTTTTAAGTGAGTGGTGACCGGCGACAGTCTCCGAGTCATCGAGTTTGCTTAGGCTTGAAAGTCGTTATTGGTGATTTCAGTGTTACTCATTGAGGACTTATGAGCGTGGAGTTCTGACCCTGAGGTCATCCGGATATCAAATTGTTGATGCAAGTCTCCGACTATTTTGGGACATACTCGATGGGGGGATCCTTGATGTGAACATGCTAAATTTTCTTTGGAGTACAAGACACTTTTGGCGAAAGATATTATTTGATTGCTTGGTGTAAGTACATGACGTTGTGTTGTCCGAAGCCCAGCTTATTCGGACACGGTTTGCTTGACTGTTGGTCTGGTACATCATTTCCTATTGGAACATAGTCTCCGTTCTTTGGCTTTTCCGAGCGGATGACCTCTCAAAAGGGGTTCCCTCTAGTGTTCGGGGTTGATTGCAAAGGAAGCCCTGCGAGCTTGTCGGATCCTCCTTAGGTGGCGCATTGCCATGTTAAGAACCTTGCCGGTGAAACCCTCTTTGGGATGAAAGCTCGGCCAAAGAGAAAGAGTGCAACGGGTGCTATTAAGGCCTTAGGATCTTCGGATTAAGTTAATACTTTCGATCGCCGTGTTGAATCCGCCAATGATTTGAAAGGCGGGCATGATTTGGTCCGGTAGTCCAAGCTGCTCTATCACTCTCGACCCGATAATGTTGGTCGAGTCACCTGAATTCCAGAGCACATGTTTTATTTGAAATGAATCGAATGAGGAAGAAGGCTACCAGTACGTTGTTACGAGGTTTCAGAGCCTTCCTCGCCGAATGGTAGGGTACCTTTGGATACGTATCCCCGGGTCTGTTTTCCTCTGGTGATGGACATTTTTATCCTCCTCTTTACAAGTTCTTGGAAAGTGTCTTCACTCCTCCACCATCAACGTAATATGTCACGACCCATTTGCTTCATTCTTCTTGGCCACCTTTCTTACTCGAAACCGAACTCGAGCCGGATCACTCAAAAGTTCTCAGCGGTGATTTTTATTGAGTAGCTTGGCTATTTTCTTTCGGAGCTGATGGAAATCTTTGGTTTTGTGGCTGTAAGTATTATGTAGTTCACATACCAAGCTGTGATTCCTCTGGGAATGATCCAATTGAATAGGCCTGGGCCACTTGGTGTCCCTGGTTTTGCCGACGGTAAACACGATGTCCGATACAATGACGTTGAATATGTATTTTGTTGTGCGAGGTGACCCTACTGGCCTCGTGCCTCCATTGAATCTGGCTCTGTTGGCATGTCCTCGAGGATATTGTCCTCGATCCCTTCTCTGACCGTCGCGAGGTAGGTTGCGCCTCGGGGCATTCCTCCTATCTTCAATGTACTGCCGATATCTTTCTTTGTTTGGTTTCAGTTCCTTTGTCAGGAGCCTGATTGGGTATACTGAGCCCGAGGGGGCTCACGACTGGTCATCCTTAACACTGATTTGCGACTGGTACCGGTTGTGGGTGTCCAACTAGGTCTTAGCTGGATACTCGTTCATTCAGGCCTTGTGTGAAGGCCTGCATCACCCAGTCATCGGACACCGGAGGTAGTTCCATTTATTCCGTCTGGAAACAAGATACGAATCCTTTCAGCATTTTATTCTCCCTTTGCTTAATCTCGGAGATACAGACTAGTCTGTGGGGTTGGGAGCTAGTTATGATGCCACCTCATGGCCCCCTTCGAGAGCGTTTCCCTGAACTTTTTCAGCAATACAGACTCGATCTCGTCATTCTTTATACCGTTGCATTTTACCGCACAGGTGTAGGCAGTAACGTGTTCATTAGGGTTTGTGGTCCCATTGTACTCCGGGAGTTCTGGCATTCTGAACTTTTTTGGAATGGGTTTTGGAACCGCTTCCTCTAGAAACGGCCATTTTACGAACTTCTTCGAATCTACACCCTTCAGGACCGGGGATGCGCTCGGGATTTGGTCGACTCTAAAATTATAGGTTTCGACCTTCTTATTGTTGGATACTATCATTTTATCGCCTAACTCGACCCTTTTGGTGAGGTCCTCGAGCATTTTTACGATGGCAGGGTCGGCTAACGATCCGTTATTGCTCGATTTCTCAAGTACTTGCTCAGTTGGGGCAGCTATCCCCGGTACTACCGTGCTGGGAGTCTTCGGGTCTCTTTGTAGCTGGGCAATAGCTAGCTGTTGTGCCTGCAACATTTCAAAAATAACATGAAGACTAACTTTCTATGGTTCCCGTGCTGGGGTTTCTTCGGCTTCTTGTTGGTTGTCGTGTCGTATTCTCCTATCGATGTGTGAGGTTTCGTAAACCTGCCGCGTGTCTTGTAAATCCGTGTCTGCTGGGATTGGTCCATGTGCGTTATCGGGGTTGTACAGTGGCTCACGAACAATTGGAACAGCCACACGTTTTCTCCGTGGTTTTCGAGGTTGTCGCTCTCGACTCTGTTCACTGAGCCAGACATTTTACCTTAAATCGAAGATCTTGGACAAGAAAAAGTGTGATAGATAACTAGTGCTTGTGTAATGAAACCAGCAAGAAAATAATCACTATTATTTATTGCCCTACTGTGGGCGCCAAACTATTTACCGTAAAAATGGTAATAAAATTTAAATTTGTAGATGGGACTCTAAAAATACGTGATCTTTTTTATGCTAGTTGTTTAGAACAATTGTTGCTACGCGTATGAAGATATGAGATGAAATGCGAGCTAAAATCGGATTATAAACGAACCGAGAGATCAAGTACTCTGGCCTCGAGCTGGCCGATGAAGGGCCTCGAAGTCGACGCCTGGGCTCGAGCTCGAGCTATCGGGGGTAACCGGGATAGGGGGTAACCAATAAGGGAATAACAGTTATGATATAATTAAAATGAGGCTCTTTAGGGGTGAAGCCGACCGAGTTAGGAACGACTGTGGCGAGCTAAGAGCTCACATACAGGCTCAAGCTTCAGAGGAGAAGGGTGCTTTGGCTAAAGTTCCTGCCTTCGAAGCCCAACTCCAATTAGCTCGTGACAACTTTTCAGTTCAAGCAGATATGATCACGAAGCTCGAGTTTGAACTTTCGAAGGTCAGGGCTGAGATCGTTGATACTCAGGTTGAAGCAACATTGAGCCGGACTAAGGTTGATCAGGAGATGGCGATTCATTTGAACGATGCTACTAATGCCCAAGACGAGTTGAAGAGGGCCCTTGATCGTAGAGAGAGGATTGAGGAATATGTTCATTGCAGGTTCCAAAGAAGGGTACTTGAAGAGATCGGCGCCAGGGGTTTTGTTCTTCCGGACGAGTTGGCGCGAGCGAGGGCGGACGAGCGTGATGGTTGATCACTTCTGCCTGATGTTGAAAAGAGTGAAGACGAGGCTTACAGGTCGTTGCCCTCGGGGGTGGGGCATAGATTTTGCCACTTCACATGCGATACCTTCTAGTTTGTAGATGGGGAATGTACCTTTTCACGTTTTGTAAATAACAAAGAAGTCGAGGTTTTGTTTCTTTTGCACCCCTTTCTGCTTTGCTCTCGACCAAGCGGACTGTTTCTAGAGTTGGTGAGAATCCTTAGATTTGTAATATGGCCCTAGGGCTCATAAGGCAAGCCCGAAGGTTCTTACATGCTCGGTTGATGCGGCCTTTAGTGCAAGCTGGCATTAGAGCTCTTATGTTTTGCTCAACTATTTTAGGTTAGTCTCCAAGTCAAGTTTTGACTCGAGCCTACTCGATCCTCAAGCTTTTGTGTTTGCATGGGCGGTAAACAATGGCTTTTACGCCTTGCCCTTGGGCATTTGCATTTTAACTATTTTGGGTTCAGTCTCCGAGTCGGGTTGCGACTAGAGCTCAATTGACCCTCAATTTTTTTTGTGCTGGCAATAGTGGCTCTTACGCCTTGGGTCGAAGCGACCTTTTA